>NW_021620926.1:6041142-6044973 GCF_004785775.1 Grammomys surdaster
CTTCCTTCCTTCCTTCCTTCCTTCCTTCCTTCCTTCCTTCCTTCCTTTCTTTCTTTCTTTCTTTCTTTCTTTCTTTCTTTCTTTCTTTCTTTCTTTCTTTCTTTTTTAGATATGGCCTTGGCTGTCCCGGACCTCACTGCGTAGGCTAGGTTGGTCTCAAAGTCACAGACATCCAGCAGCTTGCACCTCCCAAGTGCTGAGACTAAAGACTTTAACTTACCTTTGCAGGTCTTAACTATGTCATCCAGGGGCTGGGGGCGGAGCACTCTCACTTGACATTCTCCTGGCTCCTACCTTGCTTTGGAACGTGGCTGTGATGGGTATGGAGACAGCTACTCAGTGCAGCCAGCCATCTCTATGCAGCTGTGCCCTGCTGCTGGTCCTCTGTCCTATGTGTCCCTCTGCTGTCTAGAGTGCTCTCATGACTCCCGTTGTCTTTCTTTGTCATTCCTGTGAGGTTCTCCCCAACCACATCTCTTCTTCCTTTGCAGCAACATGTCTGGTCAAGCCTCACTTGGCAGTTTGTCTGAGGCAGCCACACCCCTGGGCCTTGGGTCTTAGTGCCATGGGTCATGTTACTCCTTCTCACTGACCTCCAGTTCCCCAGGGGTTAGCCACATCTCACTTTTCCCAAAGGCCTTTGGGGCTCTTACAGCCTGTAGCTCTGTACTTTCCACTGAACTCAGGGTTGGCCTCATGTTCACACCACCAGCTGCTTCCTAGTCAGCGCTGATGCTGTGATGCAGACTCTCCACAAATGTTTGTTTCTACACTTAGGTGATTGGTGCCGATCCTTAAAGAAGCATGTATTTTAGCTTTACATCCTGACACTACACAAGAACAGTGTGGAATCTCTCTTGACCTCACACATGCTTAGCATATGTCCCTGTATGGAGACTGTGTGGGAACATAGTGGAGACTAGCAAGGAGGTCTGTGATCTGCCCTTATAAAACAGCAAAGGTGAGACAGAAGCGTGCTGGGAGCTGTGGGGCCGGGATCAAGCAAATACAGTAGGTGCTGGCAGATACACAGTGCAGTGGGTGGCAGTCCTTGAGCCAAGGACATGACTCCTATCTGGACAACCAAAATCTGAGCTGTGTCTAGAACTAACCCAGAGTTCTCCTTGAGAACTTGATAGGTAGAGGTGTGATGTGGTTCATGCTATTTGGTTTTATTTATTTATCTGGTGAGTAGGTCATGTGATTTAAGTTAGCAAAAAGCCTTCCTCTAATTCTTGACCCAACGTAAATAAATTATTTTTAAAATCTATTTTATGTTTAATTTTTATTTTATGTGTATGGGTGTTCTGTCTACATGCGTGTCTATGCACCATGAGTGTGCTCGGTGTCTATGGAGGCCAGAAGAAAGTACCTGATCCTGGTTTTTTTTTTTTTTTTTAAAGATTTTATTTATTTATTTTTATGTATATGATGAGTACACTGTAACTTTCAGACGCAACAGAAGAGGGCATCAGATCTCATTTTAGATGGTTGTGAGCCACCATGTGGTTGCTGGGAATTGAACTCAGGACCTTTAGAAGAGCAGCCAGGGCTCTTAACCACTGAGATAATGGATGCCTCTCTCCAGAGAGGCAGGCGTGTGTGTGTGTGTGTGTGTGTGTGTGTGTGTGTGTGTGTGTGTGTGTGTATGCACACATGTGCGTGCACATGTGCATTCATATGGTGTTTCTTCTCCTGACCGTATGAACAGACAAGGATAGTCTCTGTCTTCATCGTAGGCCCCCGTGTCTTATAACTTTTCTAGTATCATAAAAATGCTCAGTGTCTTGTGTCAAATCAGATCAAAGTAAACGAATGCACAGGGCAGCAGGAAGAGTGCCCAGCGCTATGAAACTAAGACACTGTGAAGGTCCCACTGCCGTCTGTGAGCCTCGTGGCCTCGTAAACAGCGTCAGGTTGGGCTTCTGCGTTCTGTAAACGCAGGGCATTGTCTGACATAGCGCTCAGGCATGGCAGTGCATCTTAGCTTGACATCAACTAGTCTGTACCCTGGGCACTGCCATGTATCTTTCCAAGTTCAGTTTAGCCATCTTGAAACCAGGGTAACAATACTGTTGCCTTTAGAGCTATCCCAGACAAAACCCTGAGGTGCCTAGCTCTTCCTGAAGACTCATGACATTAACCAGAATGTCTGCATCACCTGAGTCTAGCAACAAAATGCTAGCTGGTTTTCTATCTTTTTTAAAAATAATTTTAATTTTATATTGTATGGGTGTTGCTTGAATGTGTGTCTGTGCAACTTTGCATACCTGGTGCCTGTGGAAGCCAGAAGGTGGCATTGGATATAGTCCCCAGACCTGGATTTACAGACACTTGTAAACTGCCATTTGGGGCTGGGTCTTCTGGAAGAGCCAGCACTCTGAACCCTGAGCTATCTCTCCAGCTCCTAGTTTTCTATCTTAGCCACACCACAGGGTATTCTGAATGTGTGATCTAGAATCCAGCCCGTAGGACGCATCCCAGGCTCTGCACACCAATGGCTGCTGCACTTTGAACGTAACCAGGCCGTGTTATTTCTGTGGCAGTTAATGTCCTCTGTCTCAGTTTGGTGTGAGTGGTGCACAGTGCCCTACTATAAAGCAAACTGCGTAAGAAAGGTGGGCTTTGATGTTTATAAAACATTATTATTTTCTTCTTAGGCTCGAGGGAAAAAGCGCCAGATAGGGTGGTTCCCAGCAAATTATGTCAAACTTCTAAGCCCTGGAACAAGCAAAATCACCCCAACTGAGCTACCCAAGACCGCAATGCAGCCAGCAGGTAAGGCATTTGCGGTCCGTCCGCTCCCGCTTGGGTTTCTCATCTAAAGCCTTGTGTTGTTTTCACGCATGCTTGTACTTGCTCTCTGTGGCCTTTCTTTGCTGAGCACCACAGAGCCCTCATTGGATTCTGCTGGAGCAGTTGGGAACCTGTGGCATTAAAGCCAGCTTTTTCTCTTGATTTCCTTCTAGCTGTTTAGACTGGGATCTGGACCATTGGGTTGGGCAACAGAGAGAGCCTTAAAAATAAACTTCTGGGGCCTCAGTAGGTCAAGAGCTGGAGCCGTGGGGGTCTGCTGGTCATAATATGAGAGGCAGAAATAGCTGTCATTTGCTGGGGACAGGGGGGATCACTGACCAGGCAGGGTGTTCTGTGTGTTTTCCTCGAGAGTGGACAAAGGCAGAGGGCTGCAGTCACTTGGTTTGCCTGCTTTCTGATCTAAGGCAGAGTTAGCTGTTCCCCTGACTGGACAGAGCTTAGGGGAGGAGCAGACTTCATTTTATGTCGTTAGGCCTCTGTACTCAGTGACATCTGTGGAGAGCATGAAACTTTCATTCCACCATCACTGTGTGATTGGATATGTGTAGTGTGCCCCTGTAAAATCAGCTTAAACTTGCTGTCCTTGTAAGAAATGTCAGGACCTATAAATGTGACTGACCTCTGATCCCCAGCTGGTCCTCTCTGTGTGAGATGAGGCCTTTTATAGGCTGTGGGGTGGGGTCCATCTGCTGTCCCCTAGGAAGATGTGGCAGTACCCTCTCCTGTCAGCACACGAGCCCCTCACGATGGAAGCCCCAAGGCATCTGCAGAAGTGAGTCTATTCTCTGAGCTAGAGAATTTGAGAACCCTGAAGCTGCACGAAGTTTGGTTAAGAATGACATCTGCATTCCATCCGTGGAAAGGCCAGGTCCGGGATTGCAAGCTCAGAACTAGAGCACATGTGTGTGATGTGCATGTGGCCCTGGGCTCAATCTTCAACATCACAAAAAGAAACGAAAGACAGTCAAGTGCTGTGGCCCCTGGCTGTCTGCGCTGTGCAGTGCTGTGGCCCCT
>NW_021620926.1:6044983-6058951 GCF_004785775.1 Grammomys surdaster
CTGTCTGCGCTGTGCAGTGCTGTGGCCCCTGGCTGTCTGCGCTGTGCGGTGGGAACCGAGTGGTACAGCCGGATCTTCAGAGTCAGCACTCTGAGTCCTTCGATGTGCTCAGGGTGAGGATCCCATTATCTGTTGACAAGTACCGTGGTGGGGGAGATGTTGCAACATTTATGATGGTGTAAAAATATTGCTATCATCTTAGAATTCAATCCTTCATCATCCTCTATTGCCCACACTTCAAAAAGCCCCTTTGGGTCCCCCGTCCACCTCACTCTTCCCCCTTCTGAAGGGAAAAACCCATCCAGAACTGTGTGGCATCCAGTAGCTGCTGCTTGCCCCAGCGGGCAGCCAGCTGCTCACCAGCCCTGTCTCTGCAGTGTGCCAGGTCATCGGGATGTATGATTACACCGCACAGAACGACGACGAGCTAGCCTTCAGCAAAGGACAGATCATCAACGTCCTCAGCAGAGAGGACCCGGACTGGTGGAAAGGAGAAGCCAGCGGGCAAGTGGGGCTCTTCCCATCCAATTATGTGAAGCTGACCACAGACATGGACCCCAGCCAGCAATGTAAGTGCCCTGGCGGCCCACTTCCTCTCCTCTCTGGTTTCTTCCCGTAAGACATGCAGCATTGCTCTGATTCTGCCAAGCTTGGTTTGCAGAACTTAAAGCAGACCACTGCTGCATTTGTAACAGTCTCTTTGAAGACCTTCTGTGATGCAAAACTATCTCGTGGGGTTTTTGGTTTTGTTTTAAATTTTCATTCTTTCTGTAGCATGCCCCCCCTCCTTCCCTGCCCCTCCCTTCCTCTTTTTTCTTTTCCTGTTTTTTTTTTTAATCATTTTGGCACCATGCTGTGTACATGCCTGACTCATTTTCCTAGCTTGAATTTTGCTCATTGTTTTGTTTTGCTTATGTGTTGTTTTCCTCCTTTTTCTAGGAATCATATGTTGTCCATCCCCCCCTCAGGCTTGAAAGTCCTCAAAGAGACCCACTATCCCATATCACTGCCCAGAGGGATGATGGGAGATGCAGCCTTGATCATGTGACTTGCAGCATGATCACCTACTGCCTTCTGAGTAGAAGAACTCACTGCAAAGCAGTTTACCTCATTTGACCTTAGTTGCATGTGATCGAAATGTCTGAGTCACTGCGTGCAGAGGCAGAAGCAAATTGCAGAACTGACAGGGTGGTGGGTCCTTTTGTGGCTTTCCTAGTCACTCAGACTGACGGCCCCGCCTTCACACGGGCGCTTTCAATCGTTTTAAGATTATTTTTAAATGTGTATTTTAGCCTTTTAATAAAAATCAATCAATTACTTCTTTGCTATTTTGGTTTTGCAAAAAGACCCACTATCAAGGAATGCTGCATGGACGTTAAACACTGTTCGAGCGTCCGTAAACCTGAGACTTGATGTATCTCTGCCGTTTGTCCAGTGGTACCAACCACAGTGTGTAGTTTGGGGCTTTTCCCTGCTGTAGAGCACAGAGGAGCTGGGTGTCCCTGTTTTGAAGATGTGTATGTAGACTGAGCCTGACTAAATGGAAGGTGTTATGCTTGTTTGTGACTGTCACATGTACCTGTCGCGCATGTAACATCTGTACTGAAGAAGTAGCTCTCCCCGTGGCAAACGCTACCACCGTGTACAATGCTCTCATCGACTGCGCTAATTTTGTTTTGCACAGTGACCTTGTAGCCACCTGAGGAAGCACCCGTGTTTCCATTTGGTCTCAGATTTATCTAGTTGTGCTGGTGTTTTGTTCTGAGTTTTTAATTTGGCGTGTCTTCATACCATAAACCAATAAGACGCCACTGCCCAGGTGGTTACGATCATCAGAATCCACTGTCTTAGCCTCCGTTACATGAAGTTTTATTCCAGTTGCTCTTCATGGAATATTTTGAACAAGTAATTTTCTTGACAAGAAAGAATGTATAGAAGTCTCCCTGCAATTAATTTTCAGTGTTTACATTTTTTAACTAGACTGTGGAGTTTCTACAGATTAATATGAATGGCGCTCCTGGCCTGTGTGCGTGTTAACTTGTGCTGTAGCTGAAGCCATGTTTGTCTTTAGATATTAGTTGGAAGCTCTCAATAAAAAAAAAAAAAAAAGATAAAGAAAAGGTGCCCACTGCTGACAGCACAGAAAATGGGTTGTGGGAGCCCGAAGCACCATTTAACTGTCCTAGTAGCAAGTGTAACATGGCATCCCTCCGGGCTCCTCCTGGGGAGAGTCCGTGCTGACAGTGTGTCATGGTGCTGAGGACGGCCAGCCCCTCCTTGTCTACCTGGGCTTCGGTGTTTTCATGGATATGAATGTAAAATATATAAATATATAAACTTGCAGCTTTAACAATTGTAATACAACCTTTTGGATTAGTTATGTGTATAGATAATTAAATTCTTCATATAAAAGTTAGATGGAAATGTCTCTGTGTTCTTGCTCTTGGAATCTCACAGTGGTGAGAGGCACCACACAGACAGATGTCAGCCATTGGCCTGCCTGCGTGTCCAGTGTGAATACACACAGAACCCCTGAGTGGGACCTCCCGTCCGTATGTAAATGCTGGCTCCTCGTTAATACTGGTATCCAAGCGTGGGAGTCTCCCATCCAGCATAGCTGTCAGCACTCTCTTTGGACTCAGAGTTTATGTTGTTGACACATTGACAGGTGTGTGATTTGGCTTAGGGCACAAAACATTGGTCCAAAACTCATGTCATAATAAGGAACTGGTGGATGCCAGAATCTACTTGGATAAAGGCAGACTTGCATATTTCCCTGTTCTGTGGGATCACATCAGCTAGGCACACTCTTGTGGCCTTTACAGAGACAAACCGGCCTATACCCGAATGACATTGTTAGCCATGAAGGACCTGTGACTGATGCTGGCCTTGAGGACCTCACTTGATGGGCCTGCCTGCTCCTCACTGCGATTTTACCAAGTCAGCAGAAAGTTACTGGGAAGGGGGTGATTAACCTACCAAGCGCCGAGTGCCCTGCTGGGTTCTAAGGAGCGGACAGGTGAAGACCACGCCCATATAAACATGGAGTATGTGTTGGATCTATGCAGACGTGTGTGAATGAAAGTTTGAGCATCCAACACTGGGGGGCCCAGGGGTGGGAGGGTGCTGTGGGGCAAAGATAGAACCCCCCCATAGGGGGTGCAAGGGAAGAATACTGAAAGGGTCAGGAAGGAGCCAGGTGAGGTGGACCTAGATGTCAGGACAGTAAAGACCCTGGAGGGAGGGAAGGGTCCCTCCTGTCTCTCATCCAGCCCCTCATGGAATAATCAAGTCTACAGGCCTCATCTCCCTGAGACTACCCCCTAAAGGAGTGCTCCTTCTCCAGGGTTGAGGTTGGCGGTGGGATCCAGTTGTCAAGGTGATGGCACTCCTCACTTTCAACTCTCAGGTCTCCTCTCATGGTTCGTTCCTCCAGTCTTCCTCCTGGGTTTGAGAGCTGGCACAGATCTCCTTCACATCTCTTCAGTTTGTGGGCCTGCAAAGAATCCATCTGACCCTGTACAGTTTAGGCAGAAGTCCACTACCAACATCCTGTGGGTAGAGGCTGGGGGTGTGGGTCACCCTATAAGGCGTAGCACAGTTCACAGACAGACAGTGTTGTCTGTTCCCATGTGACCAGTGCTGAGCTGAGAAATCCTGGTCTCACCCTACTGCCCAGCGATAGCTAAAGTTCACACAGTCGTCCTGGCCCAAGTGGTCACCTCACACATAGCTGCTGAGGTTGCCCTGCTGATAGTTACAGCTGAAGAGATATACTCATTCTGTAAGCTCATCTCCTGTGTCTATGGCATAGTCTCCCACGACTGCTAGTTTTTCAACCTGTCTTGGTTATCCTCTATGTTCTCTACTTTCCAAATTGGATTAAACAGTAAAGCATCCCTCAGACTTTGAAAATACTACAGTTGGGGTTGATTTTTGTGGGTGTGTTTAGGGTTTTTTTTAATTATTATTTTTACATTTCCTCTGGTGTGTGTGTGTGTGTGTGTGTGTAAAATTCCCTCTGTTGAATGTACCACCATGTCATGCCTAAAATATGGCTACCCCTAACCTGTCACATGCTAGGTTTGAACACTCCAAACTGCCCATTGTATGAACAGATCAGACAACTGTTGAATACACCTGACTCCAGGTTCTTGACACAGTACGTCACCCTTCGCAGAAACCAAGATGTCACCCTACTTCCCTCTTCCTTTAAGGGCAAGTTTCCCAGGAGTAGCGGTGCCCTGGTGTCTGGCCTGTGTGTGCTGAGACTGAGGCCCATGACTTAGGTTGGGGCAGTCTCTACTTCTGGCCTAGTCTGGGAAGCTTCCCACTCACATAACAACCCTGCTTCCTGGACCTGGAAAATCATTTTTTACAGTGTTTTTTTTTCCTTTTGGCAAAATTATAAATTAATCTGTTTATTCTTTTTAGACCCCAAAGTATTCCAAGAGAATTGTTCTAAAAGCTACATTGAAAGTCACTGACATACACAGAGAAAAAGAGAGACAGAGACAGAGAGACAGAGAGAGACAGACAGACAGACAGACAGAGAGTAAATGCAAAGGAAAATAAAAAGTATCTGATGATTTGGGGTCTGGTAAGATATAGGATAGAGGGCCTGGAGAGATGGCTCGGCAGTTAAGAGCACTGGCTACTCTTCCAAACGACCCAGGTTTGATTTCCAGCGCCCACATGACAGCTCAAAGCTGTCTGCAGCTCACAGTCCCAGGGAATCCAACACCTTCTGCTTTCCAGGCACCAGGCTCACATGTAATGGCCCACGGACAGACATACATGCAGGCAAAACACTCAAACACATAAAATATTTTTTAAGAAGAATAATAAAAACTATATAGACTAGTGATAAATTCCAAGGTTCTAATACCATTATGTGAGGATTTCTCATTACCCTCTGTTTCCTTGAACCTGTTTTAGATGAAAACCTCATGGGAAAGCTGGATGGGTGGCTTGTTTCAGCAGTCTGTTGCTTCTTGAAGGTTCTATTCATATTGAAAGCTGCCAGGCATTTAAAAAAAAAAAAAGTCTGAATTCACTAAAACAAAGGCTGTGTTTTTTAGACACAGCCATTGGTTTTAAGACCCACATGTGTTGTGTCTACACAGCACACTACCTCCTAGATGCTGCCTGCTGCTCTGTGGTGTCAGTGGTGTGTATCTACCAGACATAGGCAGTGACAAAGTGACCAGAATGTATTTATCTGTGGCTTGTGTTTATCACAGGGCAGAACGGGAGGTCAGGGTGCAGCTGGAAGCAGAGAGCTTGTAGAAGATTGCCACACAGGCTGACTGTTGCAGTTTTCATATCTGCTTAGCCCATCATGCTACAGGGCACAAAAAAAGATGTGTCCCCTTCTTCACCTAAGCCACGTTTGTTAAGGCTAGACAGTCCTTTCTCCCCAGTTCTCCAGCCTTGCCCAGGAGAGAACATGGCTTTGTGACCTATCAGTGTGCACCCTAGCTGTGTGCTCCTGGCCTCTGCTCCCCTCTCTCCTTCCCTCCCCCTCCCCCATGCTGCCCTCTTCATCTCTGTCATTCTTGCACACTAAGCCAGGCCACATGCTAAGGAAGCAGAGGACAAGGTGTGGGAATGAGGGACAGAGATGTCCCCTGAAGAATGTTTTGACAGTGCTGAGTTCTTAGAACCTGGACACACTTGGCAGCAAGGACACTGAGGAGCTAGGGTGTGCTCGAGGCTGCTGTCCTGTGCTGTGCCAACCCTTTCTCTAGTAGTTCCATTTGAAAAGAGCATTCCTGACTGTCCCAGAGCCTCCTCGCCAAGCTGTACCTGCACAGAATTATTGCTGGCTGTCACTTTGGCTAGAAGAGTGGGCGCCTTTTCCTTCCTATGATTCTTTTGTCACCAGGATTTGGGGCTCCACCCTAGCCCACCTCAACCTTAGCCAGGTTTCCCAAAGACAGACATGTCCCAGATACCCTCACTCTGGGCCAACTATGGCTTCTAAATTTTCATTCCTCGCTTCAGCCAGAAGACCATGATGTCAAATACAGGAACACTACTTAGATAGGATTTCATAGTGTGCTCTGGGGAACTCAGCACAGTTGTCCCCTTGGTCCTTGGTAGCATTAAAGGTATTCTAGGATGGCTGTATACACCATGGGCTCAAATCCTAGCTCAGCTACTTTACCCACTTTGTGGTCTTGGGCCCATTATTTAAGCTCTCTGTATTTCACCAGCAGAGAGAGACAAATACCACAAACAACCAGTACGTAAGGGATGAGCTGTTTTGCGGCCACAGATGATTTATGCCTGGTCTGTAAGCATCGGAAGCCCATCCTGGGGCTTCCAGCTCACTGTCTTGCAGTGCATTTTAAGATTCATCAGCAAGTGCTTTACCAGAGGAGAGATTTCAGAGAGAATGAGTGCTCCCTGAAACATTTGCATGCACCCATGCAACATTGCCCCACTAACTTGCAAGCAAAGAGCTCCTCCTCTCTGGCAGCAGGGGGCTCACCTGCATGGAAGCCCTTTGGAGCATCTGTCACACAGGTTTGAACAATGCTGACACTCTGTCTCAACCCAGCATCTCCCCAGCACACCACACCACTGAGGCAAGCTACCGCCTTCACAGGGGCACCCAACCAGAGAAATGGAATGTGTGAGGCTTTTAAATACCACAAGCACAGACAGATTGTTGGCAAGCCCTTGCAGGCAATAAACCTGTCACAGATGTGTTAAGTCACTGGTCCTGAGTTTCTCATCACAGCCTCCTGTGGCCTCCAATCCTGCCAGGCAAGAACGGAATGTTTGCTCCCTGCCCTTGCTAGGCATCCCAGCTTGGCCAGAGACAGCTCCCCAGAGCAGCTGCGTCAGACCACTTATGGCTCCCAGAAGCACATTACCCCAGCACCCCACTGCGTGCACCCAGACATCCCTCACAGAAAAGGCCTTGGCTGTCTCTGATCTGTTTGTTGAACCAAAATGGGGCACTGGCCCCAGCGGAGTAGGCAAAGCCAAGCAGGGATCTTGGCTGTCTGGGACTTTGCCTTGGAATCCCATAGCCCCACAGGAAGCCCTACACAGCTGTGCTCTCCCCTCAGTAACCAGCCCCACTGTCTAATGGGATCCTTCATCCTAGCCTTTCCTCAAGAGACAAGAAAATCTGCCTGCCAGTATCTCTCCCTTCTCCCTCATGCTGCAGCAAAGGCTTCCGAGGTCTACCCTGCCCCAGTTTCCCCTCTCCTTTTGCACAGACACACACACACACAAACACACACACACAGAGGATATGGTGGCTATGATCATTGGAACACAGGCTGGTGTGATACCTGCTTTTGAACCAGTAGGAGTGGGAAGAGACACCAGCAGATCACTAAAGTCCAGCTTGTAGTACATAAACAAAACTGGGTGGACCGACAGCCAGTGTGGTTTGCAGGGGATGCCCTGAGAATCCGCTCCAAAGTAGCTGTGGCTTCTAAATCTCTTGGTGCTGAATACAGGAACACTACTTTGATACAATTTAAGCTAATAGTGTGCTCCTCCAACCTGGAACAGCGAGAGTCAGAGCCACACCTACTCCATGTGGCAGCGTCTTGGCCCTGCATCGGGGGAAGTGACAGGTGGGATGGACAGAGAGCCATCCCAGATTCAGACCTTGGTCACCATCTCCTCCCGGGGCTCCCAGGTGCCACCTCCCGATTAGAAGGTGTCTATGGACTTGTGTCTATAGGGCCTTCAATCTTCTGGCTTTACCCTGCCTGTCTGGCCTTCCCCAGCCCCAAATCTTCCTTTTCCCCCGTATCCTCCTTCACACACCCTTCCTGGAATTTTTGCCCTAAGTTTAATCCATTGGTGCACTCCAGTAACACATGCCCCGCCCCGCCCGGCCCCTCCTGCTCTCTGCCGTCCTCCCTACCATGTTACCTGGCCAAGAAGTCCTTTCATACAAAATAGCAAGGAGACCTGGAGGCCAATACGTACACACATGGACACTGGGTAAGTCAGACATTTTGTCGCCGTGACAGGGCCCTAAGGAGAACCTCACAAGGAAGAAAGTCTTATTTTGCCCACAGATAAATCTGTACATTCTCACATAGGGTGTGCTCAGCTTGCTCCATGGCTCTGGGCCTTTGGTGATGTAGAACACCATGGCAGCAGGGACATGTGGAAAGGCCAGCTCACTTACCTCATCAAGGCTTAGAAACAGTGATAGGAAGAGGTCAGGGAGCAGACACCTGTCAAAGGCATACTTCATCCAAGTCTACGTCTCCAGAGCCTCCTAGTAATGCTGGCAGATTATGTCTCCATTATGAGTGGAGAGATGGCTGGTTCCCTCCTCACCACCCACCTATCCAGGCTTGGGCTCATCAGTTGGAGAGTGAGCACACATGAGCCTTCAGTGTGTGTGTGGAGGGGGGCTCATCTGCAAACTGGAAGATATACTCAGCCGTCATTCGACTGAGCTCCTGGCAGGCAGGGCTAGCTTAGCATTCCCGGCAAGCATACCCCCAACTCCATAGAGAATCTGGCGTGTGGTATATGCCTGTCATCCCAGCACTGGGGGAGCCTGAGACAGGAGGATCATGATTTTGGAATCAGTCTGTGCTTCATAATGACATACTGTCAAAAGTTAATAAATTGGTCTGGGAATGTAGGTTAGTTGGGAGCATGTTTACCTGGCATGCGGGTAGTCCTGGCTTCAGTCCTCACAGTGTGGTGATTGGTGATCTGTCTACACCTGTAATCTCAGCATTCGGGATATGGAGGCAGAGGATGAGAAGTCCAAGTTTATAGATAGTTCTAGGCCAGCCTGAGATACACAAGGCTTTATTTAAGGAGAGAGAGAGAGAGAGAGAGAGAGAGAGAGAGAGAGAGAGAGAGAGAGAGAATATAAATTAACTAATAAAAATAGTATCTGCTGCAGAGGAGCTAGGGTTGTGACTCAGTGGTAAAGCTTGGGCTTAACATGGGTGAGACTCTGGCTTCCCTCCCTAGAACCACAACAGCAGGTGAATCATCCTAGGACAAGCACCACAGTCCAATGAACACATCTGCATATTTCCCATGGACCCTCCCTCCTGGGGCTGCAGAGGGAGTGTTAGGTGTTAGTGGCATCCTTTGCCTTAGCTCTCTTCCCTTGTCTTCCTAGTCAGGCCATGACTTCTTCACTGTGCACGGCAGAGAACCCAGCACGGAGCCTGTGCTGGGGACAGTGGCAGAGTTGGAAAAAGTTATTTTTTTGTAGAAAGGCCCTAAACCAGGAAGTGTTCTCCAGTCTTGTGATTACCTAACTAGTATTCCCACTACTTGGTCCTGTGCGTATTTGGTATTTAGTCTCCCCCACGAGTGTGGCAGCCTCACAGAAGCATCCCTGAGTGGATCCTGCAGCTGCTGTCACAGACAGGAGATGTCATGGGTTGGAGGCATCTTTTGTGTTCTGCTGGAGTCAGTGTGTCAGGGACCAAGGTGTTGGCAGACCCTTCTAAAGCCATTGCCTCAGGGTTGAGAAGTACACCTCCCTACCACACAGCCTTCAGAGCCTCTTGTGGACTAGTCAGCCAAGGGCCCCTTATTCAGATTTTATTTCTATTTATGTGTCTGTGTGTATGCCATGTATATATGGATGGTACCTGTGGAGACCAGAAGAAAGTGTTGGATCCCCTGGAGCTAGAGTTCCAGGTGGAATGCAGGGGACCAAACTTAACTGCTGAGCCACCGCTCCAGCCCCAGGGGTTTTTGTTTTTTCTTGTCTGTCTCTCTGGTTGGTTGGTTGGTTGGTTGGTTGGTTGGTTGGTTGGTTGGTTTGAGAAGACTCATTGCCTTGACCCAGACTTACTGCACCCTGCTCCTGGAAGCCTGAACTCCAAGACCAAGATTGTCCTCAAATAGACCTTACAGGAAGTGATAGAAGAAAAGATGGTAGGCCCCCTGGGAACACAAGTGGTTTCTTTTATGGACCTGTTCCCAGCGAGCATTTCTGATAGGGAAAATCAACATAGCTTTCTGAACTCTGCTACCCCAGCTATCAAATGGGGGCATGGTCAGTTGGGATAGTGTGGTCTCACATGACCCTCCAGAGGCCCCAAGAACAGAATAAAATATCAGGGCTTCTGTGGGCTCTGAGATGCAGGCAGCCTTTCAGGCACAGAGTTCTGTCATAGCTGTCATAACTGTCAAGACATTTTGGATGATTGTCCAAGTGGCCAGCCCTATGCTGGCTTCAGCTGAGCAGCCGTGGAGACCCTCGTGTCCCATATACTGGGACAGCTGTAGTTTCTGGTTCTTGTTGCTCTCCATCCTGGGCATCTGAGCATCTTTTCTCTCTGGAGCTTCCCTTTTGATGTGACCTGAACTGGGTCCTCTAGTATTTATAGGTCAAAGCTCTAGCCCTGAAGACCACAGGATGTGACTGAATTTGGAGGTAGTGTCTTCAAAGATGTATTTAAATAGTACCCTGGGGCCTTCAGAGTGCATCCTCCTCTAAAGAGTATGAAGCAGTATGACAGGTGTCCTTTTAAGAAGAACCCTCACATGAATGGACACCATGGGTTTATGTGTGCCTCAAAAGAGAGGCAAGGTTTTGTGGGACACATGAAGAAGACAAACCCTGCCAATACCTTGACTTAATCTTGGATAGCAGCCCCCCATTCTGAGCTGTGAGGAAGTAAACTTGTGTTTTTAAAGCCCCCCAGTCTGTGGTTGATCCTGACCACCAGGACACACAAAACATCAGCCGTCCAACAAGGCAAAGACAACAGCTAAGAATGTGGGCGTAGGTCCTGCTTGCTTTGTTGTTTCTTAACCAGGGCTTCATCCAGTTGTGTATCCTCTCCGTGTCTCTGACTCCTCACCTCCTCACTGTGGGTAATGGTAGCTCTTCCACAGGATTGTTGGTGAGGACGATGGAGTTGTTACATACAAGGATCTGGAGCATCAAGTTCAGCATTGTTGTTGGCCACCACCCAGTGCCTTCTCTTTCCCACACTCACTCCTCTAATTGGTTCCAAGCACCCAACTCTGATTCTTCCATGCTCTTTGTCCAAGATGTGTAAGTGCATAAGATTGTAGCAAAATACCCAAGGGTCCCTAAATTATAATAATTTTTATTTGCTGGTAGTTCTGGAGGCTGAGAAGTCCAGGAGTTGCATATGGTGTAGCCTCCCCCAAGCATCTCCCCATTCCAGACAGGTGGAGGAATTAAAGGATACACACGAGAGAACAGGGTGTCTACCACATGTTCATAGCTGTACCCCATCCCTTAGGTAAAAGCACTCTTCCATTCATGAGTATGATCACCTGTAGTCACCCCTGAAGTCCCACATCTCTGCAGGACAGCATGCAAACATTGGGGAACATGTCAGCTACATCCAAGTTAGTCTCCAATTCCTCCTCTGAAAAATCTTCCCACACTTCTCTGGTCAAAGCTACTGCCCCCTTCCTCCAATCCCCATAGAAACATGTCACCCCATGCTGCTGTAACACTTTTGTCTTCCTTGCATACCTGAAGGGTTTATTTGCAGCCTTAAATTTTGAGGGGATAGGATAAGTCAAAAGTGGATGCTCAGAAAGCTGGGGAAGCATGTGTGGAGACACAGATACAGCCAAGAATGAAGGAAAATTTCAGACTATAAAGGGCGGTGGTACCTGTGCCAGGAGTCCACCATCGGAAATCCAGAATGACATGCTGTTCACTGCATTCGTTGTCACAGCAGAGCAGTATACTGTCTCTGGAGGAATTCCAATTCCACACTTCTCCATGGCAAGCCAGGTAGACCAGATGGACCTTCTTGGAAGATGATATTAATTAAAGACTATGGCTGCTTTTAAGCTTCTTGGGTTTTAAGCAACTGAGTGAGGAAGTTGGATGCATACTCCCAGACAGACCCAGCTACATGACTCACAATGAGTCCCTTAAGCTAGGCCAGAGAGGGATACCCAGGCTAAGCCACACAGAGATCTTTGATGCCATTGGTGACATCTCCAACCTCCCACCACAGGCCTCTCACTAGCTCCTGCTCTCTAATCAAAATCAAATGCTGAGGATTTGCAACTCTCCTGTCCTGGGAACTGATGACACCTCACAGCTGTGCTCTTCCAGAGGCCTCTGTGAGTCAACAAGGGTAGAGAAGCCAGTCTATAGGATGCCAGGGTCTCCAAAAGACAAGGTCCCAGATGTCTCATCCATTGCTACCTTCAGTTCCAAGCACAGAGGATGCCTTCCAGCAGGAGCCTATACCTTCCTGTCTGGGAGACAGGGAGGATTCACAACACAGCTGTGGTATAGAGATAAAATGGCATGAGCTGCATCATCTGCTTTTCTTATAGGACAGACTACCACTCATGGCACTCTGCCTGGGACATTGAGTGGTTCTTAATAGAATCAATATCCTAGGAGGATCAAATCCAGCCTGACTGGGACAGGAAAGGTGTAGCTCACGTGGCAAGAGAGACTAAGGTCTTGAGTCCCTGTTTTCCACATGCAGGTCCACTCTAACAACCCCTGCTATTCAAACCGGACCTCCAGGCAACCAGTCAACATCTGCTCAGTCGCTTAGCAAAGGGAGCTGGGCCGAATGTCCCAAGAAACATTGTGCTGTCTTTCCCTTGAGATGAAACCCATCATCTAGGCTTTCACAAGGCTCTCCTGACCCTCCTCATTGTGCCTGTTTGTTCTGCCATTGCTACCCCCATACCATGGCCTTTTCTATGCCCCGTGTCTCCCACAAGTGTCTGTGTTCACCTAGCTGCTTCTACAGCCCTCTTGGCTGGCCCATTCTTTGTGTGTGTGAGTGTGCAGATGTGATTGTGAGTGCATGAGTGTGTGACAATCAGAAGACAACCTCAAGTATCATTCCTCTGGAGCTATCCACTGTAGTTCTTGAGACTGTGTTTCTCAGAGACACCTGGAGCTTGCCAAATGCTAAGCCAGGCTGGCTGACCCGCAAGCCACATACATCTGCCCATTTGCGCCCCACCCCCCAAGTGCTGGGATTTCAGGCATGACACATACTAGTGTTTTAATGTATGTTCTAAGGAGCAAACTCAGCTCCAAGCAAAGGGAAGGGACCCCTTCACCAACGGAACCATCCCCAGCCCCGCCCCCACTCTTCAATGCCACATGTTCACATACTTTTAATTTATTCTTCCTGAGAACTCTCCCCTAAACTTCTGAGTTCCCCTTAAGAAAAGAGCAATATCTGCTTACTTCAGTGTCCCTTTGACTTCCTAGAAACGTAATAAATATTTATTGGCCAACTTATTATATTTTTTGGCTCCTTCCTAACAGGAACCAGGCTTGTTTGTTTACTTTGTTCAATGTTTAGCTGCTGTGGGAGCTAATTTGGGTTTCAAGACTAAGAGAGAAGGTTCTTCCTTCCTTCCTTCCTTCCTTTTTCTTTCTTTCTTTCTTTCTTTCTTTCTTTCTTTCTTTCTTTCTTTCTTTCTCTCTTTCTTCTTGTGCTAACTACTTCTGCATTCTTTGAAATTCTACAATATACGTAGGTTCATGTACTGTTTGTAAGAGAGGAGATTTCAGTTCTGTTGGTCATGTGCATGATGGTTTAGGGGTATACTGTGTTTATAAAAAGATAAAGCGATATAGAATATGTTCTATGGATGTGTAGTCAGATATGGGGGAAGGGGATGTCTCAGCGGGCCCATGCCGAGGCATCCCTTCCCCTGAGGGACCAGCCACAGATGGTATAGTATAGAACAGAGTTTACTTAGGGCATGGGGAGGGGAGTTAAGAGGGTAGTAGAGACAGAGCGGGGGAGGGAGGGAGGAAGAGAAGAGAAGAGAAGAGAAGAGAAGAGAAGAGAAGAGAAGAGAAGAGAAGAGAAGAGAAGAGAAGAGAAGAGAAGAGAAGTAGAGGCCCGCCATGAGCACGTGGAGAAAAGAGGAAAGGAAGGGGGAAGGGGCGAGCAAGAGAGAAGCAAGAGAGGAGAGAGAGAGAGAGAGAGAGAGAGAGAGAGAGAGAGAGAGAGAGAG
>NW_021620926.1:6058961-6074765 GCF_004785775.1 Grammomys surdaster
GAGAGAGAGAGAGAGAGAGAGAGAGAGAGAGAGAGAGAGAGAGAGAGAGAGAGAGAGGAGGGGCCAAGTAGCCCCTTTTATAGTGGGTCAGGCCTACCTGGCTATTGCCAGATAACTCAGGTAACTGTGGGGTGGAGTTTAGACAGAACGCTAACAGATATGATGATTCTTTAGGGTTGAGATTTTTTCTGAGTCTCTGGTCCTTCCAAAAGAACATTACAGCCCTGTCCCTCTCGTAAGTATATTTAAGAAGACTATTTAAACTTGGGAGCCTATATTAGGAATTTCCTGTGGCTTTACTGTAGGATTGCTTTTTAATTTTTTGGAGTCCTTGCAATATTATTTCAGCTGTGGGCCCAATTTTAGTTTTGAGACACCCTTCATCCCTGATCTGTGGCTGTAGAAAATCATTCACTATTCTTTGTCCTCTCATCTTTCCCTGAGCCTGGGCACAGCAAGCTTCTGTTACCCAAGGGAGAGGCCACACCCTTCCACCTCCTAAAGAAAACTTTCAAGTCGAAATGGCTTTTCCACTTGCCCTGATTTGAATAATGGATGATTTTTAAACCTCTTGTTTTTTTCTAAAATACTACTTTTTTCAAAAGAAGGATATTTTGAGGGTTTAGAATGCCCTTTTCAAGCCTTTCATGGTTCTCTGGGCTTGCAAATCACCTTCATGGTATCCCAGGGTCAGTTTAAAGACTTAAAAACCCATCTAAAGCCAATGTGGTTACTGTGTTATGTGGAGACAAACCTCACAAAATTTTTGCCTTTGACTGTGTCTGGGTCCAGAGGCCAGTGTGGCCATTTCACGTCTTCAGGAAGGCTTGAGTTAGACTTGCATAGGGTGGGATTCTGGAAGCAACAACTCAAACCCCGCAGCATCCCTGGGCTCTCAGTTCTCGCTTGGGTGCTGTAGATCCAAAGGCTGTTCTGTCCAGGGCAAGGTGTACCACAGCCCTCAAGAGCATCCCGAGCTGCATCCAGAGCTAGCCCTGAGCCAAGCACTCCTGTACCTTCTGCTATTCACCAGAACTTGTACCCAGCAGAGCCTCTAGAATCCCAAAGAGCCAGGCATCTCTCCCAACAAGGCCTTGTTTCAGTTTCTGGGTCATTCTTATGTCTTCTGGTCATGACTTCCTTGTTGTAGAAAGCAGTTGGTGTTTCTCAGTGGGGACTCTTGGCAGGTGGTGAGGATTCTCTGCCCTGTGTATTTAGTCCATTAGTCCTCGGCCAGGCTCACAATTCCAGCCTTTACTTTCTTGTTAAAACAGAAATACACTCAGCCTTGGGAGTGGAATGCAGTAACCTCAACCTGATGTACTACGGGGGTGGGGGTTTGGGGTGGTGTTACCTTGGAGAAGGGCAGTTCCACTGTCAGTCTGTAGGGGGATGGTTCTACCTTCAGCCTGGGGGAGAGGGACAGTACCACCTTCAGCCTGTGGAGTGCGGTACTATCTTCAGCCTTGGGGAGCAATATCACCTTCAGCCTGTAGAGGGGATAAGTACTACCTTCAGCCTGGGAGTGGGGGGACAGTACCACCATCAGCCTTGGGTGCAATACCACCTTCAACCTTGTGGGTACAGTACCATCACCAGCCTTCAGCCTGGGTGGATAGTATCATCTTTAGCCTTGGGGAGACAGTATCACCTTCAGCCAGTGGGGACAGTACGAACTTCAGCCTCAGGGGCAGTACCACTTTCAGCCCGTGGGGACAGTACTAAGCCTTAGGGGTGGGAACAGTAGAACTTTTAGCCCACATGTGGGGTGCAATATTTCAACCTGGGGGATACAGTACCCCTTTCAGTTTGGGGGTGCAGTACCACCTTCAGCCTGAGAGGGCCAGAACTACCTGGGGAGCGAAGAGAAACAGCAATGTCACCTTCAGCTTCAGCCTAGGAGGCCAAAGCATGTTCAGCAGGGGAACCTTTCACTGGAGGAGACACCACCTCCAGTTTCAAACCATTGCATCTCCAAGGTCAGAGATGGACTCTGGAAGACCAGCATCTCCACCCTACATCCCCAGCGTGCAGCACAGCACACACCAGAGTCCTGGCGAAGATCACAAAATCACCAAAGGAAAAAATGAGGCAGCAAACGGGCATTTTTTGTTTGGGTGGTTGGTGTATTGTTATTGTTGTTGGAGACAAGGTCTCTCTGTGTGGCTCTGGCTGTCCTGGAATTTGCTATGTAGACCAGGCTGGCCTCAAACTCAGAGATCCACCTGCCTCTGCCTCCCAAGTGCTGGGATTAAAGGCGTGTGCCACCACTGCCCGGCTTGCAAACAGGCTTCTGAAGCCAACAAAATTGTATGCAAAATGTGTGTGGGTATTTCATATGGTACACAGGGCTTTATAACTGGATAAGAGCCCACAGGATCCAACAGCTGACCCAAGGGAACCATGATGTAAAGGGACGTTTGTGAGACTTGTTTGTCCACTGTTGATGTTGATGCTGCAGGCAGTACTGAGCGAACATAACCACTGTGCAAGAATTCTCCTATCCCTGCAGGCAGGAAAGAACTGGAAACATCGAGGACTGTGTCCATGAGAGACCCAACCACAAATGCAGGGGCCACATTTAGCCATTGAACAAGAAATGGCCCGAGTCCTGGGTCCTCAGATTCACTCTTAGGACAGTGGATTAAAATAGGGCAGGGACTGGATGTGCCTTCCACAGTTCAAGTGTTTCCTAGGAGACTTCCTCAGGAAAAGTTAAAAGATAAAGAAACGGAGTGGGTGGGAGGAGTCTCAGCTTCCCAGAACCCTGCACTCACCCCATACTGGGGACTTTTGGGTCTGGCTTCCTTTTGGGAGGGATTGCTAAGACAGATGTTTGAGAAGGCTCCATCTCAGGCTGAGCCTTATGAGTGGCTGAGCAGGGGGCCCAAGTTTAGAGACAAGTGTAGCCTATGGAGTCTTACTCACCTTGCAGCTTTGAGGTCAGGCTCGGTGGTGGATGGAAAGGCGTGTTACTATAATGATAGCTTATTCCTGCTGGTTTCCTGGCACCTTCTTAGCTACCCTGGGCTGTTCCATCCCAATGAGAGAGAAAACACACCATGCAGAAAGGGCAACTGGCCAGGGGAGGGAGCAAAACTGTAACTCTAGGAAGTCTGGAAGCCAAGAACAGTTCACCAAGAAGTCCATGATGCTACTATTCCCTAGACGGATGACTCTCATTAAAGTATCTCTATGCAAGACGCTCTCAGTCCTGAGCCCAGACAACTCCCTAATGGGAGGGGAAAATCTCAGAGGAGCCCTTGATAGTCCCCAACTGATCTTTCACTGAAGACTCACAGGAGGGCATACTAAATTGCAGTGCCCTGGGCCCCTCTCCCAGAGAGTCTATTTGGCAAAGTTCTGGTCATTTGTTTGCAGACCCAGCATATTCGCAGGTGCTGCTAGGGCGACTGGGGTGGGGAGTTAGGGCGTGGGCTGGGGATCGGGGGAAGAGCACAGTGTTCTATTGCACCCCCTTGTGGCAAATAGTAGAAAAGACGAGAAACAAAAGTGTGTGGGCCTCAGCCGCACCCACCACCACCACCTCTTAGAGTATTTTACAAATTCAAGTTCTGTGATTAAATAAAGACCATCTAATAAAAAGAAGTATATGTGGGGTCCACTTTCATGTTTAAAAAGAAAGTAGTCCCAACCCTGCTCAAGGACTGCTACTGAGAATCTGTGCATCTGAGGCAGGGGACTGTACTGATAAGCCACAAAGGCCCTGTGCAAACAGAACTCCAAATAACAAGCTAAGTAAACAGAGTCAAGAGCTGGCCTAACTCGGGGCAGCTAAGGGCCTTTCCTTCCAGTAGCTGTGACTTCTACAAAGGCCTTGTAGGAGCTGTCTACAGCAGGCAGGGCTTTCCAATCTGCCCGAAGCCTGCTGCTCAGCTTCCAGGAATACCTATGGTGTCCTTGCCTGGAGGGTCTTCCCAGTCATATCTGGATGTATCTGCCTGGTCCTCATATCCACCAAGAGCCTCGGCACAGTTACTGTAGACTCTGAAAGCTGGTCTCAGGGTAACCCTCCTGAAGCCTGCTGTGGACAAGAGCATCTAGAGAACACACACAGCCTCTGGACAGAGGCTTGGACTCTCTGTTCCTTATCACTGTGGATAGGAGGACCTGGGGTGAGCTGGCCTCTCTGAGCCTTGGTGTCCTTGTCTGTATCATGAAGATGATTCTGGAACGTTTGAGAAACACTCAAGGCAGTGATCAGCACTCAGCTCCCGCATGGCACCCGGCAATGGAAGCACTGGCGGGTGTTAGTGGGTCATTTAACCCTTTCTGTGGTTCTGATGGAGCATGAGTGTGCTACCTGGATCTGTGACCACAAATTTCATGGCATAACACAGGGGGATTTACAGTTCCAGAGCGGAAAGTCTGAAGTCAGGGTATGGTCAGAACGGTCCCCTTCTGAATGCTCTGCGCTACTTTTCTCTTCAGCTTCTAGAGTCCACAGTGGTGTGTGGTGATCTCTGCTTGTGGCTGTGTCATTCCAATCTCTACAGCGCAACCCATAACCCCAAGCTGATGAGGCCATGGGGCCACCCCCGCAGTCACAAGGACCTCGGGCGTCTTCACTGTGGAGCTGTAGGCTTTCCCAGCCTTAGACTAAACGTTTTTCTAAACTTTTGTGTCTTCCAGGGTGCTCAGACTTACATCTCTTAGATATGTTGACTCCGACTGAGAGGAAGCGGCAAGGCTACATCCATGAACTCATTGTCACAGAGGAGAACTATGTGAACGACCTGCAGCTGGTCACAGAGGTATCAGCAGCCCTGGAAGGCTGGGGGTGGCCCTCCGGGGATGGGAAGAGGTGGAGGCCTTGCTGAGTAGGCTCTGCCCTGACTCTGAGCCTTGGGCAGTCTCTGGTGTATGGGGGATATCTGAGTAAGAAATAAAACTGGGGAACTTATCCCAAGAGGAGATGGTCACCACAGGGCCACCCTGCAAGACAGAGAGACAGTTCTTACTGAGCCAAGGTGCACACAAATTCCAAGCTAATGGAGAGATGCCTTTGGGCTATTACTTGGGACTCTTGGCTACTGTCAGAGAAGTTTCAGCTCAGCCACCAATTGACTGATGTCATCTAGCCAGTCACATGACATTCCAGACCCTTAGTGTTGGCTCCTGAGTACAGCAGCTAGCTGCAAGTCTCTTCAGTTACTTCTGGTGTTCCCATAAGCTCTTGAAAACTCCACCACTATGGCTGGACATCAAGACATGATTCCCCATGGCTCCATGAAGCTGCTGGCCTGGGATGGGCTGCCCTTGTGGAGAGCCAGTGAAGGACTTGACACTCTGTCTGAAAGGATAGGATGAACCAGCATTTGTGATCCCTGCTAAAGGGAGGTAGTCTTTGATCCACACACAGTGAGAGTCACGTGTCAGGAGGTAGGTTTACAGATCTTGACCCAAGGGTCACCTTCAACATGAAAAGTCCTGTCAGCCGGGCGGTGGTGGCGCACGCCTTTAATCCCAGCACTTGGGAGGCAGAGGAAGGCGGATTTCTGAGTTCGAGAGTTCGAGGCTAGCCTGGTCTACAGAGTGAGTTCCAGGACAGCCAGGGCTACACACAGAGAAACTCTGTCTCGAAAAAACAACAACAACAACAAAAGAAAAGAAAAGTCCTGTCACGGTTTTTAAACTTGTACCCTAGCGAATGTCATGAAACTGTGATGTAGCCTACATATCCATGAGGGATAGTGTTTGACTCTTTGGTGTTACGGGAGTTTCAGGCTAAAATGCTCGTCCTCAAGGGTTTCCCAATTGTGTTGTCTCAAGATGTCTGCCTGCTATTAAATATATGGTCAAAGTGTGTGAGGTATGAGTGTCACCTGCATCCATGTGACATCCTGTGTGGACATTACTCAGTTCACCATCAGATTAACAACTCATGCAGAACAAGGCTCCCAAGGATCAACTACAAACAGGTCAAGTTCCTGTGCTCACAGAATTTTAGAGGCTCCTCTGCCCCAGGTGCCAAGGACTGCCTTGTGGGCAAGGGACTAACCATATGGAGTCCCACTGAGATCTCTGATTAGCTATGGGTTATCTGCTCACCCACCCAGAGCTTGGAAAGAGCCTGTTTACTTAACAGAGCCCAAGAAGGGGGAAGCATCATCCTCTCACGACCCACCTGCTTCAAGCTTAGTGCCAGCTTTGTAGTTGCCTCCCTCAGACCCATGGCTTGTCGGGGTGTAAAGAAGGTGTCACACATCCCCATAGGCTTTCTCAAGCTCCCATGTCCTCTTGGGCCCCTTCCTCAGAGTGGGTGGGTGAGGTAATCCCACTTGCATGCTTGATGATCTACTAACGTCCTAGCTTCTTATGGGTGGAGCCAAGCTTCCTCCTCAGAGATCCTCCAGGGCTCCCCCGGCAAGCATTTGCCCCTGCAGGAGAAGGTGCTATCTGCAGTTCTCCCCCTTGTGCTAAACAAAACTGAGTCTGCTCATAGTTGTGTGTGTGTGTGTGTGTGGGGGGGTGTATGTTGAACTAACGGTCTGCTTTCTGAACGGCTTCGTTTTCTACACCTGTAGATCTTTCAGAAACCCCTGACGGAGTCTGAGCTGCTGACAGAAAAAGAGGTTGCTATGATTTTTGTTAACTGGAAGGAGCTGATTATGTGTAATATCAAACTGCTGAAGTAAGCTTTTCCCCTCTAACCACAGATGCTGCTGCCCCTCTGTGGCATGTGTGTCAGCACCTCTGTGTGGTCTCTCTGTGTCCCTCACGCATGCCACCTCGTGTTCTTTCTTTTCCTGCCCCACCCCTGCCCGCCATCCATCGCCGTCCTCCTCCTGTGCTCTCATTCCTTCCAGAAATATGCTGTGGGTTTCTCACAGCGGGGAGTGAACTGCGCATGCACACAGGTTCCTGCCCTGACTATGGCTCCAGAATTTCCTGAGCTGGGACAATTCTGGCTCCATCCTCGGGGGTGGGCAGTTCCAGCCCCAGGGCCTAGCCCTGGACCTGGATTCCCAGCAGTGGCTGTCTGTCTGTGTGAGACTGTGGGGTGGATCTCCAGCAACAATGCAGAGTATCTCAGGAGGGTCCCTGCAGCTGCCCGAGGCCACTTATGCCTTGTACCTGTTTAGTCTGCATAGGCTCTGTAGGGCCAGAGCTAAGGGACCAGAGTTAGACCTGCCTCAGTTTCCCCAACTATACTCTTAGAGGACTGAATTGGACTACAAATGGACCACAAAGATCTCCTCAATTCATTAAAAAATCAGTCAAAGCAATCAGAACATCAAGTCTGTCACAAGGCCCTAAGAGTGATGTCACTTACTAGAAAGCAGACTAAGATCTAATTCCCAGGACATAGGGCATGGCAGCTGGGGTCTTGTCCCGGGCATAGAGCATGGCAGCTAAAGGTAAGAGCCACCCTTTCTCTGAGCATTCTAGACAGGATCTAGTTGCCCCCATTCACTCCCGATCTCTCTCTTTGTGTCACTGGGAAGCTGCCATGTTCTAAACCAGGTCCCTGTGTACTTGTAATGTTCAGGTCCCTTGGTCTGTTACAGGCATAGGGAAGGGTGTGGAGCCAGGAGACATGGGCATGGAGCAGTAGGCATGGGCTCTCCTCCCTCTGTGACTAGGCTCACGCTCGAGAAGCTTTCTGTGCATGTGTGGGGTACCAGACTCTTGGACTCACATCTCACTGTTAATGTCTGCCTGTGGTCGGGTAGCTTTACAGCCAGTCCCTGGACCTCGGTGTCCTCATCTGTAAAATGGCAGTTTTGTTACTCTTCTCTGTGGCTATAACAAAATCCCCGAGGCTACCCTCTCCATCGATTAAATAAATAAATAGATAAATAAATAAATAAATAAAATGTTTCTTTAGCCCTCCAGCCTGTAGGTGAAGGCCTCATGGCAGATAATACCATGACGGAGGGGACAATTAAAGAAGGGATCAGTTGGAGAGATGGCTCAGTGGTTAAGAGCACTGACTGCTCTTCCAGAGGTCCTGAGTTCAATTCCCAGCAACTACATGGTGGCTCACAGCTATCTGTAATGGAGTCTCATGTTCTCTTCAGGTTGTCTGAAGATAGTGACAGTGTATTCACATATATAAAAATAAATAAATAAATAAATAAATAAATAAATGGCAAGCCAGGAAATCAGAGATTTGGGGGATCTACATTCTTCTCTTGAGGCAGGGTCTCACTCTGAGACCATGTAGACCAGGCTGGCCTCAAACTCACAGAGATCCTCCCCATTCTGCCTCCCAAGTGCTGGGATTAAAGGCATGCTCTATGGAGCACCCAGCCTCTGACTTGTTCTTTTATAATGGCTTGCTCTAAAAGGAATTAACCAGGGTCCTGAAAGACCCTGCAAAGGATAGCCCACATGGTCCAGAGCTTGATCTATGGCAGACATACTTTGGGGTTTTAATGAATGAATTTATTAAGTATATAGCAAGCCAAGATAAATAAAGAGCAAGAGGTAGGTAGTGGGGGTTGGAGAGATGGCGGATTATAGAATCTCATCAAAGCAGGTGTTCTCAGTATCTAGCAGAAGCCAATTGAAGTAGTTGTGATGAGGCCAGCTGGAGTTCAGAAGCGTCCCGCCTAGAGCCTCCCTACGGGTGAGACATCCAGTCAAAGAACAGACAGATACAGATGGCATCATCAAATCAGGCTCCACAACATCCAGCAGAATTGACTGGAGAAGTAGAGACAGCAGCTAGAGTAGGCACCTTTATACCACGGGACAGACAGTAGTGATGCCTGTGGAGGATTCACCTGGCCAACCTATTCTCAGGCTATTTGGCTGTTCTCTTCCCTCCCTGCCACAGCATTAGGGGGGCAGTTCATCTGGCCCCCAGACAAGTGGTCTTGAGGGAGAGTTAGACAAATATACCTGGGTCTGAAATGGGGGGAGCCAACCTTGCTTTCACGCCAGCTTCTCGGTGAGTTTACACAGGACAATTCGTCAGTATAAGGTCCATTGCCAGCAGCAGGGCATCTGACCACCCGACTCCCTCCTAAAGGCCCCTCAGTATCATCTCAAGCTCCCAGCATCTGACTTTGGGGAACCGCTCAAACCACAGCTGGGTCACATGATAATGTCTAAGTGTTCCTATTCCAGAGGCCTTCGCACAGCATGCACCTGGCTCACACTCAGTAGAGCCTCTGGGCCCAGGGGAAGCTGAGCACTCACCACCCTTTAGGAAGGAGTTGGCCTGCCACCTGGGAAGAAAGGATCAGTTGTCCCTGGACCTACAAGCACTGCGTGTGTAATACTGGATACACACAGTTTGAAAATAGAATTCAACGTTTTCTGTTAAAAACATATATATACACGGAGCTAGGGAGATGTTGCAAGCATGAAGATGTGGTTTGTATCCCCATCATCCAACTAAAAACAGGGTGTGGCAGCATGCACCTGTAATATTAGAGCTGGTGGACAGAGTAGAATTCCCTGGGATTCACTGGCCAGGCAGTCTGACTGGATCACCGAGCTCCAGGCTCAGTGACAGGCCTTGTCCCCCAAAATAGGTGGAGATAGGGAAAGCACCCATTGTTGACATCTGGCCTTTACATGCACACACACACACACACACACACACACACACACACACACACACTCCTGCTCTAGTCCTTTGCCAGGGCCTGTCAGGGCCTGTCTGTGTGCCCTCCTCCTGTTAGCTCTGACCTGTGCCATTGCCCTGAGGTGAGAACTGTGAATAATGTTGACAGCTGTAGCATCCAAGAGAGGTGAGGGGGTGGGAGGGACTTACCTCAAGTCACACAAGTGGTGGGCACTTTCACTCCGATCTACCGATCTACCGTCCCTCACAGAAAGTGTCAGAGGTCACAGTTCCTGTTTTCCCAGCACCTTTAACCTTCTCCACAGCAACTACTTCATGCTGCTGACTCTCCTACTCTTTTGTTATAGCAGCTAGATCAGCCATGAGCAAAGCAACTTGAGGAGGAAAGGGTTTATTTGGCTTATGGTTCCATGTTGCTGTTCACTATTGAAGAATGTCTGGACAAGAACTTAAGCAGGGCAGGAACCTGAGGCAGGAGCTGATGCAGAGGCCATGGAGGGTGCTGCGTACTGGCTTGCTCCTCGTAGCTTGCTCAGCCTGCTTTCTTATAGAACCCAGGACCACCAGCCTAGGCATGACTCCACCCATAGTGGGCTGGGCCCTCCACCATGGATCATTAATGAAGGAAATGCCCTGCATTCTTGCCTACAGCCTGATCTTATGGAGGCATTTTCTTAATTGAAGTTCCCTCCTCTCTGATGCCCTCATCTGTGTCAAGTAGACATAGATCTAGCCAGCACAGTTATCCTCCAGAATGTGGTAAGATCCTATTGCTGAGGACCACACATGCCATCATGGAGGGATCAAGCTGATGCTAACCCAAAAGCTTCATAGCTACTAGCGTTCACGATGCTAGGAAAGTCTGTGTAATGGTGTTGGGGCAGAAGAGTAATTGACAGTCTTACCCAGCCTTGAACCCTGGAACCCTGTGAGGTACAATAATGACTGGCCTGCAAAAGAAAGTTCTCAGTGCTTCAGAAGCATTAGTGGATGCTAGGGCTCTGCCTGTCATTGTCCACTCAGCCTGAGGACGTCAGATGGACGTTCTTAGCTGGCTGTTCCCCATGTGGATCAAGGCGTCTCATGTGCAGATCTTTCTGTAGGGTGGCAGCTCACCAAAGGGCCCAGTCCTCTCAGGACTGTGGCTGCAACAGCCGACTCACCGGATCACCTTCTATTTCACCTTCTATTTGGGTAGTAGAACATTCTAGAAAGATTCTCAATGGAACTCAGCAGGTGGTAAGCCAAGCCTTGACTTCAAGCTGGCTTCCTGGTTAGACAACTTGATTCTATCATGGTGACAGGATAGGTTATCAGAACCCAAGGACTGACTTAACACCCTCGAGATAAGGAGCTTTGTGCCCCAGACCCACCTTTTCTCCCCTCCCCCAACCCCCATCCTTTAAAGAGGAGGAAGCCAGTAAAAGGCCTTGTGTAATCCTTACAGAAAAGCTGCTTTTGGGGAAATGATGGACTGAAGGGATATCAGCAGCTTGTAACGTGGTCCTTCATTAACTACCAGTGGCTAATGCTAGAGCAAAGGTCCCTCCAGTGGAACCTGAACCATCTGAGGACACTGAGCTGGTGCCTCTCTCACGCCCTGGGTGGTCATTGCCAATCCGCCCCGTGGAAGCATGCCCTAGAAGGGAAATCAGTGCTCGTTTATGTGACTTACTGTCTCTCAGGTGTCCTTCCTCGGCTTTCCCAGGACAAGGAACCCTTCGTTAGTTGAAAAAAAAAAATGTTGAGGAAAGAAAAACAAATGACCTGAAGATTTTAAAGCTGGAGACCTACATAGTGGAAACTCCTCAAAATTGCTTAACCTTACCCACACCTCATGGTGTCTCCAATGTGACCACAAAAGAAGCCACAGAACACCATAGGGACGCCTCCACAGGGACTCTTTCATAGGGACGCCTCCATAGAATACCTCCATAGGGACGTCTCCATAGGGACACCTCCACAGGGACACCTCCATAGGATACCTCCATAGGGACTCTTCCATAGGGACACCTCCATAGGGACTCGTCCATAGGGACACCTCCATAGGGACGCCTCCACAGGGACTCCTCGAAACCTTGTCCTGAAATCATGTAGTACACCGTCCACTTACACACCCGCCCACTGATTCGCCTTCTTGTGATAGGGCAGTCAAACACCTGTCCTCATGTGCAGTCTTGCCCTAGCAGGACATTGCTATCCTTGCCGTGGAGAAGCTGGGCTGTGTGCTGATAAGACTGCACACTTAGATTTGGAAGGATGGATGCTCCACCCTGGCCGCCGTGGCTCTGCACGCTGCACACAGCAGGTAGACCCAGGATCAGACACTGCCTGTCCCCTCAGCAGCTTTTCCCAGCCTCCAGGATAGGAATTGTTTTATTTCGTAATCATCTACCTAGTCAGCTTTAAGTTAGACACATCAGTGATGTCATAGACAGAAGAAATGCCTCCCGTGGTCATCTTTACCTGACGTTGGGAAACATGATGAGATTGTTTGTGCAATGGATTTGAAGGCTTGCCTCTCCTTCCGTTGCTGACATGACTTCCCTCAGAGGATGAGGGTTCCAGAAATGGGCTCAGTGCTCTGAATGAACCAGCCTTGGACTATCACCATAGATAATGCAGTGGGACAACAACACAGGGATCCTCTCTGAGGTATTAAAGAAGAGAGAAACACATGGCAAACAGCCACCATGCTGAACAAACCTGCCCAGGCCATCCCTCGACGTGTGTCTTTCTCTGTCCCTTGTCTCACTAGATGCCCTGGTGGCTCTCTGATCTGTGCCTCTCACACCCATTCCATTTCTCTGCAACCTGCAAGGGTGAGGTATTGTCAGACAGTGATGGTGGGCGACTCACCTCCTGTGTTTCCACGCAGAGCACTGAGAGTCCGCAAGAAGATGTCTGGGGAAAAGATGCCAGTGAAGATGATCGGGGACATCCTGAGCGCCCAGCTGCCACACATGCAGCCTTACATACGCTTCTGCAGCTGCCAGCTCAATGGCGCCGCCCTCATCCAGCAGAAGACAGACGAGGCTCCCGACTTCAAGGAGTTCGTCAAAGTAAGGAGGCCAGGGCTACAGGGTGACCCTGGGGAGCATTGTCCTGAGGCATGAGGAGCTCATCAAAAGTCCACAAGCATCTTTCCACTAATTGCCTCCAGGGATGGATGGAAGTCTTCAGTGGTACTGAACTGGCAAGTGTGGGTCTCACCTGAGGGATATGCTTGGACAGGAAAGCCATCCAATGTCTGAAAGCTTTAAAATAGCTTCAGAGATATGCTCTCTGTGTGTTTGTGGTATTTCTGAGAGGTGTGTCTAAATCCTTAGTTTCATTTTCTTGGCTCATGCACACAGGGGCCTACCTCTTCAGGTAGCATCAACCTTGCCAGCCTCTGCCTCTCACGCACAGAGGGGACACCCATTGTCCCCTTAGCGCTGTGATCCCTGTTTTGGCTTACTTCTTGTTACTGTGATAAAACCACTCAGACCAAAGGCAGCTTGGAGAAGGTGAAAGTTTATCTGGCTTACAGGTTATAGTCTATCGCAGAGGGGAACGGGGCGGGAGCTCAAGGCCGGGATCTGGAATCCGAGAGACTGAAGCAGAGATCTTAGAGGAAATGTTCCTTGCTGGCTTTCCCCCAGGCTCAGCCACCCTTCTTAGACAGTCCTGGCTTACCTGCCGAGGGACTGCCCAGAGGGCACCCAGCCCTCCTACATCAATAAGTAATGTAAAAACCAAGTCCTACAGATCAATCTGAGGAGACAGCCCCTCAGCTGAGGTTCCCCCTTCCCAGGTATGTCAAGCTTAGACATCATAACCCCTTTCCCAATGGAAAATCATAGGCTCCAGCTCCGGGCATCCCCTGGGATTCCGTATGAGATGCCACAGCCTTGCTGTAGAGCTGGCAGGGTTGAGAGAGCCACATCCACCAGGGGACATTTGTGGAGGTGGTGTCAGGACAGCTAGGGGCCTCTGCCCTGGGGTAGCAGCCCTGGTACTTGGTGTTCTCAGAGTGAGTCGCTGCTAGTCACAGCCAGCACTAAACAGTACTTACCCCTCTCAGAAGAAACAAAAGAAAACAGGGAGGATACAATAACCCTCAGCCAATGTGTATCTTTTGCTGAACGCCATGACTCTGCGCCTCAGGCTTTTGGGGGTGGTTGTCCTCACCTCAGGAATCATGCTCCTCAAACCATGGGGTATCTATCTATCTCTGTGGCATCTTCTTGGTCAGAGCCTGCCATAAGCAGGGTGCTGTTGGCTCTGCACTGGTGTTACTCTGCGTTGAGGGCTTTGCTATGCTAGCCAATGAATCAGGAGTTCTGAGACATCTGTGGTGGGAAAGAAGGCTAAGAAGTGACTGAGGCTGAGGCAGAGACAGAGGGCAGTGCCAGGCAGCCAGCACCACAGGCTGCTGTAACTTCAGCCATGAGCTCAGATCCTGGGCATGAGCAAGAGTCCTTCCCTGTTTCAACTTTGGGTCAGGCTGATGGAAGCCCGGGGCGGGGCTTGTGGTCCCTCCCCCGCTTTGTTCTTCTCACTAGAACTGCTTCATTCGCCTCCTGTGTTTCCAAGATGGCAGCATCCACAAGTTGATATCAGGGCCAGGGGCTGATGGATTAGTTGATGTCAGAACTCCAGATACCTGTGCCTAAACCAGCATTAAACTAGACCCCACTCTTTATCGGTGGGAGACAAGGATCTCCTTTTTGCGGGTAGAAGGACTATTATCCACTAGCAGGGTTAATACAGTTGGTAAGAGTGGCGGGAAGCTGGGTGACTGGGAAGATGATTCAGGGTAAGGCACTTGCTTGTCAAGCATGAAGACGCATGCTCCAATCCCAGAACCCACAGAAAAGTAGGAGAGAACCAGCTCTCCAGGGTTGCCCTCTGACCTCTGTGTGCACCCACCCCCACACATAAACACACCCACATGTACACACATGTACACACATACATACTTATACATGCTTACTTTAAACGTTGAAAGAGGAAAGACACGAAGAGCCGCTGGTGAAGACAAAGTGGCCGAGACTGGAGTTTTATCCCTCAGGTCTCGGCTTCACGATGCAGCCCTGCCTGGAGTCATTGCAGCTCGTGCAGGCTACACCTGAATGAGAGAATTATATTATTAGTCCTTCTGCTTCTCTGGCACTCAGTGGGATTTTTACTCTCATTGAATAGTCTTTTGACTCTTCTGGACCCCTGGCATATCATGAAGGTTTTCAGACATCTGGAAGAAATTCTGAAGCCAGAATGTCCTCTCACGGAAGGTATGCCGAGTCTGCAGGCAGGGTGTGGGTAGGTTGTATCCAGGGTCCCGTCCTCCCTCTGCATACCGCCTCAGCCTGGCCTGTGACAGCTGGACAAGACCTTCCAACACTAGGCAGCTCAGTTACTCTCCAGTTGGATAGGTAACAGGGAGTCTTAAATGGAAAATGTAATGCCACTGGCTTTGCATTTTGCATATTTCTAAAGCACATTTTTAAAAATTTCCTCTTTCAGAGACTGGCAATGGACCCACGGTGCAAAGGAATGCCACTGTCCAGCTTTATACTGAAACCTATGCAGCGTGTCACAAGATACCCATTGATCATTAAAAACGTAAGTATGCTCACCTGTGCCTTTGTGAGCAGAGGAAGGCTGGATGAGGCCAGAGATGGTCAGAGGTGCCCAGAGGCAGGGCCAGATTCCCAGCCAGTGCACCTAGGAGCTGACGTGTGGAAGTCAGGTGCCCATATGGTGCTGAAGCTATTTGCTTGGTAACTGGGAGGGGAAAAGAGTTTTGTGTGAAATAGACTAATGAAACACAGCCTTCAGATGGCAACCAAGAGGATTTGAAGCCAGGGACACACACACACATATGGAGGGAGGGAGGGAGGGAGGGAGGGAGGGAGGGAGGGAGGGAGAGAGAGAGAGAGAGAGAGAGAGAGAGAGAGAGAGAGAGAGGTCTGCTTCCTGATGCTCCTCCGTGTACCAGATACCTGTTTTTCTCCTGTCCTTTCAAGAAAGCTAGTTCCAGAGAAAATAGAATGAGTGTTTTCCCTTGTCCACACTGGGAAATGAGCAGCTGGCTCAGTTGCCCTCTGAGCCTCAGAGGTAGAGAAAAAGGGACCACGGAAGAAGAAATCAGTTCCTTTATCTGAGGATGGTATTCAGAAACCTAGCTGTGGGTGTAGGTGTGCTCATGGCTACTCTGGGATGTGGGTACCTGCTCCCTCTCCCTCTCCCTCTCCCTC
>NW_021620926.1:6075165-6114658 GCF_004785775.1 Grammomys surdaster
TCTCTCTCTCTCTCTCTCTCTCTCTCTCTCTCTCTCTCACACACACACACACACACACACACACACACACACACAGGTGCACACAAAGTGTACGGATTTGGTCAGGCTCCTCCCGTGTAACCAATCTCCCTCCCACATAAGCCTCTGCCCGATCGACCCAGCTCCACCCAACACCGGTACAGGGACGGATTCCCTGAGTTCATTCATTTGCAAAGTGTCTTCCTTTATTAACTTCTATATTTAATTATGTGCCGACTCTGGAAACAAGCCTTTGTAGTGAGTTTAACCAACAGGGAGAAAAATGAAAAATCAAGAACCAAGAGGCATAAGTATTTAGAAGGAAAATACAAACTAGTATTACTAGACCACAGTTCTTGCTCTGCAGAGCACCTCAGGGAAAGACCCGAGAGCTGACAACTGAACACAGATTGGGGAAAGTATGATAACTAAGCCTTTTAAGAATATATTTTTATTTGCTGTGTGGAGTTTTGCCTGCATGTATGTCTGCATACATGGTGCCCTCAGAGGCCAGAAGAGGGCATTGGGCGCCCTGGAACTAGAATCACGGATGGTTGAGCCAGCGGCATGTGAGTGCTGGGAACCCAGGGCTCGTTTCCATGGTATGCGTGTGACAATCAGAGAATAGTTTAATTTCAGAAGTCAGTTCTTTCCTTCCACCATGGGTTCCATGGGTTGAACTCAGTTTTCATGGTTGCGTGGCGCATGCTCGGCACCATGGTTGCATGATGCATGCTTTCACCCAGTGAGTCAGCCATCTCCCTGGCCCCAAATCTAGAGTCATAGCAACATAAAAGAAAATTTTAATCCAGGACACATGTTCAGTAAGGAAAGTAGTTAAATAAGCGTGGTAGGTTTGTACTATCAAAACTGTTTTAAACTATGTAATTCATTGTGCGTCCCATCCTGGAAGGATACCCAGCCCTCCCATCTTACCCGATAAGAGCTGTGCTGTTGCACTTAGCTAGGACAGGTGTGTTCAGGGCTAAAAACAAACAACAACAGAACACACAGAAATATGCATTTGGGGGCTGGGGAGGTGGCTTGGCCAATGAAGTGCATGGGACATGGTGGTATAAGCCATTACTGGGAGGCAGAGATGGAGGAAATCCTAATTGGTGAGCCCTGGGTGCCATCAAAACATTCTGTCTCACAAACAAGGAAAATGGCTCCTGAGAGACAACAGCTGAAGTTGCCCTTGGGACTCCACTCAGGGGCACACACATGTGCATACACATGTGTCCTGTCTTAGTTAGGGTTTTACTGCTATGAACAGACACCGTGACCAAGGCAAGTCTTATAAAGAACAACATTTAATTGGGGCTGGGTTACAGGTTCAGAGGTTCAGTCCATTATCATTATGACGAGAAACGTGGCAGCATCCAGGCAGGCATTGTGCAGAAGGAGCTGAAGTCGGCTAGTGGAAGACTAACTTCCAGGCAGCTAGGACTAGGGTATTTTAGCCTGTGCCCACTGTGACACACCTACTCCAACAAGGACACATCTACTCCAATAAGGCCACACCTCCTAATAGTTCCACTTCCTGGCCCAAGCATATACAAACCATCGTATGTCCCCACACATACACAAAACATACAGCTTTGCCCAGGGGAACCATCCTAATTGATTTCCAGGATGCACAGGTGCCTGTGGCTATGCATGCTCTCTAGGGCACATGCACGCATGGTGTATAGCACCTATCCCGCTTCACTGACGGTGCCCTGCCTTCCCCTAAACCTTCACTCCGGAGTTAACAGGGTACAATTCAGTTCCAACACCACGATTTCATCCTTGGTTCCCTTGGGTAAGCGAGCCAGGGAAGAACAGCCGCTGGCTGCCAACAGGGATGCCTGGCTAGTCCCCCAGGTGTCTGGCTGAGTTGTGAAATAGAGTGAAGATTATGGAAGAGAAACTGAGTCCCTTCTGCTGCACTGTTCTGCATGCTACCTAAGATCTGGGACATCCATGTGTGTGGTTTAGTGTCCATACTGGAAGCCAGCATCCTGTAGGACAGGCTATAGAGTTTGCGCTGGGACATTTAAGGGTTTGGGGTTGGGCTGAAGACCCAAGGGCAGGGCTACTCATTGCCTTCCTGCAGTAAGTGTGGCCCTCGAGCCCGAGGCTGCTCACTGCTGCCAACAAACAGTGGGCAAGATGCCCTGTGCATGGCTACGGTGGGCACCATGCAGGAGAACACTGGCTTCTATGACAATGGGAAATCATCCTGACGAGGATGTTGTCTTCTGGGCAGATCCTGGAAAACACTCCTGAGAACCACCCCGACCACAGCCACCTGAAGCACGCCCTGGAGAAGGCGGAGGAGCTGTGTTCTCAGGTGAATGAGGGAGTGCGAGAGAAGGAGAACTCAGACCGGCTGGAGTGGATCCAAGCCCATGTGCAGTGTGAAGGCCTTTCTGAGGTAGCCACCTACTGGGCGGGACCTGGACCGCTCGCTGTTGAGTGCTGGCAGCCAGCACAGGAGGGACGAGGCTAATCTCTCACTTTGCTCTCCAACTACAGCTCATTCTCTCAGCAGCGTGTCTCTCCTGCTCCTTAAATACAACCGATGGGCATTTTTAATTTCAATTATATTATTTCCCATTGCCAAAAACTTATTTTTTCAAATGTCCTGGTTTCTTTCATGTGTCTGTTCAAATGTTCATTCTTCTCCTCCTTCTTTTTCTTCTTCTTCCTCTTCTTCCCCCTCTTTCTTTTCCTCCTCTTTCTCCTCCTCCTCCTTTTCCTCTTCTTCTAAAACACTTTAAACATATTCATGTGTATTCTATCATCTGATAGTCTCAGTACCTGAGGTTTTGGGTCATATTCTTCTGTCTCTTGTTTCTGCTAGCTCACACCTCTCGTGCCTTATTTTTCTGTATGTAGAGTGATCTCTTTTTCTGCAGTAGTCACCAAACCTCTTGCGTGCTGGTTAAGTACTGTCATACTGAGCCGAACTCTTAGCTCCTGTATTATGATGTTTGTTTGTTTGTTTTTGTTTTTTGGTTTGTCGAGACAGGGTTTCTCTGAGTAGCCCTGGCTGTCCTGGAACTCACTCTGTAGACCAGGCTGGCTTCAGAAATCCGCCTGCCTCTGCCTCCCAAGTGCTGGGATTAAAGGCGTGCGCCACCACTGCCTGGCTTGTTTGTTTTTAACCTGGAGTGTTTTTTGAAGCCCTCTCCCCTTTGTGTGTCTTCAACTTGCATTTTTCCTGAGCAGATTGCTACCTGGAGCACCCCAAATTATATTTAGAGGGAGCTTGAGGGTCACATCGCATGAGTGAATTACAGCTGTGGTCTTGTGGGAGAGCCGCCTGGCAGTCACGGGGTTGGGCAGCGTATTCTCCCCAACCTAGTGAAGCCAAAGCCAGCGAAGTCTCCTTGTTTTTCTTTCTAGAGAGTCACCCTGCTGAGTCCATCACCTCAGCTTGGGGTTCAGCTGTCTTTATTCCACCTCGCAGTGGGGGTTTAGTGTCACCATGTCCATAGGGCACTCAAGGCTCACGCCGCCCTTGGCGATTGATCTTTTAATAACTTTATTTTCATTCTGGTTTGAGGATCTGCATGTTTCGTCTTAGTTTATTTTTTTTTAACAGCTTGCATTTTTAAAGTGTTTTATTTTTTTTCTCCTTTTTAAAAAAGTTTGTGTTGATGAGTCCCCTGGGTTTTAGCCCACACAGGAGTCTTTGTTGTCTTTTACTCTTCCTGTCTCTCAACCTCCACTCTCATTCTTTCTGCCTGTGTTCTCTCTGTACTCGAGCACACAGGTGTACAGGTACATATGTGAACACACATGCCTGTATGTCTATATACGATTGCTAGTGTTTTCCAAAACAACAGGCCTAATGTGTTTCTCTCTTCTTCCTTCCCTGTAGTTTTCCCTTCTTCTAAAGTTCCAAAGGCACTTCCTGCATGGAGACCACCCACACCCTCCCCTTCCCAACCCCACTTCAGTGAGGGTGTGTACAAGCAGAGCTATGAGCAGCCCCTGCAGAAGCTGAAGCGACAGCTGGGCTTCTCAGTTCAAAACCAGGGCCAGCCTTTACTTGACTGGCTCATTCATTTATACACACAAGGAATCATTGATCATCTGCTCATATGTCATTGTTCAATACCCAACCCCAAGTACATTTTAAAAAGAGAGAAAAAAAGATTGTGCTGCCCCCGCCCCGGACTAGAGAAATAGCTCAGCAGTCAAGAGCACTGGCTGCTCTTATAGAGGACCAGAGGTCAGTTTTGAACATCCACATGGTGGATTTCAATTACTTGTAACTCCGGTTCCAGGGAACCTGACACCTTCTTTTGGTTTTCACTGATACCAGCTATGCGTGTTGTGCACAGACACACAGGCAAAATCATCATACATATAAAATAAAACAAAATAAAATAATAAAATGACACGGCTCCTACATTTGAAGAGATTACGATCATGGGGAAGTTGATAAAATGAATATATGAGATTACATATGAAGAATCATGAGGTGACTTGTGTGTGCACGAGGAAGAAGTAATCCAGATGTGCAGAGCGGCACTGGAAGGTGATTGGAAGGTGACACTCTCTCTGTGTGTCCAGAAGAGAATCAGGGATGTTTTATGAGCTCAGAGCCCAGCCATGCCGGCGCTCTGGTAAGGAGTGTGGATGGACCAAAGGCTACAAGGCATAGGGTAGAGGGAGGTCACGCAGGACGAGGCCTGTGTATGCTCTGAAGGGCTGTAGGCTTGGCCCTGTAGAGCCTCCAAGTCATGCTTTAACCTTACTTCTGGCCCACAACCCACCGGAGGTAGTGAAAAGGAAAGGTTAATAGGGCAAAGGAGGGTGCAGACCTGTTTAGAAATAGTTCTTTGCAACAAATACAATCTGCGCTGTCAGAATATCAGCAGTTCAGTTCACATGAATCTGCAGCAGCTGCTCGATCCACTCGCCAACACCATTCACGAACCAGCAATGGCAGGTTGATCCAGAAGAAATGCAAGGCTCTGCCAGTCAGCACAACTCTGTTCTTGCCTGAACACCACCAGAGTTCTTCGGTACATTTCTCTTTACAAAGTCATGATAAACAATGATCAGGGAAGAAGGCAAGGTGAACCAACGAAGACCAGAACCAGCAAAGCCCAACGAAGACCAGCAAAGAGTGGCAAGGAGAACCAATGCCACACAGTGTCATCAACTATTCCCTTTCCAAATAGCCTGTGTTCTCTCAAGTGGACACTCTAGCAAACGTCACATGCCCTTTCCCAGGCTGCTTCCAGAGAAACACCACGTGTCTGGTCTCAGTAAAACATCCTCCCACATGCCTGCTTCAGCAAAAACAGCCTCTCATAAGACAGTGTCCAGAAAAACATCACATGACACAACTGAGTCTCCAAAGAAACCAGAAATTTCCACTTAGCCTGTCAACAGACACTTTAGAGATTAAGGCAGGAGGATAGCCATAAGCTAGAGAACAGCCTATGCTACAGTGTAAGACCCTTGTCTTTAAAAACAAACAGTAAAATTCTAAGAATAAAACAATTCTGGTCGCTTGATTTTTGTGGCTTACAAACTCTTGGTAACCAGGTTACTGTCCTTTGTTGGTTGGACTTTTTAGGTATTGTTACCAGCCCATTGTCTTTATGGCACTCACAGGAATCTGAAAGGAGCATGCTGGCTCCTAATTTATTTCAAGACCACAGTGCAGACTAAGTTTGGCTTGGCATTAAAAACACAGAATTGATTAAGTTTAAGATAGAGATTCAATACCCCAGTCCTTGGTACCAACTTTTCTGCCTTAGTTAGGGTTTCCAACGCTGTGAATAGATACTATGACCAGGGCAACTATTACAAAGGACAACATTTAATTTGGGTTGGCTCACAGGTTCAGAGATTCAATCCATTATCATCAAGGTGGGAAACATGGCAGTATCCAGACAGGCATGGTGCTGGAGAAGGAGCTGAGAGTTCTACATCTTATTCGGAGGAGAACCAGGAGAAGACTGGATCACACTGGCTAGACTTAAGCATTTATATGAGACCTCAAAGCCCCGCCTCCACAGTGACACACTTCCTCTAACAAGGGTACACAGACTCCAATAAGGCCACACCTAATAGTGTCACTTCTCATGGGCCAAGCATATTCAAACCACCACAGGGATGTGAGTTGAGTCCCCTGGCCTCCTTCCAATGCTTTCCTCAGAGAAAAGGTAACTGTGATCTGGAGAGAAAATTTCTCTTGGAGGCATCTTTGATAGAGTATCACACAGGTAATGTGGGCCAAAGGCAGTTAGTTGCTTGGGCAGTTGGAGGCCGTGAAGGTCAGACTCTTCCTGATTTCCTGTGCCTGTGCATAGCTGTGACCCTGTCTTCCTGCCCTACTGTCAAAAGTGGGGCCTTTGCCAAGTCTATGGACCTCAGATGGGCTGGCCTAGATGACAGCCCCTAGGTAGGTGCTGGAACTGTTGGACCTAAAGATCTAAAACCAGGGGACACACTCCCCCAGAAACACTCTCGGACAGGATTCACTGCAATAACATGAGGTTTATGAATAAATTCATGCAGGCAAGAAGAACCCTGAGCTAAAGCTAAGGGCAGTTTATATACCATTTTCACAGAATTTACAAGGACTTTTTAAACAATAACCATAGAGGATTTCAAACAGCCGTTCCCAGGCCCGGTTTCTAAGTAACTCAAATTTGCACCCTATCTTTTACAACAAAGAGGGTTAGCTTAAGTGACTTCTGTTTCCCTAGGTGCACTGTGTTAAGGGCCCAGCTTCCTGATTACCCCTTATCTTGGACTCTCAGTCTCAGGAATGTGCTTCTCCCAGGATGTGTCCTGGGGCAGTTAATTCTTGAGTTTACCAAAACCTGAGATTCTTGAGACCTGAAATTCCTACATTCCTACAGAACCACATGTCAGCATTCACTGTTGCCCTTGCTGTTGGTGAGTGGCAGGAGAGAGCCACACCCTTCAGTTTCTAAACTAGTAATGGGGTGAGATTCAGCATGCACTCTTGTGTAAGGCTCTGAGGGGTCACTTAGTGCCACCAAATTTTGCAGCCTCTCCTGTTCTGGGGTCTGGACCCTTAATCTGAGAAAGTAACATTTGTACAAGAGTCCTGCCGGTTTCTAGAAGCACTGACAACTATTTAAGTCCTGTGGGGAGTTCCTGTTGGAGCTGAGTTTTGCTACTGCTACTCCAGGGTAGTGCCCCACATGGAACAGATAGCCAAGAGGGGAGCTACGGCCCCATTCTTCCTAACGGTCCACTTCTATATTCTCACATATCGTAAATGTCCTAGTCTTTAATGGTTGAGCCATCTCTCCATCCCTCCACTTCTCAATAAATGAAGGAGACACACTATGTATGCCCTGAGATTAAAGCAAAGCCCCAGAAGAAAGGCTTGAGAATTTAGCCTAGACTAATCCGTGTACTTGGAACCCCAGAACCTTGCCTTTGCTTTCTTGGCTCCAGAAGCTGCTGCCGGGAATCCTTAGAGCCATTCTTGGTTTGTATGTGGGATTCTGTCCTACTAGGGTCCAGCCTTTGACTCTGATGTACCCCAACAGAGAAACAGACACATCTCCCCTTCTTCCTGTCTGGTTGTCTTTTCTAGCAACTGGTGTTCAATTCAGTGACCAACTGCCTGGGACCACGCAAGTTTCTGCACAGCGGCAAGCTCTACAAGGCAAAGAGCAACAAAGAGCTGTATGGCTTTCTCTTCAACGACTTCCTCCTGCTGACCCAAATTACAAAGCCCTTAGGCTCTTCCGGCACCGACAAAGTCTTCAGCCCCAAATCTAATCTGCAGTATAAAATGTACAAAACGGTAAGGTTTATGTAGCTCGTGGAATGAGAGGTCTCCAAAAGAAGTCTGTTTCAGAAGGGTTTGGGACTACAGTGTGGAGAGGGCAAAGGGGAGGAGCTGAGAGACTAAGGGGCGGAGCTAATATGGAAAAGAGAGGGCCAAAAGAGAGTAAGGGGAGGGGCTAAGATAGACTTAAACCGAACAGGCAGGGTAGAGGACTGTGCATGTTCCACCTTGGTTCCCAGTAACACACAATCCTATTGGTGGCCCCCACTTCTCACATGACAAAGACGTGCGTTACTCCATACAAGTGAGCAGGCACCATGGCCAGTCCCAGCACGCTCTGCGCCTTCCACTCTGTCCCAGCTGCCCTGACAAACTCTCACAGTGGCCTGAAACATCTATGCCCTCCCCTTCAGCCACCAATGTGTGGAAGGTTTGTTTGTTTGTTTGTTTGTTTGTTTTCTTTTACCAGAATGCTAAGTCCCGTGTGTGCAGGCTTGTGTCTCTGTGTTGCCATGCCATGAGAGACTTTATTTTCTAATTTCGTCTATGCGTGGTGGGGGAGTTTCCTCAGGGGTTCTCATAGGAGGAGCTGCTTGCTTTATTTTGGGAGATAGTGACTGATTATGCAGACTGCTTCTAGAGCCTTTGTATGAAAGTCCTGGAGACACCGTCTTAGGTGTGAAGACTGCTGTTTAGGATGTAATACAGGGAAACAGAACAGTTATTTCTTACATGTAAGGATTATACCTGTAAAACGAACATAGTTTGATATAAAAGTCAGTATTAGCGGAGCTGGAGAGATGGCTCAGAGGTTAGGCGTGCTTGCTGCTCTTACAGACGATCTGGGTTCAGTTCCCAAAACTCACATGGCTGCCTACAACCATCTGTAACTCCAGTCCCAGATGACTTGACCCCCTCCTCTGCCCTCTGTGGACCATGCACACACTGCACAGACACAAGCAAGCAAAGCACCTTTACACACTTAAAAAAATTAGTACTAACATAAAATCTATATTTTGGTGTAGTTGTATGTGCTAAGCCACAATCACATACCCTTCGTCTAGATTACTAGGTCGAACACACACACACGCTCAATGTAGTTTACTGACATTCACGAGGAGGCACACACACACACACACGTATGCTCACCTTACACACACACAGAGCCCCTGCCTTGTTCTGTAATGCCTTTGTCTTATGACTTTGCAGCCCATTTTCTTAAATGAGGTTCTAGTAAAATTGCCCACGGACCCTTCTGGAGATGAACCTATCTTCCACATTTCCCACATCGACCGAGTCTACACCCTCCGAGCAGAGAGCATAAATGAGAGGTAAGCCCCACCCCTTCCCTAGTCCTGGGTGAGAGCCACTCATTAGCATGTCCCAGCATGCTTCAGCTGCCATGCCGTCAACTCTGTGTGGAAGAAGGTAGTATATATATACTATTTTTTTTTAACTTCTCAAAAGTTAGACATCTGGCATGAATTTTCCAAAATAAAAATGGACTGAAATCAGCTTTACTCCAGGCCTTTTTAAAGAAATATTTAGCAGCCTTTGAAGAATTGAAAGCTGCTTAGATTGTCCTAAGTCTCCCAGGTGGTAGAATCCAACAGGAAGGTGATTTGGGACTAATCCCGCCCCCAGTCCCGGAGGATGGCAATCTGGGTCTTTGGGTTGCTGGTATTTTGCTTCAGTTTTATTTTAGACTGTTCTGGAGCCAAATGAAACAGATCGCTCTCTGAAGGGCGGGCTTGACACAAGGCCAACAAGCCTTCCCAAGAACATTCCTGCCAGGCAAGAAGGCTGGCTGAAGTTACTGCGCGTATGGCTCCCTGAGAAAACCCGCACGCCAAAGCACCTCCTGGCGTGTACTCCTCGCAAGTGTGAAGCAGTTCTTCCTTTGAGTGATTTTAGAAAAAAAAAAAGACCCTTCTGTCTTCCTGGGTCCTCGAAGTGTGTGATGCTTTGCGGTGAGGAAGGACAGGGGGCCACATGCTCGCCCCTCCGCCAGCCTGGCATTTATCAGACTGTCTTCACGGATGTGGGGGACGTGAAGGAGATCTTGAGTACGTCCTTTACTTATGGGGAGGGCTGTTACTCCAGTAATTGTGCCTGCCTCAAATGCACAGATTCCTGGGTTCAATTCCTACTACCACATAAACCAGTTATAGTGTGGGCTTGTAATCCCAACGCTTAGAAGGTAGAGGGAGGGATAGAAATTCAAGGCCATCCTCAATTACTTAGTGAATTTATCACCAGCCTGGACTAAATTATATGAGACCCTGTCTCAGAAATGAACCAACAAACAACAACAAAAACATACACACAAAACAAAACAACAACAAAACTTTTCAGCTGAAGGTAAGGATAATTAATTATTAGCATCATGCCTGACAGAACCAGACTTTCTTTTCTGAGGCTTTGCTGTTAAATTCAAAGAAACCAAGTAAAAAAGAGTCCTGGAAACAGAACTTGAGCAGACCCAGAGCCTGCTCTGTGCATTCTGTTTGGCAACATTCTGTCTCTTCCCATCCAAGGACTGCCTGGGTGCAGAAAATCAAGGCCGCATCTGAGCTCTACATAGAGACGGAGAAAAAGAAGCGAGAGAAGGCGTACCTGGGTAATGTGCCCCGGAGCCCCAAGACACTGGGGCGGGATGGCAGGAGTATTGGAAGAAGGGTGGGGCAAGGCGCAGAGTATTGGATGAAGGGCGATTCCAAGGGCAAGAGACAGGAGGGGGCCTTGCTTTCAAGTTCGAGCAGATGCCTCGCACAGACTGTCAGCGTGCTGGGAAGAGAAGGGCATCAAAGCGAATGTGAAAGGAAGAGTTTTTTTGTGTTGTTTTCTTGTGGTTTAGTCCGTTCCCAGCGGGCGACCGGTATTGGAAGGTTGATGGTGAACGTGGTGGAAGGCATTGAGCTGAAACCCTGTCGGTCACATGGTAAGGACCCGTGAATTCCACTCAAGCACTCTAGAATATTCGGGGTTCTCTGTCCTCTCCCCTTCCCCTCTCTTAACCAATTTGACATCAGTTGTACGATTTCTTATATAAATTTCCTGCTGGCATTGGTTTTTCTAGCACTGATCAAAGATATATATATATATATATCACATATAATGTATATAATAGTGTATATATACATAATATATAGTTTATATAACATAATATACATTATATATATAAATTGTTGTAGAATCTTTTCCATCTTCCTGCTTTTCGGGGAGCCCTGAGAGACTTCATTCATAACACGCGTGATATGTAGTGCACATGACGTATGTGCACAGATAGAAATTGAGTCTTGCTAATGGATTTGTTCCCCTCTGAATGTGATGCTAAACTCTGGGAGGGCCCACCAGATCTTCCACTTGAATCTCGAAGGTGTAGGGGGATCGAAATGAAATGTGTCCCACCTGGCAGGGGCTTTTGTTCACTCCAGGAAAGAGCAACCCGTACTGTGAGGTGACCATGGGCTCTCAGTGCCACATCACCAAGACAATCCAGGACACGCTGAACCCTAAGTGGAATTCTAACTGCCAGTTCTTCATCAGAGACTTGGAGCAGGATGTTCTCTGCATCACTGTGTTTGAGAGGGACCAGTTCTCGCCTGACGGTGAGTGGGAAATGGCCCTCCGGGCACCCTTAGCCTCCCTCTCCCTCCCCCCCCCACCGCCCCCGGATGCTCGCCCCCAAACGTTTTGCCCTCAGGTCACCCCGGCATTACCTGCTCTGCCCTCGGGGCTCCCTTGGTCCCACCCTGCCGCCTTCGTGCAGGGTGCATGCTTTTCCATCTGAGAACCTGAACCAGGCAGTCCCTGGGCTTCTCTCCTGAGAGGTTGGCACAGTGCGAGGAGCCGCGGGAGGCAACCGAGTGGATGTGGACAGGAAGTGCTCGGGCTCATCGTGGTTTCACTGACCTAGACAGACTCTAGTAGCCCGCTTTCCCACACAGGCGTATGAGGGAGGACATGCCTGGGAACCTCGATGTAGTGCGGGTTGTTTTCTGTCCTTGGTTATCATCAAGGATGCCTCAGCAGGTAAAGGCACTTGTTGCCAAACCTGATGATTTGAGTTTGATCCCTAGGACCAACATGGTGGAAGGGAAACCGACTCCTGTAAGTGTCCTCCACGCGTGCCATGGCGTGTAACACACACACCAACGCATACACATACAAAACATATACAAAGTAAATAAGCTTTTTGAAAAACAATGAGATAGCCAGACCTGGTGGTTCCCACCTGTAATCCCAGCATCCAGGAGGCTGATCCAGGAATTATGAGTTTGAAGCCACAGGGGCTATGTAAGAAGACCCTGTTAACGCTGCCCCGGGGAGTGAGAAGGACATTGGCCCACAAGAGGTGCTTCAGAGTCAGCTGCTGTCCCTCGAGAAGCACTGAGAGCTTCAATTCTGTTGGACACGCCCTTCCTCAACCTGCTCTCCCTTCTGCAGTGATTTTTGGCCAGCGGAGCCAGGAAGCCATATTTTTTCCGCCAAATAAAAATCAGAGAATGAGTTTACAGGTCAAGGTCTCAGTCCTCATCGGAGGAAGGACAAGCTGAGGGCACTGTTGAGTGCTGGCACTGGGGCAAGATGACATAGTTCCATTTGGTTTTCGTGTGTCTGTATCTTAGTATATAAATTGGATTTTTATATAAAATATCTGTATTAGTTATACTATCGGGTTGCCTGGTGATGGCCTCGAAGCTGGTGACACACCAGAGTGTGACCAGAACACTTGGCTCCTAGGGTCTTGGCTCTCAGCTGCTATGCTTTATGTGTATAGCATATCTGTGTGTGTGTGTGTGTGTGTGTGTCCAGTCCTCTGGAACTGGAGTTACAGACAGGTGTGAGCTGCCATGTGGGTGCTAGGAATTGAGCCCAGGTATTCTGGAAGCGCTTAACCACTGAGTCATCTCTTCAGCCCTGGAATAAGATTGTTTTTTTTTTTAATTTAAGTACACAAATGTTTGTATGTGTATATGTTGTATATGTGTATGTCATGTGTGTGTGTATGTCATGCATGTGTAGGTAGGTAACTGGGGAGTCAAGAGCGTATCAGAATAAGAGTCCTTGGAGCTGGAGGTACAGGCTGTTGTCAGCTACTCCACATGTGGGCACCACTGAGCTGTCTCTCCAGTAAGTGTGTGTGTGTGTGTTCACGCACACACATGTGCATATGTGTATGCATGTATGTGACTGTGCGTGCAAGTGTGTGTGTTCATGTGTGTGTATGTGTGTGTGTGTACACGAGTGTGTCTTAGGTATCACCACTAAGGAATTTTCTACTTTGTGTTTTGAGGTAGAATCTCTCCCTGGCACTGATTGGTTCAACTTGCTGCCTATCCTGCTTTCACTTCCTCAGTGTTAGTGTTACAAGTCTGTGTCACCATACTAGGCTTAAAGATGCAGTTTATACAGTGTGGGAATTAATCTCAGGCTTAAGCACAGTAGGCAAGCACTCGATCAACTGAGTTATGCTCTTGGTGTATGTGTGTTTACCTACGTGTGCACCATATGTACATAGGAGCCTGTGGGGACCGGAGGAAAGTGTTGAATCCCCTGGAATGAGAGTTATAGGTGGGTTGTGAGCCACCATGTACATGCTGGGAAACAAATCCAGGCCCTCTGGGGAGAGGTGTATGTGTCTAACATCTGAGCCATCTCTCCAGTCTCATCCCTGGTTTTCATTTTAAACGTAGAGCCTAGGGATCAAACTTACATCTGTGAGCCTCGCAGGCACAGGTCTTTACTGACTGAACCTTCTCGACTCTATTAATATATTTTAAAAGATACACAGAATATATTCTATTTCTGGGGTACCATGTAGTATCTCAATAAGTGTGTATAATGTGTAACAATCCATCAGGAGAGTTGGTATACCTATCACATGGATATATATTACTTTTTGTTGGGAATATTAAAAAGTCTTGGGGGTGTTGTTGTTTTGTTTTATCATCAAAATATCATTGACAGCTCCATGGGGAGGTAAATTGAAAGCGGCGGTGCTGGTCTTAGTATCAGCGGTCTTAGAAGAACACAAGAATGGCCATTCACAGGAGCATCCCAGTGTAACGAGCATGCGTCTTAGAGACAGCAACTCTTTCTGAGGAGCCCTTTGCTTTTTCTCCCTTCAGATTTTTTGGGACGGACAGAGATCCGAGTGGCTGACATCAAGAAAGACCAGGGCTCCAAGGGGCCAGTTACGAAGTGTCTCCTGTTGCATGAAGTTCCCACGGGAGAGATTGTAGTCCGCCTTGACCTGCAGCTGTTTGATGAGCCGTAGCAGCCCTGGGCTGACATAGATGACTTCCTCCTCAAGTCCCCATGTGGGCATGCTGTCTGGTGGTCAGCCACGAAGCAACGGGGACAGCAAAGACGAAGCCCTTTGAGGCTGCTAGGAGTCGTTCTCGACAATCCTGCCCTTCAAACCATGTCTCATTTTATGAATCCAAATTCTCTTTTCCTTTGTCCTCCCCATGGTCTCATCATGGCTTCTAGAGTCTCTGAAATCCGTAACCTTCAACTAGGTTCCTTTGGGAGCCTGGATCCTTCCCTGGGCTGGAGGTGTGGGTCTGGTTCCTATAAAATAGATTTATAAATGCAGTGACCGTATTTTGGAGAACTGTGTAGGTCTCCAGTTTCTCGCCTCCACCAGCCCTTTGTAGACTACTTGGCCTATAATATCCTATGCGTGGTGTGTTTAGTCCAATTACGATGGAGTTGTTGCTTTGGAACCCAGCTCTCACTGGGAAATGGGGCCCTAGATTGAATGCTTGGCACGATGGCTCTGGAGCAGGCACCAACCTAGTTAACTCTCTGGAGAGCTGTCGCTAGAAGAGGCTCACATGGGTTGTTAGAACTGGACCATTCCCCTCTAGACTTCATCAATGTCGATCAGTGAAAAACGCCTTGGTATACTACGGGGTGATTCCGTTCTGATTCTGGGTGTGTTTGGAGGATGCTCCAAAAGCATTATCTGTGAGGTTCTGTCCTGATGAGTTAGGTCCCACTGCGGGTCACTGGGAAGGCTTGATGGCATTTGGGTCCTGGTTGCCGGCTATCCTCTTTGGGCTTGGAGACCCTGGGATGTTTGTTTTGTGAGAAGTTCTGACTGGTGACCAGCCCTGCCTGAACCCACTCTGTGCTTGAAAGACTGTTGTGAAAAATGTCAACAGCAGTCTTTAGTGGTCTCCACCCCACCCCTCAACACACCAGGAAGTCATGCCTTAGACAGATAAAGTTTGGGGGAAAAAAAAGGATTCAAGATGGAATAAGAGGTGTGGAGAGACGCTAAGAAAATCCATTACTGGGTTGGGGGAAAGACCTTGGGAACACATGAGCCCCATGCGTGGGCTGGGAAGGTGGGAGACGCTCCTGGGCATACAACAACCTCTAAATCATAGGAACACATGTGCTTTTTGTCAGAGTCAGGAGTGAATGACCATAGGCTAGGCTTTTAGTCTGAGTTCTTCAGGTTTTCTTTCCCTTAAATGCTAAGAGGTAGGTTGGTTATCTAGGTAATAACTTGATTTGCTAATGAGAAGTGCAGGCCGAGCTTGCTTCCCTTGTTTGCATCTCCAGTCTGTGGGCATGGCCTGGTCTTTGCATGTCTCTGGCTTCTGGACTCAGACTTGCCTGTGTTAGGTGGTGTTCCTTTTTATGGTAGGTCCTCAGATTTGAACCCTAGTTCTAGAAGTACTTTGTAAATGGTAGTGTCTCGGTGACAGAATAGCCACTCTGCCGAAATCTGAATGCCCCATGTGACCCCCATCAGGTCCCTCTCCATGTGTGTGTTTCCAGTGATTTCTCAAAACCTGTATGTGGAAAAGGACAACAGTTTACATTTCATACTTCCAAGACGTACTTAGTATTTATTTAATTGAAGATAGTGTTGACTTTTGTATCAAGAACAGACACACCTATTTTTTGAAACAAGCCAATAAACTCTTGAGTTAGCATCTTTCAACTGAACGTGAGGTAGACTTTAACTTCAAGCATGTGTTGACTTACCACTTTCCCAGCAGAAAACACTATCAAAACACTACGCGTTCATGTTTCTGATGTTGTAAAGAGACTGTTTTAATTGAAACCTATAAATAGATCTGTGACTCATGCGTCCTTGCCTCTAGAGCCAGGGGGCTTTGTTCGGTGTGTTGATGAGGGATGTGCTCCCGTGGTGTGAAAAACAAGCATTCCGTGTGCAAACAGCCAGTGTAGGGTCACCGTTGCAACCCCTTCCCCTTTCCCTTCCCCCTTCCTCCTACCCCTTCCAAATTGAACATGAATGTGATGTGACCGTCAGTGTTCCCGTAGGAAGGATGAGGCATGCGTGGTCACCCTGTAGTCTGGGTTACCTAATCATGGGACCCCGTGATTATAGCATGTAAATGTCGTCTGTGAGTCTTTCCCCCAGGCAACTCTACTGGACACCCTTAGTGTTGTCCTGGGGGTTGACAGAACTGGCTTGGTGTCCTTGCATCTACAATGGACTGTCAGACTGTCATTTGTCATGATTGATTGTATCTCCAGATGAGCTGGGCTGACCCTCAGACCCAGCTGTGACTCTGGGTTCTGTTGAGATGGAGTCCTACTGTGATCTGTGGGTGACACACAGAGTCGCAAACCTTGATTCTCTCCTCCTTCACGTCTACCTTTTAGACCAGCCAGGCTACACTTCCCACAAACTGCAGGTCCATGCCAACGAGGAATCTGAGTCTCAGCTGTCCACTTTGTAAATGCTTGCCCAGGCTGTACCAGCTGGCATCCTGATGCCAGCCCTTCAGACACTCCCTGAAGGTATCCCTCTTCTACAGACTACACTGCCAGTGCCCCCCACTCTGACCTCCTCCCACTCAGGAAGGGGCTTTCCTGGAGTGTGGCTATGCTCTGACCCTCAGTCACCCCTGAGAATTACTCCAAGAGTTCTGAGGACAGGAGCTCCTAGGTGGGCTTCCTTCATGGGCCCAAGGGTCAATCCTGGATCTCTGGGGGCAGCACCCATGTTTTGTTCCCCTAACAGGTGGATGGATAGCTTTATCTCTTGGTACCAGATTTGCTGTGTCCACAAGAGTTTGGAGACAAATGTCAGTCATTAAGGCCCAGATCTGCCCTTGATGGAACAGAAAGCTTTGTAGACAAAAGATACCAGGAAGGCTGGAAAAACTGTGCAAGGGAGGTGGGTTCAGCTTTGTACTGATACGTCTCTGTCACTGGACAGCAAACAAGCAGCCTCTCACTTTAAAGAACATTCCTTCCTTATTTTCAGACAGAACCTGACTCCATAGCCCAAGATGTCCTTGACCTCAGGATCCTCCTGTCCCAGCGTGCTGGAATTTCAAGTGTGTACCACTGTGCTCAGCTGTTTTCATTTTTATAAAAGGTGGATCAGTGGGCCACTCACACTGTTATCTTGACTTGGTGTCAATGTGTGTTCTAGACATGTGTCAGGAGGTCACAGGCATCTAGAAAAGGTAATCGCAAGTCAGTCTTCCGAGGTGGGGCAGCAGCTACTTCCCCAGGAGCTGCTGGGCAGGAGCAGAGCTGGTCACCATATACACTCAAAAATCCACTGAGTCTTAACCAAGGACAAATGGACAAGCCTCTTGGGCTTCATTTGACAGCTGGAGAACCTGAGCCAGCTGAGACCGCAGTGAGGATCTGTGCTCCGAGGGGTTTGTTTCCTAGCTGCTCGGACCTGTTTTGATTCCTAGGAAGAAGTTGAACATGTGATGGATTCTTTTATTCTTTCAGACCTTGTCAGAGTCCAGATGCACTGGAGTTAGCACCAGCTCCTCCTCCTCTTCCCTGGATCGGCCCATGGGCCTGAATTCTTGCATTTTTCTTTGTTTCCCTCTTACCTCCAAAGACACATTGAAGATGATATTTCAGGGAATGCCTTATTGGGCGGGCCTATGTGCTGGGATAGACCTTTGTGAACAGAAGAGCCTAATCTTGCTGACTAGTAAGTGACAGTAAGAAGCCCCAACATGGGTACTAAGATGCCAAGCCGTCCTCCCCTGCCCCTCCTCTGCTCCTCTCCTGCTCCTCCCCTGCACAGTCTCCTTTAAGCGGGTGGGGAAATCAGTGCTTGACCTTTGCCCAACTCCATTGCTTGCTTACCTGTCGAGGGACCCTGTTCTGCAGGGATGCAGAGGTGTGAGGGCCACTGAGCCAAGGTAATGAAGGAAAAAGAAGGAGAGAAGGAAGGAAGGAAGGGAAGAAGAAAGGAAGGAAGGAGGAAGGAAGAAGGGAGGGAGGGAGGGAAGGAGGAAGGAGGGAGGCAGGCAGTCAAAAGAGAACTTTAAACAGGATTCCTCACAGATGATGAAGGGCCAAGTGAGGGCTGATTGGAGGGTAAGTGGCCACTCACTGCCATGTGCCCCTCATAGGGGCTTAGGGGACCCCATCTCTGTGGAAGAGACCTGCAATCCATTCCACACATGCCAGGTAGTCATGTTTCTGAAGATGTGACTTATCCCTGCCCTCCTTGTCAAGGAAACTTAGACCTCTAGTGTCGCAGCCCTTAGAACCATCCCGGCTCTCTGAGTGGCAAGTTCCCACAGGCCCTTGGGCATAGCATTTTATTTTGAATGAGCCCTATTCATGAACATTGCCCTTTGATTGGCTATTCAAGGAAATAATGAAGACTTCTTGTTAGTTTTGACTTGGAATAAGCAACTAGCTGGTTGCTTCCTCTTTCCAGTTCCCTGTTCCCTGATACCTGGAAAGCAGTTGAGCTAGAGGAAGAGAAAGTTCCAGAAACCATTTCCTCACAGGACATTCATTGCATGAGGTCCCAAGGATCAACTGAGCGTGTAATGACTTCATCTCTGTAAGAGAATCCGGGAAAGATTCTGTCATTGGGAAGCATGTGAAAACACAACCCACAAGAAAGAGGACCACGATCTCAGGCTCTCTAACTTGACAGCATTAAAGCTCCTATGTCAGCACCCTGGGCAGACTGCAGTCAGGAGCAGGAGCACGGTGAGCAATGCTAACTGCTGTTCCCTCAGGGGGTCCTGATCCTGTCCAGGCCACCTGTTGGGAGCTGGGAGGCAGAGAAGGGGCCTCATTTGTGGCTTTTAAGCCAACTTGTAGATCTAATTTTGAGTCATTTTAATAACATAAAATTCATGTTCAGTGACTGGGTGGATCACTGGCCAAGTGTTGGCCGAGCAAGCCTGAGGGCCCAAGTTTGATCCCCAGCACCTGCGTAAAGAAACCAGCTGCAGCAACGTGTAGCTGTAATCCCAGCACAGGGGACAGGGTGACAGGGGGACCTCTGGGCTTGTTCCTTGGTGGTGTGGTTCACGGGGTTGGGGTTGGGGAGGAGGATAGGAACGTTGCCTAGCAGAATTGGCTGGAATTCAGAATCTCTAGAGTTAGTGAGACATCCTGTCTTGAGGGATAAGGTACAGAACACTCACTATTGGCAACATCTGAGTTCCTGAACTTATATATGTGCATGTGGGAACACACACACACACACACACAAACTCTAGTGTTCATCTCCACCAAATAACAAACTCAGTTCTATGCAGACCTAACTAGCTCCTTTAGTAAAAGGAGACAGTAATTTATGTTTTGGCATATAATTCTAGAACTGTGTGTGGCTGTCCTATTTCAGGGTGAATTGCCTCTATGCTGTGTCAAGAGCCTATACTATATTTTAATAGGATCTCTTCTGGTTTCTGGACCAGCCTAGAGTATTTTACACAGTGATGAGTATTTTAGTGTTCAAAGTCCACCGAAGAGAGCTGCGTTCAGAAGTGGGCTTATTCTGTCCGTCTTCGAATTTCTCAGCGTCCCTCCGGGACTTCTGGAGAGCTGGCCAGTGACTAAGGCTCCTTTTTATGCCGTGGAAATCCCTCCTTCCTTCTTTTAGAACCATCATATACTTATGTGCGAGAGCTGTGTCTGTGGTTTTCTGCCTATCTGGCTATACTCTTTTGTTGTTCTTGCCTTATCTCCTCCTGTTCTCGGTGAAAACAGAGTGGGGACCCCAGACAAATAGGAGCCAAAGGCAGTGTGGTGGCTTATGTGGCGAGCTGCTTTCTGTCTGCAAGTTTCCGCATCGTGGGGGCTGTTTCTACCTAGATTGTTCCATCGGCAGGTTCAAGGTGCTGGCGCCCCCTGCTGCATCCCAGGAGCATTGCTCTTGTGTGACTCAGAAGGAACTTGTTAGTGGGAGGTGTGGGGGTAGGGGAAGGCTAGAACCCATGGTGTGAGTGGCTTCCCAGCTGAGTGAAGGAAGGTCGCGTGAACCCAGCTGGGCATCTACTGAGATGGCGTTCCTGCCTGCTGCGGCTGGGGCTGGGCAGAGACCCTTCTCCGCTTCCCTGTCTTCTCTGTGCCTACTTCAGAGGGAATTTGAATTCAGTTCTCCACAGGAAAGGACTGGCTGCCTGAAGGAGGCCTCTGCCGCGCGAGACAGGGTCGCTCTGCTACCAAGACAGAGGACAGCAGAGTTGTCTACCTGAAGACTTCAATTTTAGATATTTTAAGAGGCAAATGGTGGTTTGATGCGGCCGCTGGATGCAGAGTATGTCTGCGAGTGAATGTGTGTGTACTGGGCATTGGGGAATGGCTGTGTGCCCCATGGAAGGAGACAGGAAACTGTTGCTACACCCTTCCCCAAGTAGCGTTCAGGACCAGCTGGTAATGTGTGTGGGCCAAGAGCAAAAGTAAAAATGGTGACCTCCTTGTTCCAAATGATTGGGGATTCAGCAGTGGCCGAAGAGAATTGAGCTGAGTTTGGGCCTTGCTGCTTGCGGGGAGGATGGGAGGTGGAGGTGGGGTGGGGGTGAGGACATCCTGGAGCTGGCCTTGACTACAAAGGGAGCAGGGCCTTGTCATGTCTCTCTTCTTTGGAAAGGTCTCCCTTCTCCCTCCCTCCCTCTCTCCGTTCCTCCCTTTTTTCTTTTTCTTTTCTTTTTCTTTTTTTGTGCTCTCTTTTTCATGCTTTTATTTATTTTTATTGGATATTTTATTTACATTTCAGATGTTATCCACTTTCCCCATTCCCCCCACACCACCCAGAACCCCCCATCCCATCCCCCCTCCTCCCTCCCTTTTTTCTTTTCCTTTCCTTGCAGTGCTAAGGATCAAAGCCAGGGCCTCATGCATTCTTAGAAAGAGATGTTGTTTCTCAAAACTCTCTTTTATCTCTTAGAAGTAAAAAGTCTGGAATAATGAGGGCATGGAGAACTCCGGCTCACAACTGAAAGCACCCTGAATGGATGGGGAATTGTCAACCGATGGTTGATGGTTTCTCAGGTCCTGGACCAGGGTGTGTCTCTGGATATCAAGCGGCCTTTGAGTCTTCATAATTGAATTTTCTGCTTTGAAATAAAACCTTTCCCCTATTCAAGGGGTGGACTCCCTGTTTCTGGTGTCACAGAGGAGATTCTAAACTACTTTAACAGAGAAGAGCCTAGAAGGACTCAGTGTTCCTGTCCCTGATGATGACTGGTCATTTGTTCCTTTAGATACTGCTTTCTGGAGGGGAGTAGGTGGAGCCAGCTGCCTGTCTGCCCTAGAGGTCAAGTGTCTGAGAGTTTGCTCCTGTGAGGCAGGGCTCTCACATGCTAGATCCCCCATGTGTCTTTGGGTGTTAGCAAAGAAGAAAGACTCTCCTGTGTGTAACCTCCATGTTTTGGAAGCCCACAGCTCTGGGGAGACCAGAAGTTCTGGGGCCACTCCTTGAAGCTGTGTGTGTGTTGCTTTGTTGTGCAGTCTGTGTTGTGCTGAATGCTCCAAGCCCTTTGAGGCTGTTTGCCTTTTGCAGATGTAGAACCTTGTCTACCCATGCAGAGCAATAATCTTTCTTGTGTTTCCTGATTCCACTTCTGTAATCCCAGCACTCCAGAGATGGAAACAGGAGAATCAGAAGTTTAAGACCAGCCTGGGCTACATGAGACCCTCTTTCAAAACTAGAAATGCAGAAACTAAAAAGGGAAACCCACAGAAGGCTCGCCTGTCATGGCTTTAAATCACCTTAAATGAAAGTAGATTGTTTCCATAGGTCATGATCCGTAGAGGCATCTGACCACTACTGTGTCAGTACCCATTTTAATGAATGAGTATTTTGGGATACACTTCATCAATCAACATTCTTAAAGCGTTACTTACTGAATATTGCTGTCAGAACATTCTCTCAAAAGATTGTTAATGATGCTCAGTGGTTAGAAATGCATTTGTTGTTAATGGTCCCAAATATCTTGGAGCTGAGAGGTCAGCCTCAGATCTGGTCCATGGCAGTCTACAAGCTGAAGTCTGAGTCCTCCTTGCCCCTCTGTATGGCTTGGTGCATACAGGGGGTGCAGGCTACCACTCGCCTGTCTTGTACTGTCTTAGCTCTTTGACTCTGCAACATTGCACACGTCGATGGTGAACATAGGTGTACATATCCGTACAGAGGTAAAAAACCTCTGCAAACTGTCCTGTGCCTGACAGACAGCTCACAGCTCCTAGATTTCTGTATTTTATGCATTTTCCAACAACAACAACAACAAAAACAACAACAAAAAGACAGAAATCCACTACATAATGTGAAAAGATTGTGTTCTGTATGTGGTTCGTCATGAAATTCTTGCTGTATGTGTTTGGGAATGACGATTATATGTATATACAGTATGTAAGAGGCTATGCTGTTCAATGTTGCGTAAACTTAACAGATTCTCTAGTCTGAATATTTAACTTGTTATTGTAAAATGTGATTTCTCATTGAGAGATTATTTTTCTGTATGTATATGAGAGTATTTTAGGAATCTAACTTAAGTGCATAAACTATAGAAGAAACTTAAAAACATATCCCAGGAGTAGATATGCGTGATCAGATCACTTGAGTTCAACCAACTAAATTTTATTAAAAAACAAATCCAAGTTGAATGTTTAGGAATTCAAAAGTGTGGATTTTTTTCCTGCCTTGCTGGGGACATGTGGTCAGTGAGATGGGTGGAGGCATGGTGAAACGGAAGAAGTCCTGTAGCCATGGCCTGGGATGAGACCATGATCCACTACAGTTAACGCATACTGATACATGCATATTCTGAAGAGATGAACAGCCTGCCTTCCACAAGACCTGTTGCCACAGACAGTGGGCTCTAGTCAGGAACATGGCATGGTCAGAGAATTCAGGGGCATTCAGGGAGGCCACACACTGGCTGAAGCCTCTCTCACCATTTCGAAGCACACAGGGAGGCTGAGCTTCGTCTTTTCAGATGCAGCTGCTTTCAGGCAGGATGAACAGGTAGCCTGAAGCTTCCTGGAGGCCCATGCTGGGACAAGAGGCCTAGCTTCCCGTTCTACTCTCTCCCCAGAAAAATCCAAAGTCCAGGCTGCTCCTGGGCACAGCCCTTCTTGACCACCTCAAATGTTGCTTCAGATGAACCAGGGAGGGTTCATTTAACAGTTCTAACCTCACCTCTAACCCTTGCTCCCCAAGAGAGTATCACAAATGACTTTAGTTAGTGGTGACCTTTTGAGTCCAACCTTACCCAGCTGACCAGAAATGCCTCTTAATTAAGAGCTGGCTTCTTGTGACTCGGGTGAATACTGATCACTCCTGGAAGTCTATGGTACACCAATTAAAAGGACTCTCGGAAGTGTGAGCATTGGGCGAGCACATCTTTCAGTTGTGTACCTCTTAATACTGCCAACTGTAGGCTTCACATTGCTGGAGGCTGAAGCAGAAGTAATGTCCTGACTGCAGAGATGCAGGCATCTTTACTGCAGGATGCTTCCTGGGCTCTGCAAAGGCTAGAAATGACTGGGTGTCCTGTAACTGTCTCTAGTACCAAAGATCAGACCATTCAGAGATCTCTGCTCAGATGTAGCCTGGGAAGGCCATGTCAAGTCAACATGCAGAGCCACCTAAATTCTGGCTACCTTGTCTAGAGACCTCATTTCTTTTCTCCTGACATGCTGGCCTTTGGGCTGGGGTAGTCATAGGTTGTGAGAAAAAAATCACCCACACAACTGTCCCTTGTCTTGGATGTTCTCAATGTGCAGACAAGAGAAGCTAGTACGTCGGTCCTCCCCCACAGCGTTGGTGGGTTAGCTAGCCTTTGTGATCTTTGTCATGGGCCATGAAGCTGGTGGGATGCAGCTCCTTCACAGCCCTGTCCACTGGCAGAACTAGACCACTCCTGAGAGACGTCCCACGCATTGTAATACCTACCTGTCGCTGAATAACAGTACTTACGAGCCGGGCGGTAGTGGCACATGCCTTTAATCCCAGCACTTGGGAGGCAGAAGCAGATGGATTTCTGAGTTCGAGGCCAGCCTGGTCTACAGAGTGAGTTCCAGGACAGCCAGGACTACACAGAGAGACTCTGTCTCGAAAAACCAAAACAACAACAACAACAAAACAATACTTACAAAAAGGAGATTATATTGTCTGTTTTATAACATTAATGAAGTTCTAAAAAAGTATTAGACATTATTATAAGTTACAGAATTCCACACTTACCTAAGGTTTGCTGGTGCAGGGCCACACAGCTTCTTCTCCATTTGTTTAAAAACAGGCTTTTTTATTTTTATTTTTTGATGTTGGAAGACTCCTTTGGCATCTAATTATGTATGAATCTACCCATTCAGATCAAGGCAACAGCGGGTTTTCTGCTTTCTTTACACCAGAGGCAGCACTGGCAGGAACCAGGCCCTTGAATCTAAGGGCAGTCTCCTCAAATGATTCTGGGGCCATTCGGCCTGTGTGGTTTCAATCATATAGTTCACGAAAACAACAGCCAATGTCACCAGCTCAGGTTGAAATCTTTCTACTTTCACTTCTCTGCAGACACAGGATGCTAACAGCCCTGAAGACAGGTGTCTCTTCTTGTGTCTGTTTCCCAGAGATAAAGTTGTAGTTGTACAAGAAAAATGATGCAAAAATAAATCTAACAAACAAACAAACAAACAAACAAACAAACAAACCCAGCCTGGCAGTGGTGGCGCACACCTTTGATCCCAGCACTTGGGAGGCAGAGGCAGGTGGATTTCTGAGTTCGAGGCCAGCCTGGTCTACAGAGTGAGTTCCAGGACAGCCAGGGCTACACAGAGAAACCTTGTCTTGAAAAAGCAAACAAACAAACAAACAAACCAAAACAAGGCATCCACCCCTCTTCAACTCTCCCGTGCCTTCTTGGTAGCAGACACAGACTCCTTGTGTTGAGTATTTCCAAGAGCATGAGAAATGCTGAGAACAGTCAGGGGGTGCCAAAGGCAAAGTCAGCAAGCCCAAATTCAGGAGAGACAAACCCACACAACACACCCTAGAGATTCTTCTACACAAGTGTTTTTCTGCTTTCTGGGCAAGGTCACACAAGATTGGCCTTGAACTCCTGGTCTTCCTGCCTCAGCACCCCAAGTCTGAGATTCCAGGCATGCACAACTGGCTGCGGTGAGACCTGTGATGTTCTCACGTGTTATTCTGAGTACCTAGCACGGATGTTACACACTGTGCCCCATACACAAGGACTGTTCAGTTGCACAAGTCCCAGGAGCCTTCCCATCTTGTTTGCTTGTTTTTGTCATCAGCTCTGGAGTTTTTGAGGAGTGCATAGGACTGGGCTGTTTGACTCTACATCCATTTATCCTAATTTGTCCTAAGTACCAAATGGCTGCATTTTGACATCTATTTTTAAACTTATCATTTTTGCTTGTTATGTGGTGGTGGGGGGGGGCATGTATGCATACACAAGTGTCTTACTTGCAGAGGCTGGAGGATTTGCAGTTACAGGTGTTGGCAAGCTGACTTGGGTGCTGAGTTAGAATTCAGTACTTCTGGAAGAGCAATATATGCTCCACTGAGCCATCCTGTATTTTGGTTATTGGCTATTCTGCTTTTTGTTGTTTTTTGCTGAGACAGTTTCTGTGTGTAGCCCAGGCCATTCTAGAAAGCACTCTGTAGAGCAGGCTGGCTTCGAACTCAAGAGATCTGCCTGTCTCCAGAGTGCTGGGATTAAAGGCATGTGCCACCACTGCCTGCCTTGCTCTAATTTTAAAGAGGGTTTTGATATGTAAACCAGGCTGACACCAAAACTCATAATCTCCCTGCCTCTCAGTCTTCTCAGAGTTCAGGAAGTGAGTGGGATTATGGATGTGGCACACACCAGGCTGTTTTGACAGTTAGGAAGGGTATCGTTGTAAACCTGGGTGTGTGGTGTCTGAATCTCAGCACTTGAGAGGCAGAGTCAAGGCTGCCTCAGACTCATGGCCAGCCTCATCTACAGAGTTCTAGGCTGTTGTACTCCACAAGGCTCTGGGGTCATCTCTGGCAACTTCAAGATATAAAGCTCAAAACATTCCAGCATTTGTGTGCTTCTTCAAGGGGAAGCTGGCTGAGCCGATTCTCAAGAATTTGTGAGCTAACCTGTAGCAGGCAGTTTGTAGGAGCCTTGGAGTCAGTGTGTGAGGCTGCCGGGTCCTCAGGAACAAGCTGGAAGGGGAGTCTTTTGAGAGTGGAGTATGGCGAGGTCACACTCAGCAGAGGGTGGGGTGTACATTCAGCTACAGGTTATTCCTTCCTTGTGGTAAGAGCCTAGAGGTCAATGGGAAAACCTGACAGGGTGAAGGTGCCTTTGGCAGCACCTGGCTTCGTCTCCCAGCCTGGATGCTCTGGATCCTGCCATCTCATCCGTATCCAGTTGAAGAACCCACCCATGTGGACTAGCAGGCTGCTGCTGAAGGTAACCTGGGACGTGTCCTTTCCCTCTTTTCCACTTGCTAAGACTTAGCCCTGTGGTGAGGCACATCAGACCTGGCCAATGCAAATCACTAGCTGCAGCCCCAGGCTCATCAGTGAGACAGAAGTGCTATCAGGCCAACTATGTCTTGGCATTCTTGGTTCCAGGGAAAGCAGAGTCCTTTGTCCTTATAGTCCTGTTGGGGTCTCTGGTAGGTGGCTGCCAGGTATGATGGGCAGGTGAGGGCACACAAGCCAAGCTGTAGCATGTAGCCCTGCTCTCTTTCTGCCTCTTCTTGAGGTATTCCGTCAGGAGCCCTCCGGAGTAGTCAGTATGTTAGGCACGCACTCGAACTCGTAGGAGTGTTCAAGGAGGGGCCTCGGGGCAGAGCTCTGGCTTCTCTGGCAGCCTCAGAGGGAAGCTTCGGGAAGAGTATGTCAGTGTTGTTTGGCTCTAGGTGGACTGGGAGCATGTCAGGGACAGTGACAGAAGGGACATGGAACTTGTGTGTAGCCTGGCTGGCTGGAGATGGCAAACCAGGGCCCTGGGCCTCACCTCCTGCTGCTTAGCCACATTACTCTGAGCAAATCACAAGACTGCTAGGAGCACAAAGTGTAGTCTTGAGAGTTAGAGCACCCTACTCTGTCAGGGTTAGGGGCTCTGTCAGGACTGAGCGACTTTCAGTAGGGAGACCTTAAGGCTGGTTACGGACCAGTTCTCAGCTACCCCAAGGACATGCGACTTTCATCGGCGATGCTTGACTGTGAATGTGTACAGTGCTAACCGAAGCAATGAATTCCTAAGAACAACACATACAAACTGAATCCTCCAACCCAAAGGACTGTCTAACCTTGAGACTTAGAGGGTCTGGTGGGAAGAGGAAAACCTGACACTGCCCCTTAAAGGACAAGGACCCTCCTCACGCCCTCTGTTCAGGAAGCATTTTATTGTTGCTCCAAGGACAAGAGCTCACACAGGCGACAGTCTCTCAGAGCAACTCCCGCATGGCCTTGCTCAGCTTCTGAATCTTGCTCTTTGCAGACATATCAACGTACTTCTCCCCAATTCGGACAATCATCCCACCCATGATTGACGGGTCAGTCTAGGAAAGAAAACAGGTCGCACACATGAGACACAGCGCTCCATCAGGTGGGTGGACGGAAACCTCCGGGGGTAGGCAGGCCACCCATGACACCAATAGGAACTACATATTATGTGTAAGGCGCCTTAGCACTAATGGGCACACTTCACAATTATGCAAACCCACCTTGACCTCCAGTTTCAGTATTTGGCTTTTACTCAAGAAGCTCGTCAGCACTGTCTTTAACTCAGAGAGAACAGCTTCATCGAGAGGCTGAAAAAGAAGCAAGCATCCTTTAAACATATACAGCAGCACAGTCAAGGGAAAGGGAGACACCACAGTGGGCATGAAACCAAGACAGGCCAGCGGCTCCTAGCTGACCTATGTGTGCATGCCATATGTGTTGGGGCGCAGGCTAAGGAGTGACCGCATCACAATGTATCTTCTAATGCACTGGTTCTAGGCACAGGGCTTGGCCACATAAGACCTCCCCCTAAAGCTCCATAGGTGCCCTAAAACACTGAACTATAACCTGGACAAGGCCAGGGGCTGCACACTGCAACTACTGCTTGTGTGTATGCATCAAATACTTTTCCTGTTTTGGCTGACCCACGTCTCGGGGAAGACAATAAAATGACTTGTTGCAGGGTATACAATGTATAAGCCTGTGCTCAGAACCTGAGCCCATCCTAGGCTTCAGTTTCCGGACCATAAAATAAAGACAATTACCATTCAATTTTATACCTATTTTCTGAGAGCAGTAACACATTACAAGGTCCCCAGTAGATGGCAGCCCCGATAAATGGTGGCTAGTTAATGCTTCATTCCAGTAGGTCAAAAGGCCTGTGCACCCCAACCCACAGGTTAGACACACACCCATCCTAGAACTCAATATGGCATTTAAGACTTCAGGTTGTAAAGGGACCTAAATCACTATTTCATAAAACACTCACTAACCACTAATAGGACACACGCTGGGCCTTCCAAGTGAAAGCTGACAGAACTGTGAAGAGTGCAACAGAGCCTGCTACTTACAGATGCTGTGGTCACTGTGCACGGCACTTCTCCACGGTGGACACTCATGATGGTGGAAAAGGCAGAGATGACGCCCTGGGTGTTGGTTATGCGACCATTTTCAACAAGTAAATCTGGGAAAGTGACAGGAAACTCACTGAATCACCCAAAGCAATGCCACCTTGTAGCCTGAAAATATCTTATTCAAAGTGCTTTAAGAATATGGTAATGGGTTCTGGAGAGACAACTCAGTGGTTATGAGCACTGCTTGTTGCTCCTGCAGAGAACCCAGGTTCAATTCCTAGCACCCAAATGGTGGCTCACAAACCATCTGTAACTTCAGGTCCAGGGAATCCGATGTCCTCTTTTGACTTCCTGGGGCACCAGATTTGTGCCTCACACTCCCCAAACAGTTATTTAAGAGACGCTCGCTGGGACCATCCTGCACTCACTCATGAGGTTGGCCGTCAGCGGAGAGAACTTTTCCTTTGTGGTGATGTCTTTCAGGCTTTTCATCTTGATGGACCGCTTGATGTAGGGATTCAGAACAGCAAGGGACACCTTGGGATCCTTCAGGAGTTGCTGAAAGTACATACACAATCCCAGCTGCTACAGTTTTTGTTCATGGCTTTACATGGGATTAAAAACATGTTTTGAGGAACTTCAAAAACACCTTATGAAGTTTCTTACATGCATTTTAAAGGATCCTAAGAATTAAGCAGCCGAAGTCTCACACGTATGACATGGCAAGCCTGCTTTTCTCACTACACCATCCCAAGTACACTGAGCTCCTGAGCTTCTGTCTCAAGAGACCTTAACTGTGCCCTCCCTCCGACAGAGCTCCTGAACAGTCTAACTTTGAGAGACTGGTCTGAGAGGGCAAACCCCACGTGTTGGGAAACATCTCATCCCCTCTGCTGGGTACCCACCTGCCCACCCCAGCCTCAGGCCAGAGTTCCAGGACGTGCAGTGGTTCTTCCTGGGTGGGTATCTTCCAGGTAAACGTGTCTACCTGCCTGTCGGCCACTCCCAGAGCCTCACTGGCTCCTGGCCAGAATTTAGGCCACTGCCACAGAGTGCTGAGACTTTCATGCTACTGTTTCCCCCTGAGAAGCTGCACAGAAATGCCTTTCTGATCCCTCTCAGACCCCCAGAATCTCACTTATGGAACCTCAGATAACTATCTCCCCTCTTTTTCCTCTATGACTAACTATTGGATTTTATCAAACCAAAATCTAAGTAATTAAAAACATGAGAGAGAGAGAGAGAAAGAGAGAGAGAGAGAGAGAGAAAGGGAGAGAGAGAACATACACACCTGTATGGGTCACAGTGAATGTGTGCAGGCCAAAGAACAAGGGAGCCCTACAGTCTTTGAGTTGGTTCTCTCCTTCCACCATGTGGGTCCCAGAAAATCAACTCAGGTTGTCACCTTGGTGGCAAGTGTCCTTACCCAATGCACCATCTTGCCTGCCCCAAACCTCAGTCTAATGTCTACTACCAAAACCACCATCTTGACGGTGAACAGGACTGCCTGGCTCAAAGAGAGCAGAACTGTCCACCACATGCAGTGCTCACCAGCACACGGACTGTTCGTCAGCGCCTCCCCACAGGGGAGAGGCCAGGCCCAACCCAGCTCCTCGGTATTATCTGCAGACAGTGGAAGACAGGGCTGAACTTATGCTATCAAATCTGGGCACTAGCTTAAGCTGACAGAAGGAGGCGAACAGCTGCAGCATCTGTGCTGTGGTGTATCTACACACAGAGGACGTGGTGCAGCATCCGTGTTGCGGTATATATACACAGGATGTGGTGTTAGCCTGGGCAGTTGGCCTTTTCTCATCAGTAGATGCGCAGATTACAAAGTACACACTATTCTTAAAACATGTAACTGAAAAAACTATCTTCTCTCTTGAGCGGCTGAGTCTACACTCTCTCAGCTCTTCCTTTAGGGAGCCCTATATAGCCTTAGGGGCAGCTATCCCTGAGGAAATGGAAGGGGTGGCCTCTGACCCAAGGCACACTTGGGTTTCTGCTAATTCACAAAGCTGACGGTTTTCTTTTGTGTTTCAAGAGAAAATACAAAGAGAAAAGTCCTCTTCCCTAAGACCCTGGGCCTGCTACCACTGACACAAAGCCCCGACTTTGCACCCAGTCACTCTTTCTCACACCTTGGGACCAAATGTGTAATCACAAATGTGTAATTACAAAAACCTGGGAAGGGCGAGAGGGCCCAGTGAGAGGGCCCAGCTCAAAGGCCCCTGCTGCCAAGGCCGCTGGCCTGAGTGTGACCCTAGGACTCAGTGTAAGGGGGAGGACTCTGACCTCTGCACCTGCCCTGCGTGTGCCTGACACTCCCCAACTCCCAAGAAAGAAAGAAATAATTAAAAAAAAAAATGAAACCCAGGATGTTTCTAGAGAAACTTTCATGAAGAAAATATAACTTCAGTACAGTGACAATACAGTCAAAAGACATAAACTTGATCTTTAAATTCTTTTCTAAAATGGCAAGTGTTCTTGAGTTGTATTTTGATTTCATTTCTGGGAAGCTGGGTTCACGTTAACATACTCATGCTTCTCCTAGCTTGCATTACACAAAAGTTCCAGAATAATAAAGCAGTCTTATTATTAACATGTCTATAGTAAACATTTTTTGTAGTTTCTAGTGGTTCTTTTTATAGATTATACCCCGTTAGGAACGCACAGCTATGACAACTGAAGATGAAGTGTAGGAATGGGAACAGACACAGGCCCAGCAAGAGAGCTCTCACCCCCATCCGCAGCAGCTCCTTCTCCACCTGGTCCAGCTTATTCTGTTTAGATGCAGCAGAGTACAGGGCGGTTGCATAGCGGCCTTCGATGCCATAGACCTGAACAGGGGGCTGGAGACAAAAGTGAGGGAGGAGGGGAGAGTGGCAGCTATATCAGGTCAGAAGTACTCCTACCTCAGAGGCTGCATTCCCCCTGCCAAGCCAGTGAAGCACTTCACCAATGCAGTCCTAAGTGAGAACCACAAACTAGGGACGTCTCCCTGGCTGGGACTCTCTACCTTTAGTGTCCGGCGTCTCTCCCAGCCCTCCCTACCTGCAACTGTGAGGGTGGGAAGCTTTTGCTGTCTTTGACCTAAGCACAGAAGTTTAGTACTGCAGCAGGTAGTTGTGAAGTTAAGTGGAGTAGGGGCAGTGTGTAAGAAGTGCACATGTGTATGTGTCTCCATCACGGGGATCTGGTGTTCTAAGAAGTTCTCAGGAGGGATAAAATGGCTCCACTCAGAGGATGAAGGAATTTAGTGCTGATAAGAAGCGTGGCGTGTGTTGCTGTAAGTTCCAACTAATGTCCCCTAGAGCATTCAGTTCTGCTACTCCAGAGGAGACTGTGAGTGCAGATCACTGGCCTGGGTGCCAGAGAGCATGGCAGCCATGAACTAGAATAAAGAACTATAAAATAAATGCACATGTAGTCACACTTCAATCTGCATCGGGTCAGAGGTCAGTCAGACTTCTGGCCCAGCAGACCTCTGCAATGGTGAGACTGTCGGTACCTGGAACAGGACCTGTCAGTACTGACTCTGCTTGGGGAAGAAAGGTGCCGACTGCAAGCATGCCCCATTGCTGCTGGAGTCAAGAAGCAACATGGAGTTACCACAGAGTATCAACTACCTGAGAATCTGGGCACTTCACTTTCTTTTGTTAGCAATAGTTCCATCATAAAAAGAGAACAAAAGGCTAGCATATCTATGGAGGATTACTAGGAAAAACAACTTAAGATTCTTTTATACATACACCATGCATGCATGCATGCGTGTGCGCGTTTGTGTTTGTGTCTGTGCACACCACACGTGGAGAACAAAAGACAACTTTCAGGTCTTTCTTTCCTTTCCCCATATGGTTTCCAGGGATCCAGGGATTGAAGTCACACTCTCAGACTTACCATCAACCAGCCTTCACCTGTTGAACCCTCTTGCTGGGCCCAAACAAGTAATTTTTAGAACATTAAAGACTAAGGTTGAGCCCACCATATGTGACAGTAGCCTGACAGCATCTCCTGCATCCCAGGCACTCATGTAAGAACTGCTACTCATGCAGACAAAGGTTAGTAATTACACACCTCACCATATTTCTGCTCAACTCACTCTCTCATTGCTTTCCAACCACAGAAAATTTAAAAAGTAAGCTAACATACCCTTACAAGCTTGGCAAAGGGCCTGACCACAGACGTACTGAAGCTCCGAACCTTTAGGACAAAAGAAAACAGATCAGACCAGGTTTCTGCATTAGCTCAGCAATGTGTTAAAATAATCTAGTCCAATAGTTGTATAGTCCATTTGTATCATCACATAGGTCATACGAGTGGGGACTGCTCTGTATAACCTAGATGCTCCCTATTGAGAAGCACCCCAAATCCCTTCAGAAACGGCCTTTCCACCACCTTCCTCCCTGGGTAGTTGAGAGAGAAAACACTAACTTCCAAAAATTGAATTAAAAAAAAAAATTAAAAGCTTTATCACATTTGGGGAAAATGCTTTATGGAAGTGGTGGGTTTATATTTCTATCACCTTTGAGAAAAACTTTAATGAACATAAGCCGAGTCCAGTCTTGATTCAAGCAAACCTACTTGCTTAGGAATTGAAATGCTATCTAAGACCAAACATTAATTCTTTTGATATAGTTTTGAAGACAGGCTTCAGGTCTTAAGACATGACATTGTGTCTGTCACTGGAGAAGCCTGGAATCCAGTTTAAAAATCACTTCGGGAGGGCACAGGTCACTGTCATATACATCCATCTCTACAATGTACTCGATTACAACTGGCTATGAGGGTTAAAAAGTTTTCTAACGCCTTGATAAAAATTATGAATGAAATACAAATGAAAATTATCACACCAGATGATCCAGGCACGTAATTTTCCCACCCAATTCCAGGTTCTGTTGGACTTAGCCGGTTCCAATCTCACCATCACTTACTGGCTGCCAGTCAAAGAGGTTTAACCCTTCTTTATAAACACTTGGAAGGCGCTTTACGAACACTCAATACTCCTAAACAGCAGCTAGCCCTGAAAGGTTTACCCACAGGTTAGACATGTGCTTTCCCCAGTTCTTTCTCTCAAGCCCTTGCCAGCTGCTCGGCTACACAGTTGACTCCTGGATGTCAAGGTCAAGATAGCGCAATCCGTGCCCACTCCCCACCGGGACCAAACGCGGATACTCCCCACGTTGCCTGCAGTCACCGGGCCCCACGAGGCTGGGTGGGCGGCCTGACCCCTCAGTCACGGCCTCACACGCATCGCTGGGAGCCGGGGACCAGCAACCCCAGGAAGAACCCTCCGGTCAGCGTCTACCTGTCGGGACAGCCCGGACGCTGCTGAGGCGGCCATCTTTTCCCGGGCGGCTGTAGGTCAAACCCAAATGAGAAGAGACTAGTGGCACCAGAGCGCACGCGCGCGCCGGCGTGATCGCTGGGCTTTCTGGGAAATGTACGCATCAGGAACCCGGGGCGTGTGGGTAAGAACCTCTTGCATTCTGGGAGTTGTAGTCCATAGGTGCCCTGGTCGGGCTGGACTCTTGAACCGAACAAGATCTGAAAATTAAATCTGAAATTAGGTTTACATTTAGATTCTTTGTACATGCATTGTCAACACAGTTGGCCGGTCTGGAACCTGCAGAAGTGTGCTTCTGTGGCAATACTTCAGACTTAAAATAAAAACCACAAGTGAACCTCCCGGGGCGCACGTCTTGGCTCTTCTGGCCGTATTTTGAGTACATAGAGCAGTTGACAGATTCTTTATTTTGTGTTTGTGCTTTTTATACACGCAGATTCACAATCTATATATAATTTAGTATCTTGCTGTTTACGTTAATATGAGGGAAGATGGGTACAGAATTATATGGGTTGCAAATAGCCTTTTAAAAAATTTTTTATGTGTGTGTTTCCTTACATATTTATGTGTACCATGTGTGCCTTTTGCTTTAGAGTCCAGAAAAGGACATCAAGTCCCTTGGAGCTGGAGTTGCAGTTGTGAGGTGCCATCGGGGTGCTGGGACTGAGCACAGGTCCCCCGCAGGAGCAACCAGTGCCCTTAACCTCAGGAATATATTTTGTATAAGCGAATTTCTAAGTTATGGCGCTTTTATAAACATGTCCATAGCTGCAGAATCATCTACTTTGACTCTGTAAATTAATCATTCTATGACTTTTCAACACAATTTACGTGGTTTAAACTTTTTGTTAATTTAAAAAATTCTACATATCTGGGCATTACTTTTTCATATTTTGGATTATTTCAAAAGGAGAATTTAAAAGTTGAATGGTTTGATAAATGAGCAGGAACACATGGGCACATGAAGTGAAGATATTTCTCTCCGGCTTACACTCTCACTAGTGGGTGATAATTCTGATTTGCTCCATTGCTGCAAAATACTTTTAAATGAGCCTAATGAATACCGTATTTAGCACTGAGCACATTTTATGGAACTGCTTATGCGTGGACAGCTGTTTTATATCCCAAGACTCAGCAAGGTATCAAAAAAAATTGCCTTCACAGGCTGTACTGATTAGTTTTTAACTTGACACAAATTAGAGATACCTCTGTCAATTAGACACAAACTTCAACTGAGAAACTGCCTCTCCTAGATTGGCTTGTAGGCAAGTGTGTGGACCATTTTCTTGATTAATGATTGATGTGGGAGGGCCGAGCCCACTGATGGCGGTACACCCAATGACAGGTGGCAAGGGCAGGTGGTACTTGGGCTGTATTTGAAAGCAGGTTGAGCAAGCCATGGGGAGTAAACCAGTAAACAGTGTATCTTTGCTTCAGTTACTACCCTCATTTTCGACTTCAACTTCTTTGTTGACTCCCCTCTGGGATGAATTGTTACTTGGAAATGAAAGTTGAAACAAACCCTTTTCTTCCCCCAAATTGTTTTCTCCCCCACACTACCCCCTCTCTCTGTGTGTTGCTCTGGGTGACCTGGAACTAACTCTGTAGACCAGGCTGACGTTGAACTCTGCCTTCCTCTGCCTCCAAAGTGCTGGAATTAAAGATGTGCACCTTCCTTGCCCAGCTTGTTCTGTGTCTTAGCACAGCAAAAGAAACCAAAGTAGAATACAAGCCTTGTACTCTATGTAAAATCAAGCCATAACATTATATTTTCCTGACGTATAGCTACACACAAACTTAACAAGCAGTTTGGGTTTCAATAAATGTAATAGAAATGAAAAATTCCAGGCTTGAATACACTTGAGAAATTCTAGACCATCTACTGCACTGACTTTTAAAATACTCCGTTAGTTTGCCTTGTGCCAATATGGTGCCTTCTGATTTTGTAACTTCATTAGGCTCCACTCTTGGGCAGTTGATGGCTGCTTGAATTTCAAGGTTTGAGTTTCAGACCGCCCTCAGGTGTAAGTAAGTGGGCCTAGTGTGTCTGTATTTTTCTGGGTGGTGAAACAGACTTAGATTGTTTAAAATTTTGTTAACATTGTTGCAGTCAAAGCCAATAGAAGGAAACAGACTTGCACAAGGGTAGGGATAGCCTGGGAGAGGAACCCAGATATTTAAGACCATACCTGTCTCGTTTTATGCTTCCAGTTCAAGACAACTATTGATCGCTGTTTTATCTTCTGCACAGAGACAGTCACAGAAAACAGCAGCAGGGCATCATGAGACTGTCAATTGTACATATACGTGTTATATTTATTATTATCGTGTGTACATGGGGTGCACTTGCCACACGGTGCATGTGAATGTCTGAGGACGGCTTGTGCATTTGTCTTCTCCCTAAACCTTTCTGTGGATCCCAGGAATCAAACTCATGTGATCAGGCTTTCAAGGCAAGCTCCTTTACCGCCTGAATCATGTGCCAGCCCCTGCCACATGTCTTAAAATTAAGTGACCTGCTCTGTAATTCAGAAAGAACCATTTTGAAATTACAGTATTCAGAAAGCCCAGATGAAAAGACTAGACTTACAGGAGCAATTCCCATCGTTCATTCCCAGAGACCCAGAGGAAGGTTCATGCTAATTCATCAGTGGCTTCACTCAGAAATAGAAAAACAAAGAAACAAACACATCATATCCAAGCATATGAGAATGGCTTATTTGGAATGGTATATTACATGGTCATTAAAATGAAGCTTTCAAGAGAGGCATAGTGGTGTGCGCCTGTGCCCCCCAGCACTCAGTGGACAGAGGCAGACAGGTGACTGAAAAGTCAAGCTCAGCTTGTTCTACATGGCAGGTTCTAGTCCAGTCAGGCTACCCAGGGTAAGCCAAACAAACAAACAACCCTAAATAAGTAAACCAGGTTTACAAAAATTATCTCACGACACACAAAATGGATCTAAGTACAGACATTAAATGTGTACAAACCAGGCTGGAGAGATGGTTCAGTGGTTAAGAGGACTGACTGCTCTTCCAGAGTTCAATTCCCAGCAACCACATGGTGGCTCACAACCATCTCCAATGGGGTCTGATGCTCTCTTCTGGTGTGTCTGAAGAGAGCAATGGTGAATAAACAACAACAGTTAAGACCTTGTGCTGCCCTTGCAGAGGGCACCGCCTACCCCCTTCGTTCAGTTCCCAGCACCTAGGTCTGCATTGTAACTAGGCTTGTAACTCCAGCTCCGGGGGATCTGACACCCTCTTCTGGACTCTTTTGGCACTTGCGTGCTCACATGGATACTTGCATACACAAGAGGGTGGTTTTTTATTTTTGTTACTTTTATTTTTCAAGACAGGGTTCCTCGAACTCAAATAGATCCGCATTCTGAATGCTCGTGGAGGCATTCCCTATCTTGGCTGGAACTCTACGCAGAAAGGCTGACCTCAGACTCATAGAGATCTGCCTGCCTCTACCTCTGCCTCCAGAATACTGGGATTAAAGGCATGCAACACCCCACCTCACCAGCATACCAGTGTAATTTTAATTAATTAATTAATTAATTTTTAATTTTTAAAATTTAATTTAATTTATTAATTTTGGTTTTTCTTGACAGGGTTTCTCTGTGTAGCCCTGGCTGTCCTGGAACTCACTCTGTAGACCAGGCTGGCCTCGAACTCTGAAATCCGCCTGCCTCTGCCTCCCAAGTGCTGGGATTATAAAGGCGTGCGCCACCACCGCCCGGCTCATTCATTTTTTTAATTAGATAAGTTCAGGTTTTTTTTTGTTTTGTTTTGTTTTTCTGAAACTCAGACCTCTCAGATCTGCAGAGTGGCCAATACAGGGCCTTGAGTTTCACCACCCTGTGTTTCAGGCTTGCTCTTTTCACCGCTAGGCGTGAGGTTGTGCCCACCTTGAAGCTGTTACCTGCTCAATGTTCAAGGTCACCGCGAGGAGCCTGGTAGCAGGTTTCTGCAAGATGCTGCCGACACTAGAGGGCACCATCGCCTTATGTTGCAAACAAGTCTTTCTAGAGCTTTCTGGGTCCAAAACGCAGTGTCTGGCTTTCGCTGGCCAGTGAGAAAGAGATCACTGTGAAACAGACACTCCTGATAGCTCCAGTTACAGCCTCCGCCATCACAGCTGAAGCCTGTCGTAGAACCCCCCTAGAAACCATCTTAGCTAGTCCTTGGCTCTCAGACTTCCCATAGCAACCCAGGTCTTGCTTCACTGGGCAGGTTTCCGATTTAGAAGGCATGTTCTTTGTTGGGGTGGGATTAGGTCAGGAGGGGGAGCGCTATACCTTTGGGAGAATCTTCTGGAAGCTGGGAGTGACAGAAAAAGCAAACGAAAGATATGGAACAGAACATTCTTTGGCCACTGGTTTGAATCACAAGCCAAGGGAGCAAGAGAGCTTGCTTCCATGGTGCCTTTCTATTGGACTGAGAGGCCTGAGGAGACCTGCTCTAGGGTCTGATCGCTATTGGTTGTTCTTGACGGAGTGACCTAGGCTTTGCCTTACCACCTCTGTGTCTTAAGCACGTTCTGTCTCAGGTTCCTTCTGTGGAGAGTGTAAATATCTTAACAGGAGGTAGCATGTCACAGCCTGGAAGACACGGGGAGCACAATGTTACTCTCACCTTACTCACAGGGGTTTTCTATCTGTTGTTTTTCCTGTAGAGGGGAGATGAGCACAAACAGGCCATTTTTGTGTGTGTGTGTGTGTGTGTGGGTGGGTGGGTGAGTTTCGAGACAGGGTTTCTTTGTATAGCCCTGGCTGTCCTGGAACTCACTCTGTAGACCAGGCTGGCCTCGAACTTAGAAATCCTCCTGCCCCTGCCTCCCAAGTGCTGGGATCAAAGGCGTGCTCCACCACTGCCCGACAAACAGGCCATTTTAAATGCAATATTTACGTGATATTTCCTCTCTTCACTGGGCTGTGACTCAGAACTTGGAAGAGATGACCCTGAGACCCTCTGAAAGTGGGGCACAGTTCCAGTCAACACCAGTTCCATTTGGGAAGGGCCCTGATTGTGGGGAGGCCTGGCATGCGTCAGAAACAAATGTCCTCTTCAGAAACTTCCCAAGTAAACCTCTGAACATGCAGCCAGAACATGCTGGTAAACAAGCAAGAGTCAGTGAGCATTATGGTCAGTAAGAGGGCTCAGGAGGTGAAGGTGCTTGCCGCCAAGCCTGACAGGCTGAGTTCAATCCCCGGGTTCTTCGTGGTGGAAAGAGAGAACTGATTCAAGCATATGCTCACACAATAAACAAACGAACAAAATTTTTGTTTGTTTTGTTTTGGAGACAGGGTTTCTGTGTGTGGCCCTGGCTGTCCTGGAACTTACTCTGTAGACCAGGCTGGAACTCATGGAGATCTGCCACTCTCTGCCTCAGGAGTGCTGGGATTAAAGACAATCACCTAGCTACAAGCAAACTTTTAAAGGTCATTTACTTGGGAAAGATTTGAGAGGTGGAGGGGAAGGAGGGGTGAGGAAGAAATATGGGGGGAGGGGAGGAAGGAGGGGTGAAGA
>NW_021620926.1:6115058-6123652 GCF_004785775.1 Grammomys surdaster
GGAAGGAGGGGTGAAGAAGGGAGGTGGGGGGGAAGGAGGGGTGAGGAAGGACCATGGGGGGAGGGGAGGAAGGAGGGGTGAAGAAGGGAGGTGGTGGGGGAAGGAGGGGTGAGAAGGACCATGGGGGAAGGGGGGGAAGGAGGGGTGAGGAAGGACCATGGGAGGAGGGGGGAAGGAGGGGTGAAGAAGGGAGGTGGGGGGGAAGGAGGGGTGAGGAAGGGAGGTGGGGGAAGGAGGGGTGAGGAAGGACTATGTCTGTCTGTGTGTGTCTGGTAAACAACTGTGAAAAATGCTGAGCCTCGTTGGGTTGAGACATGACAAAGACAGTGACAAGGTTTCCCTTTAGTTGTAGGAAACAGAGTAAATGGTGTTGAGAGGGACACACAGGTTCACACTCACAGGGAAGCCTCCCAGAGGGACCCAATGTGGGGACGTGTGATCCTGAAATGTCCCAGTGTAGACACAGGATTGTTTGGACCCCCGAGGTGGGGCTGTGCCACATAAGAAATTGCTGGTCAGGCTTGGCGGCAGAATATTCTTTTGTTTGCTTTTTAAACTTAAAGTAGAGCTAACTTTGAGATATTAGGGGAATGAGGCTGGAACCTGATGCAGAGGATTGACTGGTCACTGCTGACAGCATGGAGACAGCCTCAGTGGGAGGTAGGGGGCTAAAGGAGGCTTTCACTACCCCAGGGTTTAAAGCCTGCCTAGTCTCTGCAGGAATGAGTTAGGGTGACCTTATGGCCCTATGACCTGGAGTACTAAGCAGCTGCTTGGCATCCCACTCGGTGTCTTCTAGGGAGAGACAGGGCTGCTAGCAGTTTTTGTAGGGTTTTTATTTGAGGACAGACTAACAGACCAGGGGACAGCGCTGTCTAGTTTGAGATTTCAAGCAACCAAAGGACTGTTAGTGGGGAGTTTTCAGAGACCAAGACCAGATCTGCAAGAAACAGCACTTTAGACCTTCTGTACGTGGCTGGAAAGGGGACAGAGGGTCCCTCCCCTGGTTCATTGATTTGTTCCTTTGTATTGGCCAGAATTCACAGAAGAACATTCAGTGTGCATTAGGAGATCATAGTAGATCTTCCAGGGAACAGGCCAGAAACCAAGAGCCGCCCACCCCCAGGGAGCTGTCAGCAGATTCTTTTGAACCAGATTCAGTTTTGAAAATCATCTTTTCTTGTGAAGGAGGAGGGCGCAGCTTGTAAAGCGGCTGCCTGGGAAGCCTGAAGTCTGGACCCCCACATGTGAGTGTGTGCTGTCACGATCATACAATCTACGAACTGTGGCGGAAGAGACAGGTGGATCTCTGGAGTTTACTGACTAGCAAATTCGGGTGAGCTCCAGATTCAGTCAGAGATCCTGCCTCAAAATATAGACAGTGATAGAGGAAGACATTGACCTATGGCCACCATATGTATATATACATACACCTATATATACAGGTGCATGTACACCCAGGTGCACCAAACACCACAATTCTCTCTGCCTCTGCCTCTCTCTCTGTCTCTGTCTCTCTCTCTCTCTCTCTGACACACACACACACACACACACACACACACACACACACACACACACCCCTTTCCTTCCTCCTACCATTAAGAGATACTGCACTGGCAGTGGTGGTGCATGCCTTCAATCCCAGCACTTGGGAAGCAGAGGCAATTGGATCTCTGTGAGTTCCAGGACAGCCTGGTCTACACATTGAGTTCCATAAGGCTACACAGAGAAACCCTGTATCAAAATAATAATAATAATGATAATACTGATGATGATAATGATAATAATGCTACATAGAGAACCCCTGTCTAATAATAATAATAATAATAATAATAATAATAATAATTAATAATAATGTGACCTAAAAAGAAGAGATAATGCTTAATGTTTTTCGCTTTTTTTTTTTTTGGTTTGGTTTTTTTGAGACAGGGTTTCTCTGTGTAGCCCTGGCTGTCCTGGAACTCACGCTGTAGACCAGGCTGGTCTCGAACTCAGAAATCCACCTGCCTCTGCCTCCCAAGTGCTGGGATTAAAGGCGTGCGCCACCACCGCCCAGCTAAGAAGAGATAATGTACAGACACTAGTCTACCATCAAAATGAGCCATCCCTAATTCAACAAGCTCTGAGTTTTCCTGAATATGTCTTTAAATTTGTAGGACTTCTTCCTATACCTGAGTCCCAAGCCGACAGCAGCTCCTGCCATATCTTGGCAACCAATGGACGCAATGAAGGAGGAAAAAAAAGATAAAAATAAATCATCCCATCTGGCAGATCATCACTGCATAGTTCTCAAAGTGGCTGTTTATCAAAAATAAAGTCTGTACCATCTCACTGGCACTGAATCAAACTGGTCCACTTGAGACCGTGACAAGATGGCCAGCACTTCCCTCCTCTCATGATTTGTGACACTGACACTCACCTTGGAACCAATCTGCTGATGTTCTTGAAGCCTGTGTGTTTTTCTTACTTATGTTCTAACCCCGAAGGTTAGTCAAGAATATTCTCAAAGTAATCTTTTATGGTAGCCATCAGTCAGTCTTGCCTTCTGATTGAAAATACACTATAGAATCTGAAAAATTACACATGTCCACCCAAGCAGATGGATTAGGACCAACTCGATTGGCTTTCTTTTTAATTAAGTATTGAGTTTTAATGTCTAAGAACTGGACAGGGATTAGATAAATCTTGGGTTAGCTAGGATGAAATAGTGTGCTGCCATTTTGCTTTGAGAAAATAGCTGTAATCTATTGCTAACCAAAAATACAGCAGGATTAGAATACTCAGCGTGTAATATGATGATGCTTTTGTTAAGTAGTTAGGTGTTTATCTGTATCACATGGTCGGCCAGAAGAGGCCTGGAGAAGTGGTTAAGAGGACTTGCTACTCTGACAGAAGAATCCTTTGTTCCTGACACCCACATAGGGCAGCTTAGGACCATCTGTAACTCCAGATCCAGGGGGTCTGACATCCTCTTCTGGCTTCTGTAGGAGCATGCCCCCAGACAGACTATTGGACAGACAGATGGACTGACACAGATACACACACACATACACACACACACACACACACACACACACACACACACAGACACACATGGACACACGCAGACACACCCCAAAGTTAAGTAAATCTTAGAAAGCCACTAGCTACTGATGATGGCAGCCCTCAAGCAGTGGTTTCCTCTCGGCCTTTTAGTGTCCCCTGAGATTGGAGCATGGGTCTCATATCTCTTGGCTCCTCCGTGTTCCCTGAGTTCAGATCTCATGTTGCTTTGCTCATGCTTTGGAATCTCTTCAGTTGATGTTAACAGTTTCCCCTCAGGGACACTGTGAAGAAGAGCAAAGAAAGGAAGTGTCCGTGGCTGCTTCATCCACTTCTGGCTATTATTTAGTCACCATAGCTTGTCGTTCATTTAAATTAGCCTTAAGGTCTCTCCATAAGCTCAGGGCTGGCGGTTCTAGGTGCTGGGCTCTGAATCTCTACTTTCTCAAGTTCAGAGCTGTGCTGGCTGATTTATGTCAACTGGACACAAGCCAAAGTCAGCTGAGAGGTGGGAACTTCAATTTTAAAAATACCTTCATACAGTGGGGCTGTAGGCAAGCCTGTAGGGCATTTTCTTAATTAATGATGGACAGGGGATGCTGTGGGTGGCAAGAAAGCCGGCTGAGCAATCCATGAAGAACAAGCCAGGAAGCAGCACTCTCCACGGCCTCTGCTCCTGTCTCTAGGTTCTAGGTTTGAGTTGTCCTGACTTCCATCAATGGTGACCAGAGATATGGTAGCATAAGCCAAGTAAACCCTTTCCTCCTCAAGTTGCTTTGGTCACGGGCCTTCATCACAGCAGTAGTAACCCCAAAAGAGGCAGAAGCTGAGATTTGTTTCTTGCATCTTACAGAGGCACTTCAGGGAGTATCAGAATGCAGAGTCCACCCCTGGAAGCTCCGGTGAAGGAGTTGTTGGGATCCAAGAGTCCCTAGTTTATTGTGTGTGTGTTTGTGTGTGTGTGTGTGTGTGTGTGTGTATCAAACTATATGTGTCTGTATGTGGAAGCCAAAGGTCAGTGCTAGGTATTTCCTTCTGTCACTGTCTACCTCAGTTTTTGAGACAGGGACCCCAAGCTGTCTGCTCAGCTACACTGGGTGGCCAGCAAGCCCCTAGGATCCTCTAGTCTCTGCCTTTCAGTGGCACCAGGACTACAGTGTGTGTGTGACTGAGCCTGACCTTTTACGTGGGGACTGGGGATCTGAACCCAGGTTCCCGTGCTATACAAGCCCACTACCTGCTGAGCTTTCTCCCCATCCTTGGGATCTCCCATTTCAAACAGGTGCCCCAGGCAGTTCTGGCATACCATCTGACCTGTTCTTTGAAAACTCGTGAGGATCATGTGTTTGGGTTTACCTTGCTTAAAGCTTCAAAAACTAGCAGGTTGTGATAGCCTGGCTTGCTAGTTCCATCATGAACCAGGTTTCCACAGAGTGTCTCTAGACCCCTGGTCTGTGGTCACACTGCTGGGTTTTAGAATGGGACACGAGAACAGGATGATGATGGAAATATAGCCAGTATCCATGGAAATTAAGTGTGGCAAACGCCTCCTCCATTTGTCCTCTTCCCGCCTTCCTTCTTCTCTCCCTCCCCCTCTTCTCCTTCAAGGATAGAGAGTACCCTTCCTTCTCCAAGCTTCTAGCACCTTCCAAGAGCCATCACTTCAGATGTGTTTATTCATTTCAGTCTCTGAAAACTTTTGTTAGCTACAGCTCAATCTTCCCTATTTTATACACAAGGCAATGGAGGCTTAGATAGGTCAGTTTTCATGCGTAAGAGCCTAAGGCCAGCCTCAGCCCCAGCCTCACCAGGGGCCAGCCTCAGCCCCAGCCTCACCAGGGGCCAGCCTCAGCCCCAGCCTCACCAGGGGCCACTGTGCAGGCTTTGGCTGTGAGGTTTGCTCCAGGGTGCCATAATATTGACTGGTACCAGGCAACTGGTGGCTCTGCTGCTCAACAGTGCATTTTCTGATGTCAACTTGTTATTTAGCTTCAACCTTCTGAAACTGTGCCCTTCATGGTCCCAGTTTCACACAAAGTCAAGAACACCACACAGAATGTATAAAACACAACCAGGAGCACAAATCCAAAGCACGTTCGTTCGTGGAAAGCCAGGCAGTGTTTTCGAGAAATATCCTTGGGGCAAAGCAGTTAGAGCTGCCACCAAAGTCTGTAGCCTGGGGTGTCTGTTGAACCAGGAAAACCAGGGTCTGTGAGGCCTGACTCTGGCAGTAGGGGTCAGTCAGGGGGAACTCCTGGGCTTAGCTAGAAGTGCAGGCTGTGGGTTTTCCTCAGTAATACATATTTCTTTAAAAGATATCTCCTTCACATGTCCGCACACACGTTTAGCCACTTTAAATCATATTCTGATAAGTTAATATCATTTTGCTTGTCTATTTTAATCAGATATGATTCATGTATCATAAAAATTTACGTACTTTTTTTTTCAGAGTTTGGGATTAGAATGCAAAGGCTTTGTGCAGTGCATGTTGGGTAAATGCTCTGCCACCGAGTCACACGCCCCCACTCCTGCATACTCTTTTAAAGTGAATTTTGAGTTGGTCTTTTTTGTTTGTTTGTTTGAGACAAAATCTCAGTATATAGACCTAGCTGGCCTCAAACTCAACAGAGAGCTACCTGCCTCTATCTACCCACTGCTTGGGTTAAAGGCATGGTCTACTATGCCTAATACCAGTTGGCTTTTTAATATATATATGTTCCTATAGTTATGTAACATCTACTACTCTCTAATTCCAGAACATTTATGTATTGCCTCCAGAGAGCCTCACTAACAACCTGTTGTATTCTGAAGTTTGTTTTTTATTTAATCGTGTGTATGTGTGTGTGTGTGTCTTGTCTATGTGTGTGTGTGTGTGTGTGTATGTGTGTGTGTGTACATGAGTACAGGTGCCCAAGGAAGCCAGAACAAGATCCCTAGAGCTACATGTTACATGTGATTGTGAGGTACTCTACTTGGGTGTTGAGAACTGAACTTGAGTCCTCTTGCAAGAGCTCTGTGGTGGTTTGAGTAAGAATGGCTGCCACAGGCTCATATATTTGGATGTTTAGTCATCAGGGAGTGGCACTACTTAGAAGAATGAGGAGGCCTTGTTGGAGTAGGTGTGGCCTTATTGGAGTACATGTGGCATAGATGGAGGAAGTGTGTCACTGTGGGTGGGCTTTGGGATTTCAAAACCCAAATCAGCCAGGCCAGTGGTACTCTCTTCCTGATGCCTGTTGATTTGGATGTAGAACTCTCAGCTCCTTCTCTAGCACCATGTCTGTCTGCCTACCTCCATGTTTCCCACCATGTTAATAGTTAATAACCATGTTAATAATGGACTAAACCTCTGAAACTGTAAACAAGTCCCTATCAAAGGCTCTCCTTTGTAAGAGTTGCCACGGTCATGCCTCTTGATAGCAAACGAGCATTGACTAAGACAAGCTCTTAACTGTTGAGCCATCTCTCTGGTCTCCATTAGAGTTATATACATATTTTCTCTTTAGTCACAATGAGAAAGGCTATAGAGTTCTTTGTGGCACAGAGTAGGTTCTTTGTGGCACATAGTAGGAACTTGACAAATTTAGTTTTCTTGGAGATAAAGCTCTCAACCTTAAGACTTTCTTCTCCAGGCTGGAGGGTGAAGGGAGAGTGGGGATAGCAGGGTGGGGTGGGGCAGTCCTGTGGCAGAGCACTTGAAAGCCTTGGCTTTGATGTTCGACACTGAAAGCAAACAAAAGCCAGAATCTACTCTTGTTTTGGTTTTGACACAGTTGAAACATTATATTAAGTGATTCAAGATGAAAATCTATAGTAGGGCTTTTAATTTTTCTCTATTTTCTTCATTAAAAAAGCCACAACCTTGGGCTGGAGAGATGGCTCAGAGGTTAAGAGCACTGACTGCTCTTCCAGAGGTCCTGAGTTCAATTCCCAGCAACCACATGGTGGCTCACAACCATCTGTAATAGGATCCGATGCCCTCTTCTGGTGTGTCTGAAGATAGCAACATTATATTCATATAAATGAAATAAATAAATCTTTAAAAAAACAAAAAGAAAGAAAGAAAGAAAGAAAGAAAGAAAGAAAGAAAGGAAGAAAGAAAGCCCCAGCCTCAAAGTGTTCGATTATGTCAACTGGATGATGGTCAAGTGGCTTTGTTTATAATAATTTGATTTAGGAAAGACAAGGGACATCTTGAATTATATTGTGCCAATGCACAATGGTTGTTCAGTGGTACTTAATATATTTTTAGCTCATAAAAAAATACAATAAAGAAATTAACAGCTTGGACTGTGGGAAAAGGAGAAACAGTATTGGAATCGGGTGATTTGTGGTCTGATTTGGTTTTTGACAGAGTGAAGGCAGGTCACCCACAGGCTGAGACATGGCCCCTGTCATGCCTGGGAATCCACAAACTCAGTCCTTTTTTTTGCTGGCAGAACATGAAAGCTAAAGATTAGCATCTAAGCCTGTGGCATTTGTTAATCCATGGAACAGGCTTTGAGACTCAAAGGTTGCCATTTGAAGTCACACACGCTTTTGGAGGTGCAAGTGTTTCGGTTACCCCTGCGGCACCTGTGGAGAGATTTACACGGATAGGAGGAGGGCAATGGTTACTGCAGATGCAGGTCACACTGGCTCTGTGTAGAACCTCAGCCTCCTCCCCGACTCGTTCCAAAACCCCCTTTTCTTTTCATATTCAAGGAGTTAATATGAACATTTTCTTTGGACAAATCAGAGGATTAGCGTTGAATTAAGTATTTATCAAATAAATTCCAGTGGTGGCAGGTTCACTACCCACCTCAATGGTTTATGTTTCCAAATGAAATACACACACACACAGCCATTATATTTTGATATGCCTAATCGGCACAACAGCTGGGCTACTGCCTAACTTCTGTTACTGATAGAATCTACCTCAGCCAATAATTCCAAGTTACAATTTACTAAATTCTGTGTTCTATGTTGGCTGCTCTGGACCCAGGGCCTCACTCTCCCAGTTCCTTCATGTGGTGGCCATGCCTCTCTGGCCTGCACTCTTCTCTGGCATGGCATCTCTCTTCTCCTCCACACTCTCCTGGCATGATGGATCCCTCTTCTTCTTCTTCACAGGTCCTAAGCCTGGAACATCCCAAAAGTCCTGCTTCTGTCTATCCTGCCCAGCCATTGGCTGCCAGCACCTTTATTTACCAATCAAAACCAACTAGGGACAGGGTCCCTTAGCCTCGTAGGCGCAAACAATTTTGGGGACCCAAATTAACATTAGAATACAAGAAACATCAGGCCAAGCCCACTATAGATTGGACTTAATGCTCTGCAGAAAACTGTGTGTCCAATAATGAATGAACAGGTTTAAAAAATGTGAAATATCTGCTCTTTTGCTCTTCCTTTCCCACTCCTGCTCTGTCCTCTACCCCCTCTCTCCCCCATTCCCTTTCCCCCCCTCGCCTCCTGCTCATGGCTAGCCTCTACTTCCTCTACTCTTCTACTTTTCTTCTCTCTCTCTCTCTCTCTCTCTCTCTCTCTCTCTCTCTCTCTCTCTCTCTCTCTCT
>NW_021620926.1:6123752-6153558 GCF_004785775.1 Grammomys surdaster
CTATCCTCTTAACTCCCCTCCCCATGCCCTGAATAAACTCTATTCTATACTAAAAAAAATGTGGTATATCTAATGCAGCAGAATGTTACTTGGGTATTAAAAAGAATGAAGTACTGACTCGTGCTAACCTCTGAATGGAGCCTTTAAAAGGAGCCTTTGGGTAACCAGCATTTAAAAAACAAAACAAACAATAATGTAGACATGGCAGACCTAGATGTCATGCTTCTGCTAAAGAAATCCCCAGCTTTTCCTCATTGTGCTCAACTGTAAACTGCAGGAGTGGCCAACTCCTGCCTGTCTGTGGGCTCCCCACCACACACCTCCCGCATCCGCCCAGCACGCAGCGCCTCTCAACGTTGCATTTCCGCTCATGGCTTCTTCTGTGGATGTGTTGGTGGCTTCCTACCGAAGGCCAGTCACAGGTGTGGTGACCAACATCGCGTCCTGCAGAATCTGCCCTTCCTGTGGGCCCAGAACAGAAAGCAGCTCCCTGGACTTGGCAGAGAACCCAGAAATATCTGTGGAAGCGTTAATTCTTCTCAGGGCTCCAGCTAGGCTGTGCCTGGAGAGGTTCCGGGAAGACAACAATTTTGTGCTTTCTGTTGGGAACACAAAGACTGTGTTTAGCTATTGAGATATATAATCTGGATAATAGGATTCTAGAAAATTCTCAGGAGACTGGGTTTACAAAACACACTGGCTTTGAACAAGAAAGAGAAGAAATTGTTATTTTTGAAATCACCTTTTTTAAAAAATATTTTCTAGGGAAATAATGTTTTGCTCAGGATTAATTTAGAAATTTCCAAGAAAGTTCCAAGAATGTATAAAGAAGAGAATGAAAGGCTCCCCCAGTTCCGGGCCCCAGGGGGCATTCTCTTAGTAATCCTGGTGCACACATTATTTATAACAATGGGTCCTGCTCTACCCTGTTCTGTAGCCCACTTTTAAATTAAATGAAACTTGTGTGGCGCGGTGTCAGACGAGAAGGATTTTGCCACCTTGACTCGCAGTGATTCATTTCCACCCGAAGAGCAATTTCAGGTTTGTTCCGCTTCTTTGCCTTTTTGGTTCGGGAAAGGGCAAAACAGACAAAGCAAGACTGATTCCGAGAAACGAGGAGGGTTCCTGGACTCGTGGGGTGGGCTATGGCTGCCACACCCCTTGCTCCTCCCCGTGGCTCTAAGGGGCCAGTGTGTCCCTTGAGGTCCAGTAAAGTGATCTTGTAGCTGTAGAATTTTGTGAACTTGACTTTCCCATTGTCCCTTCTTTTGTCCTTGGGTATTTCAGAGCCTTTTTGGAAAAGAGACGAGGGAATGCGCCTGTGTCATTCCCTGGTTAGCAGCCAGCACAGAGCCTGACTGAGCATTGACATCCAAGTTCTCATTAATGAATGGATGGATGAGTCGCTCAGGAATGATGCCTTTATTATGGAAATCGTCAGACCATGTGGTCTTCTTCTGGAAGCATCAAATAGACATTCTATATTTAGGTTCTTAGAATTGAAACATCAGTAACAAGTAAGAACCATCACACTTAAAGCATAAATGGAAGGCATCTGTTGTCTTTACAATTCTGCTTGGTCTTTACTGTGTCCAGGTTCCGCTCCTGGTCCCCTCATCCCCAGGTCCAGGTCTCTTCTGCTATCCCCATTGCCTTTCAGACACCCCACTTTCTACTTGGGAAAGGCACTCCCATATCCTTTCAGGCAAATTTAGAGGAGACTGAGACAGTCTCAGATAGCTGACCAGGGCTTAGGTAGCCACACTTTAGATAATTTCGGGGTTGATTTGGGGGCAAGCGGTCTGAAAAAACCCTTGGAGTGACAAGCTTGAGATATTCAAACACAGGAGGCGGCAGAGGCCATTAGGACCCGCACCAACCTCTGCTTGGCCCAGCTTTATCGGGAAAGAGACCAGGAAACACAGTACAACAGTATGTTCTCTACAGATGTCCTGAGCCTACAGCTTTACATAAATTATCTTCTTTAATTCTCTTTAGAACCCAATGCAATATGTCCTGTTATTAATTCTATTCGACCAGGAACAGACCAGAGCTTTACATAAATTATGGTTTGTTTTTTTTTTTAAGCGAGAAACTCATCTTAAAAAGTATATTCTTTTGAAAGTACATTTCTGTATTGTAGTTCTCCATGATATAATAGTAATGCGTTTTAGGGAAAGATGTCTCCGAAGCTAATGGTTAGGGATTAACAGTCACTACCCCCCTCCCAATTTCAAATAATGAATCCTTCCCCCCCTTTTATTGCAAATAGAATTTTCTCACATAACATATCCTGATTACGGTTTCCCCTCCCTCCACTCCTCCCAGTTCCTCTCTGCATCCCTCCCCTCCAGACCCACCCCCTTTCTGTGTCTCATTAGGAAGCAAACAGGTATTCTAAGGGATAATTAAAAAATAGTATAAAATAAAAACTAACATATAAGGCAAAACAAATAGGGAGAAAAGAGCCCAGGAAAAGGTTTAAGAAACAGGTATGGATGCGGAGACACACTCAGGGACTGGACACCATAATATATGTGCAAAGGAATTATAGGATACCAAGACAGGAAATATGTAAGAAAAATAAAAGAAGAATAAGATAGATTTTTTTTTTAAAAAGGAAAGGAGACAGACATACATACATACAGACAGACAGATGAGCCCTGACATGCCATTATGAAATGACGACCCTCCAAAGATACTGTTGACTTAGCTTTCTGCTGACCCTGGCTGGGTGTGCATCCTACACTTGAGTTTGTTTCTCCAGTGAGACTTAGAGAAAACTAAATTTTCCTTTGCAAGTGGTTATCAATTGGCGATTGCTTCTGGGTTAGGGATGGGGCATGAGTCCACTTCTTTCAGTGAACCCCATTGGTTCACCCATGCGGGTGCTGTGCATGCTGCCTCTGTCTGAGTTCATAGTGCATGCTTCCTGTTGACTTGACTTGGAGGGCCATTTCTTGGTGTTCTGTATTCCTCTGACTCTTGCACTTGGTCTCCTCTTATACAGGATTGCCTGAGCCCTAAGCAGGGAATTGGATGAGGACATTGCATTTAGGGCTGAGTGTTCCAAGGTCTCTTCTCCCTATGCACAAGGCCTGGCTGTGGGTCTCTGTGTTTGTTCCCATCTGCTGTAGGAAGAAGCTTCTCTGAGGAAGATTGAGCAAGGCACTGTTCTCTGAGTGTAGCAGGATAATTTAGGACTTATTTTATTGCTTTGTTTTGTTTGTTTGACCCTAGGTCCCTGAGCTTTCTTTTCTTTCAGATTCAGTGTATGTGGTTTTATGGTGAGGTCTTTGTTCCATTTTGAGTTGAGTTTTGTGCAGGATGCTAAATATGGGTCTGTTCCCCCCCACCCCCCCAATGTGAATTTCTGGTGTCTTTATCAACAATCAGGTGTCCATAGGTGTGAGGATTTAATTTACATCTGTGTCTTCAATTAAATTCCACTGAGCAACATGTCTGTTTTGTGCCAGTACCATGATGGTTTCTTTATTACTCTGTAGTGCAAACAAACCTCTGTAGTACAACCTGAATTTGGGGATGACAGTATCTCCAGCAGTACTTTTTATTGTTAAGAATGTTTTAGCGATTCTTAGCTACTTTGTTTGTTTGTTTGTTTGTTTGTTTCCATATGAACCTGAAAATCTCCCTTTCAATATCTGTGAAGAACTGTGTCGGAATTTTGGTGGGAATTGACTTGAATCTGTAGACTGTTTTTGGTAGGATGGCCATTTTCACTATGTTAATCCTACTGATTCAAGAACATGGGAGATTTCCCCATCTTCTGATATCTTCTTCAATTTCTTTTTTCAATGCCATAAAGTTTTTATCATACAAGTCTTTCACTTGCTTGATTAGAGTTACTCCAGGATATTTTATATGAGTTGAGGCTATTTTGAAAGGTGGTGTTTCCCTCATGTCTTTCTCAGACCATTTGCCATGTATATACAAGAAGACTAATGATTTTTGAGAGTTAATTTTATATCTAGATGTTTTGTTGAACATGTTTATCAGCTGTAAGAGTTCCTAGGTAGAATTATTAGGATCACTTGTGAATACTACCATATCATCTACAAATAAGGATACTTTGACTTCTACCTTTCCAAATTGGATCCTCTTGATCTCCTTCAGTTGTCTTATTGCTCTAAGATTTCATTTACTATATTGAATAGGTTTGGAGAGAGTGGATGGTCTTGTCTTGTTCTTGATTTTAGTGGAATTGCTTTGAGTTTCTCTCCATTTAAGTTGATGCTTGCTATAGGCTTGCTGTACACTGCCTTTGTTATGTTGTGGCCTGGTCCCTTGTATACCTAATATCTCTAGTACTTTGATTTTGAAGCAATGTTGAATGTTGTCAAAGGCCTTTTCTGTATCTAAAAAGGTGATTACCCCCTCACCCTCACCCAAACCCTGAAAGACAGGGTTTCTCTGTGTAGCCCTGGCTGTCCTGAAATTCACTCTGTGGACCAGGTTGGCCACAAACTCAGGAGTTCTGTGAGTTCTGAGATTAAAGGTGTGTACCACCACCACCTGGCTGATGATGTGTGTGTGTGTGTGTGTGTGTGTGTGTGTGTGTGTTTGTCTTTCAAAAGATTTCATTTATTAATTGACACATGTTGAGTTATCCCTGAATCTCTGGGATAAAACCTACTTGATCATGGTAAATGATTTTTTTTGATGTTTTTGTATTCAGTTTGCAAGTATCTTATTGAGAATTTTTGCACCTATGTTCCTAAGGGAAATTGGTCTGTAATTCTTTCTTTGTTGGGTCTTTATGTGATTTGAGTAGAAGGGTAACTGTAGCCTTGTAAAAGAAATTGAACAGTGTTTCTTTTGTTCTATTTTGTAGAATAATTTCAAGAGTATTAGGTGAATTAATTGCAAAAAATTAATTGGTATGTCTGGTAGAATTCTGCACTAAAACCATCTGGCCCTGAGCTTTTTTGGTTGGTAGAATTTTAATTACCGCTTCTATTTCACTAGGAGTTAGAGGTCTGTGTAAATTTCTTTCTGATCTCAATATAACTCTGGTTAAGTGTTATATATTGAGAAAACATTCATTTCTCTTAGCTGTTCCATTTTGATGGAATGTATGTTTTTAAAATATGTTCTTACAATTCTCTGGATTTCCTCGGTATCTGTTGTTATGCCCCCTTTTGTCTCTAGCTTTATTGAATTTGATATTCTCTCTCTATGTTTTAGTTAGTTTGGATAAGGGTTTGTCGGTCATTGATTTTTCTCAGAGAACCAACTCTGTCTCACTGATTATTCTGTTGTTTCAATTTTATTGATGTCAGCCCTGAGTTTGACTCTTTTTTGCTATCTACTTCTTTGGGTGTGATTTCTTTCTGTTCTGAAGCTTTCGGGTGTGTTGTTAAGTTACTAGTACGAGATCTCTCCAAAATTCTTTTGGTTATGAGCCTAGCCTTCAATGGCTGAGTCATCTCTCCAGCTGCCACTGTTTTTATATAGGCACTGAGTGCTACGAATCTGCCTCTGAGAACTGCCCTCACCAGGTCCCAGAGGCTTGGGTCTGTTATGTATTCACTTTCATTCTGCTCTAGAAAGTCTTTCATTTCTTTCTTAGTTTCTGTCTTGACCAGTTTTCTTTCAGTAGAGAGTTGCTCAGTTTCCATGAGTTGATAAGTTTTCTTTTGTTCCTGTTAGTGTTGATACTCAGCTTCAGTCCACGGTGATCAGACAGAATGCAGGGTGTTGCTTCCATTTTCTCATATTTGTTGAGGCTTGCTTTGTGTCTGAGTATGTGGTCAGTTTTGGCAAAAGTTCTATGAGGTACTGAGAAGGTGTATTCTTTTGTGTTTCAGTGCAGTGGTCTGTAGGTGTTTGTTAGGTCCATTTGATTTATAATCTCAGTTAGCTCCAGCATTTCTCTCTGTTTGGTTTTAGGCTGGATGACCTGTCTATTGGTTAGAGTAGAATATTAACATCTCCCACTATCAGTGTGTGAAGGTCAACATATGATTTAAACTGTAGTAGTCTTTACCTTATGAACTTGGGTATCCTTTTTTTGGTGTGCAGATGTAAGAATATCAGTGTCCTCTTGGTAGATTTTTTTACCTTTGAGTATGTAGTGTCCTTCCCTGTCTTTTCTGAGTAGTTTTGGTTTGAAGTCTATATTGTCAGCTATTGGAATGACTATACCAGATGCTTCTTCGGTCTGTTTGCTTGGGATATCTTTTTTGATCTTTTTGCCTTGAAGTGATGTCTATATTTGAGGTTAAGATGTATTTTTTGGATGAAGCAGAAGGATGGCTCTTGGTTCTGTTAGTCTGTGTCATTTATTGGGGAATTGAGACCCTTTGATATTGAGAGATGTCAATGATCAATGTTTGTTGATTCCTGTTATTTTGGTGTGTGTGTGTTTCCTCCCTTTTGATTTGCTAGTCTGGGGTTATTTATTCCTTGTGTTTTCTTGGGTGTAGTTGACCTCTTTATGTTGGAATTTTCCTCCTAGCACCTTCTGTAGGGCTGGATTTGTAGCTAAATTTTGCTTTTATTTGGTATTATCATGGAATTTCTCCATCTGTTGTGATTAAAAGTTTTGCTGGGTACAGTGTTCTGAGCTGGCATCTGAGGTCTCTTACAGTCTGTAGAACATCTATCTAGGCCCTTTTGGCTTCTAGTGTCTCCACTGAGAAGTCAGGTGTTAATCTCATGGGTCTGCCTTTATATGTTACTTGTTCTTTTTCCCTTTCAACTTTTAATATTCTTTCTTTGTTCTACTTGCTTAGTGTTTTGAATATTATGTACTGAAGGGAATTTCTTTTTTCTCTTTCTTTCTTTCTTTCTTTCTTTCTTTTGTTTTTTTTGTTTGTTTTGTTTTTTTCGAGACAGGGTTTCTCTGTGTAGCCCTGGCTGTCCTAGAACTCACTCTGTAGACCAGGCTGGCCTCGAACTCAGAAATCCACCTGCTTCTGCCTCCCAAGTGCTGGGATTAAAGGCATGCACGGGAATTTCTTTTTTTGGTCTAGTCTACTTGGTGTTCTGTATGCTTCTTGTACCTTGATAGGTATTTTCTTGTTTAGGTTAGGGAAATTTTCTTCTATGATTTTGTTGAATATATTTTCTGGGCCTTTGACTTGGGCTTGTTCTTCTTCTTCTGTTTCTATTATTCTTAGATTTGTCTCTGTTCACAGTGTCCTGTGTTTGCTGAGTGCTTTGTGTCAGATGTTTTCAGACTTAACATTTTCTTTGACTGAGGTATCCATTTCTTCTGTTGTGTCTTCAAGGCCTGAGACTCTCTCCTCCATCTCTTGTCTTCTGTTGATGAGGCTTGCCTCTGAGGTCCCTGTTTGAGTTCCTAAGGTTTTCATTACAAGATTTCCCTCAGTTCTGCTTCTCTTTATTGACTCTCTTTTCATTTCCAGGTCTTGAGCTGTTTTATTCATTTCCTTCCCCTGCTTGTGCGTGTGTTTTAATAGATTTAAGGGATTTATTCATTTCCTCTTTAAGGACCTCTTTTATTTCCATAAAGGCTATTTTAAGGTCTCTGTCTTGTAGGTCAACTATGTTGCAGTTCTCAGGGCCTACTGTGGTAGGGTTGCTGGGTTCTAGAGGAGACATATTGTCCTGCCTGTTTTTGATTGCGACTTTATGCTGGTGTCTAGGCATCTGACTGTAACTGTAAGTGCCTATATCTGGTCTTGTTGTTGTTGGGTGGATGTTTTGTTCCTTGGTTTCTGTTGTTCTCTCTGGTTCTTAGGAGGGTGTGGTGGCTTTGTGTTGCCTGGTAGGAAATTCTTCCAAGATTCTGCCAGGTGTGACCACTGAGGTTTCCAGGTAAAAATGTGTCTCTAGGTATTGGGAGGTGACACTCAGAAATAGAGATGGGCCAGGGCTGGGGGTGGGGCAGGAAGGAGGAAATCAGGGTCCTACCAGGATCTGTGTAGTCACTCGAGAATGGGGTGGAGAGTGAGGAGAGGCCACAATATGTAGTCTGCTATAGAGCTGGGCATGAGACTGGGGGATTGGAGGTGAGGAAGGAGGATGAAGATCTGAAACTCTCCTACCCGCTTTTGCTAACCTAGTTGCTTCTCTAGCAGGCTTGGCTGGTGGGTTAGTAATAATTATTAATGTCTCCTCCCTCTCGTCCCTCTAATCCTTCCATTACCACACCAACTACCTGCTCCCTCTCAAATTCATGACTTCATTTTTAAAAATTATTGTTGTTATACACATACATGCATAGGTATGTGTGTATACATACAACCTGCATGGTTCATTTGGTGTTGCTTGTGTAAGTGTGTTTTTAGGGTTGGCCCTTGGTATAATCGGTTAGAGGGCTGTCTCTGTGTAAGGCTGCTTCTCTTTCTCAGCAGGCCTGTAGCTCTTCATCTAGGGGCAGGGGCCTCCAAGGTTTATCTCTTTCATGTTAGCATGTCTATTGGTGGTATCGCTTTTCAGGGCTTGTTTGGGCAGCCATGTGGTTGAGGTTTCATGAACGTAGTCTTCCCTGTCATTTCTAGGAGATACATTCTGCCTTGTTTCTGAGCTTTAGTGTATGTGTGTTGTGCTGTAGACGTGCCAATTGGGAATAGATACCCAAGCATCAGTTAGTTTTGACCAGTTGTGACTTTTTTTTATGGTCTCCAAAAAGATATCTATCTATCTATGATCGATAGATATAGATATAGATATAGATATAGATATAGATATGGATATGGATATGGATATGGATATGGATATGGATATGGATATAGATATAATGTATACACTGTTTTGCCTGCATTTATGCCTGAAGGCCAGAAGAGGGCACCAGATCTCATTATAGATGATTATAAGCCACCATATGGTTGCTGGGAATTGAACTAGGGACCTCTGGAAGAGCAGTCCACACTCTTAACCACTGAGCCATCTCTCCAGCCTGATATTTTATTAAGAAAGGAAAACTACTTGAAAGAATGAGATTGGGCTGGAGAGCTGAGGGAAAGCATGAGGTTCGTGGCTCTTTCTAGGTCGTTTACACTGTGCCCATCTTTCCTACCTCTGTGGGGTTTCTGGAGCTTGCTATTTTTTGTATGTAGTTCAGGTATGGAGGAGGGTGTCGGTCTTTCTGTCCACTGTAGTTTGTTCTGGTGTCAGTCATGATGCTGTTTACAGCCTCGTGTCATTCCCCTTCCCCCTCCTTCCCAACCCCTCCCCCCTTAAACCCCCACGCCCACCCCTAGCAGGACTGACAATGCAAGGCTCCCTGCTGGATTGAGCAGATGAGTGGAGGCTTTGGATCTTCTGTGGTAGTGTGTGGCTGGAATCTCTGCATCACAAGGGGTCTGGTTTAAAGTTGTCCTTTATCCTGGAAGACGCAAATTTTTACAAGATTAAAAATACAACATTTAATCAAGGGTAACATGATGGTGTGATCTGTGCAGTACGTCAGTAGTGTGAACCCTTGAACTGTTAAAACAAAACAAAACAAAAAACAAAACCAATAAAAACAATCTAAATCAAAAACAACACAACAATGCCTGTGGATTAGGCACGTGGTAAAAAGTAAAAGAACGCAAACCAGTTGAGGTTGAGGAGGTGTCTGATGACTGCCACTCGATTTGCTGACTGGCTGTACTTTGTGCTGTGTGTTTAAGATCATCACGTGGATGGTTACAATTTAGCATTTGTTGTTTTTGCTAAGGTCACTGGGGCTCTTTAAGGCTTACTCATGGAGACTTAGGAAAGGCCTCTGGCCTCCTCTAGTTTCTCTTTGTCAGTTGTGCCCTTAACTGGGATGGTGTGCAAAGCTTGGCTGACCACGTGACGTCCTTTGCATGCACTGAAGACATTCCTTCAGTGTTGATCCTCCTCTGTGGACAATGCAGTCTGAGGTCTCCATGACCTCTCTGACCAAGACGACAGGTGACTCACTGGACCTACAGAGTGTTTTGAGAAATGTCCCACCATCCCCTGGGACCTAGATGACCTAGGGTCATGGGGCACAATACTGGCTACTTTCCCAGTCCCATATCCTCATTGTCTTTGTCTTGAGCACAGCTACTGAACACCCAGAATGTCAGGTACATCAGTACTAAAGAACAGGCTATGCTTTAAAGGTTAGCTGTTGTATAACACTTAGATAAAGCTTGACAGAAGTTTCTAAATGAAACTCTCTTAAGACTCAAGATTTAAATTAGAAGCCCAATATACTCAGTAGAAATTATAAGCAATTAGCCTGATAAAACATAAAATCTTTGTTCTGTAAGCCTACTAATTACTTCAGGAGGGCTGAAAGCACAGAGCTAAGTCATGCTTCCAGTCTGTAGATTCTAGGACTAGCACAGGCTGGAGGATCACTCCTCATGGGCCTTACTGTCCACAGATGAGAGAGGAAGAGCCACTGTGTCCTGAGCATGAGGTACTTTCTCTCAGGTAATAGGGACTTCTTTAGACCATGTGTAGAATTAAGGTTGGACAATGATCAACCAAATAACATTTTCACTTAAGACTTAGACTTTTTAGGTTTTTCTGTTTTAAAGTTTTAGTTACATTATGGATTAAAAGAAATCTGGACTCACAACACTTACAATTATTTGACCATTTAGATATAAGTCATGCAACCAATACAAGGATATAACTGCATGCAAGCAATATATGTACATATTGTTGCATATAAACACAGTTTATAAAATTAGCAAAGATTTCATGGGCCTTAATTTAGATTGTTGGTTTTTAATAGACTTAGCTACCTGTGGTGGTTTGAATAGGTATGGCCCCCATAGTCTCATGTGTTTAAATGCTTGGCTCATAGGGAGTGGCACTGTTAGAATGTGTGGCCTTGTTGGAGGAAATATGTCACTGTGAGGTGGACTTTGAGCTCTCATATTTGCTCAAGTCTGGCCAGTGTCACAGTCTCCGGCTGCTGCCTCTGGATCCTGAGGTAGAACTCTCAGATCCTTCAGCACCATGTCTGCCTGCACACCGCCATGCTTCCCACCATGATGATAATGGACTGAACCTCTGAAACTGTAAGCCAGCCTCAATTAACTGTTTCCTTTGTAAGAGTTGTCATGAACATGCTGTCTCTTCACAGCAATGGAAACCCTAAGACACCAACCTTAATCTTAAGTCTGTACGTTTAAATACTTGACTTTTAATATAATTTAGAAGGTCTTTAATTTTAAAGACATACAACCTAATCTGATGACTTTAAGCAGGCTGAGCAGGCACCAACAGTTTGGTTTTAAAACATCTTTTTTGGGGGGGATGGTGTTTTGCTTGTTTTCTATTTAATTTGGAAAAGATAAAATCCTCAAAACAAAACAAAACACCCAACTGTTTTTGAAGCACTGATAGGCAACACTTTAAAGATGGCATAATAAATATTCATTTTTTAAATATATACATAGTATGATAGTATTTTGTCAACCTGACACAAGCTGGAGTCACCTGGGAAGAAGGAATCTTAACTGAGAAAGGCATCCAAAGAACTGGCCTGTAGGCAAGCCTATGGGGCATTTTCTTGTTGTGGGAGGCTCCGCCCATTGTGGGTGTGGCCACTCAGGGCAGCGGTCCTAGGGGCAAGGGTCCTATAGAAAGCAGGCTGAGCAAGCCTTGGACAGTAAGCCAGAAAGCAGGGACTCTATGGCTTCTGCTTCAGTTCCTGCTGGAGACTTGTGCCTTCCTTGGCTTTCCTTGTGATGAGCTCTGATCAGAACATGTGAGCCGAACTGAACCCTTTTCTTCCCACGTTGCTTTGTTCGTGGTCTTTCATCACAGCAATCGAAGCACTGAGGCAGAGAGTAAGCTTACCCAGATTTGAATGCTATTATTTATTGGAATAATATTTTCTACAATCCCTAATACAAAAGATGTATATCCATATATCATAGATCTTACATTTAACATTAAGAATATTTCTGAAAGCTAACCCCAATTAATCCAATAAAGTTAGGTGTTTTTTTGTTTTGTTTTGTTTTGTTTTGTTTTGGTTTTTCGAGACAGGGTTTCTCTGTGTAGCCAGGGCTGTCCTGAACTCACTCTGTAGACCAGGCTGGCCACAAACTCAGAAATCCTCCTGCCTCTGCCTCCCAAGTGCTGGGATTAAAGGCGTGCACCACCACTGCCCGGCCAATAAAGATTTTTTTTAAAATAGTTATTTTAATTGTGTGCATGGGTGTGTGTGTGTTAGCCTTCTTGTATATATGTGTACCATGTGAATGTAGCTGTCTCTGGAGGCCAGAAGAGGGTGTAAAATCCCTTGAAACTGGAGTTCCAGGGAGTTATGAGCTGTCATGTGTGGGTGCTGGGAACCAAACCTGGGTCCTCTGCAAAAGCAGCAAGTGCTCTTAACCACTGAGTCATCTCTATAGCTCCTAAGATGTATTTATTCTTATTTTATGTGTATGTGTACTTGCCTGCTTGAATGTCTGTGCATCACTTTCGAGTCTGGTGCTTGTGGAGGTTGGAAGAGGACACTGGATCCTTTGGAGTTACAGATGGTTGTGAGCTGCCATGTGGGTGCTGGGCACCAAACCAGGGTCTTCTGGAAGAGCAGGCATATATGCAGGCAGAGCATGGTGTACAGAATAAATAAATAAATAAATCTTTAATAAAAAATAGCATTTAAAAAAAATGGAAATAACACAATGGGGTACCAGGGAGCAGACGAAATAAGAGTAGTGATTGGTAATGATGCTAGAAGCAGGCTGATGAACACTGTAGTGGTCGTCAGGGTTGATAGCTGGACACATGGTAGAATCATCTCAATGAGGGAGTGTCTAGGTGAGCCCAGCCTGTGCACGTGTCTATGAAGGACATTCAGTTTAGAGGGGAAGCCCTGCCTACTGTGAGCGTCACTATTCCCTTAGCAGGGATCCTGAACTGTGCAAGAATAGAGAGATCCAGCTGGGCAAGCAGACACTGACTCCCTGTTCTCTCTGCTCCTGATTGTAGGTGTGCCTGGCTGCTTCAGGTTCCTGCCTTCCCTACAGTGACAGACTGCAACCTGGAATTGTGAGCTAAATAAATTCTTCTCCTATTAAGTCTTTTTTTTTAATCATCACATTCAGAGGAAATAACAGTAGATAAACACAGAGAGGTTTATTAAAACTATCCCCTCTAGTTCTTATGCATGTTTGAATATTTCTATAATTAAAAAAAAAGTTACCTGTCTCTCATGTCTATCTATATGACTTTTATATTCAGAGAATGGATTTAATACATTTAATTAAAGCATGCAAGGTGTTAAAATTACTCAGTTGCTGTGACATGAAAGCACTTGTGCTTTTAGCATGGATCTTCAATGCCATCATTCAAAGATGCAAATAACATGGACTTTTGATTCTCACTCCAAACTTGATAAGGAGACTCTTGTCATGAGCCTGTTCTAGCTAGACGCTCTACCAGGCATGGAGTCAGCCTGATCCCTGGCTTTTGCTGCATTTCCGGTAATTATTTCCTTTCTTTTCCAATAATGTTTTTTTTATAATGTGAAAACATTGTATAACGCTTAAAAATGCGTTCGATCGCATTGATTCTTAGATTTCATTATTTTTCTGCAGGCTGACAGGGCATACTGAATTCATCCTGTTAAATACAGGAACTAATAGGGGTTCTGAGAGGTTAATTGGATTTAGTTAGTTAATTCTTTCTTGTAACTGTGTCTTCTTACAGACATGCAGCATGCATTGAGCTGATGACATGTGTGATGTGGTTTAACACTCCAGAGAGAGCTAAAAGGTACCTGAGTCTGAGGAGCTCGGGGGATAGCAAGCCAAACAGCTTGCTAATGGACAGAATGAGACACCTGGTTGGCCCTTCAAATGAGCAGAAGTTTCTTGCTTTCCCCTATTTAATGTCAGGATTAGAATCCAAGCCCAGAGACCAGTCCACCTCTGTCCAATGCGTCCCAATCTCTCTGTAGCAATTCTGGTTCTTGGCTTTTGATCTCAGATTCCAGTTTTCTTTGCTCCTTAATTTTTCCTGTAGGATTTTTTTTTTTCCGTAGAGCTCTGTGTGATTCTGTTATGTTGCATAGAAGGAGGCTGATTTCTCTGTTGGGAGCTGAGGAGGGCATTCTGTCACTGGGATGGAAGGATTGGAAGTGGGTGGATGCTGACCAACCTGTGTCCTGCTAAGATGCAGCCTAGGGGAGTGTCTGTCCCTCACCCCCAGCAGAGTCCGCTGCCTTCGCTTTGTTGGCTGGTCACGTGCCTGTCAGTGTGCAGAACCTCTGTTTACCGGCGCATGCAGTCGTTACTCACCCCTTCCCACGTACCCCCACACTTGCACACAAAGCCTGAGAGTGGCTTACATTTTTTTTTTTTAAAGAACCATCCCCAAACCCATTCTAAAATGTCAAGTGTTTCAGTTTTGAAGGGAGAAAAAAAAAAAAAGCTGAAAAAACCGTGACTCATGACAAGGCTGACAAACAGCTCTGAAGGTATGCTGGTGAGTCACTCGGAGACTGTAGCGGTGAGGGCCAGCGGTGGGGAGATTGTCATGAGACCAGCCAGTAAAATTCCACTACTCTCCAGAGCGGAGTGGGAGGTAGTTCAAAAAGCCTGGGATTTTTCCAGCCCTCATTTCGTAGGGCTCTGGCTGCTCTTAGATATGTTGATATACTCAGGATATCAGCAAGAATGATTATCAAAAATGGGGGAAGAAAACAAAAAAACAAAAAACCAAAACACCGCACATTATGATCTTTCTTTGCCCAGTGCCGTGTTGAACCAGCCCTGTCTGCCACTGCGCACTAGCGAGGCTGCTGGGTTGTCTGGAAGGGTCTTGGGTTGCTAAGCAACAGTGCTGGCAGCATCCATCATGCCCAGTAATGTCAGCGTGGCCAGCAGAGCACATTGGTCCCCCACCCCCACCCTTCCCTCAGCCTCCCCACCCCCGTGAAAATGTTAATTTGCATCATGGGCACAGGAGCTGTACTAGGTGATCTTGTGTATAAAATGCTTCAGCGCAGTGTGTGAAGCGCAAATGTTGTTTCTAGTTGCAGATACAGACCCATTCGTGAACGTACTTCATGTTAGCAGTGTGTAGGTGCGATTTAAAAGCCATTGTGTCAAATGCATCCTCGTGTCAAATGCATCCTCGTGTCTTCTGCTGTTTAATCATTTTTCCTGTCTGCCCACACAGCATCTTATTTATGCCTTGTTCTCTCTCTCTCTCTCTCTCTCTCTCTCTCTCTCTCTCTCTCTCTCTCTCTCTCTCCTCCCTTCCTTCCTCTCCCTTCCTCCCTCTTTGTGCTGTGGTCTCCTGGTGATGGAGTTATTGTTTGTACATAGGGATGTGTGGACAGGAGGACGTCTGTTTCTAGAGGTGAGAGGGCCCCATGGTTATGGTTGGAGACCGCTCTTTACAAGGCTTTTCAATGTGGTAATTGTGCTCCAGAAATGCTTATTTTGGGAGTGGGTCTCCATCAGGCCAAGGTCTGTCTGTGCCTTTTATTTACTGTCAATAGGCAGCAGTCACAGTGTGCTGGGAAAGGGCCAGAGGGAGCAATGTGGCAGACTGGAAGGAATCAGCTTTAGAGGAGACCCAAATCTTTTCTCCTTCCCAGTCCACTCTGGCATTTCTACAAGTTACTGCATTCTGTGACTTTCCTGGGAAGGCACAAATAAATGTCTATTCACCACCACAGATAGGGCCCTGGCAAACTAAGGTGAGTCCACCCAAGTCAAGCGTTGCGACCCAGTGAGTTTACTGGGCTTATTTGTAGGAGCATGGGCGCTCAAAGACAGCTGCAGCTCCTGGGTGAAGTCTCCTCTCCTCAAGTGTGTCAAGTTGACAGACAAGACCAGCCATCTTGTGTATTTAAGGTCTCAGCTGGCCCAGGAGGTCTAAGCCTCCATTTTCCCCAGAGAAGCAGGGCACCTTCTATACTGGTAGGCAGAGTCTACACAAGTGGTCCTGGAAAGAGAACTGAGCTACAAGCTCTTCTTCAGACTTCTGGCCCAGTGGCCTGTCTTCCTGGTCCATTATGAGATCTGTTGCTCTCCCTCCCTCTCTTCCCTTCCTCCCTCCCTTTCTTTGTTTTAAAGAAATAAGGGTTTTGTTTCAGTTAGATTTTGGCTTACAGTTCCAGAGGAACAGACTTCATCATGGTGGAAGGCATGGGAATCTAGAAGCAGAGGTTACGTTTCATTTCCACAAAGGAAGCAGAGAGGTGAGGTGGGGGTGGGGGAACTTGTCTTCCTTAAGATTGTCTCTTGATACTCAGTTCTTTAGTGGACTAAGGTCTCTCCTGGAGTAGCCAACAAGGTTGGCAGAAACTTTGGGTAGGACTTTGTTGGTGTTTAAGACTAGGCGTTTGAGCCATGGCCTGGCCAAGCTGAGGGATGTGTCTCAGGAGCTCAGGAAGTTTTGGTTGGCCTCTGACATCTCTCTTACAATTCGTTACCACTAAGCTGTTCAGGGAGAGCCACATCTAATTTCCAGCTGAGACTAAGCTGTCAAACAGGAAGTTAAAGGATGCCTTATTTGAAGGCACCATTCTTATTCTGGGGTTTAAACCACAATCGCTGGAGATGGTTGATGTCAGCACCATCTTTCGGATCACTAGCAGAAGACACGTCCCGTCAATGGAAAGCTACTGTGTCTCTGGGCTGATGTTTTGAATAAAGGGGCAGCAGAATGAACAGCTTTGCCTTAGAGTCTTAGACCACTTCCTACTGCTATGACTAAGTACTTGAGGCTGGGGAATTCATAAAGATGGATTTGGGGAAGGTCAGAACCAGGTGGCTGCAACTATTAGCATCTGGTGAAGTAGTATAACACGCAGATGATATTACACAGTGTGGGGAGTGCAGCAGTGAACACGGATAAAGGGGACACAGGGACTGGCCACTTTATAACAGCCCATTCCAGAGAACGAATCTGGTCCCGCAGGGACTACTAGTCTTGCCCAGATGTGATGCACATCTCTCATCCCAGATGAAGGCGGTTTAGTATATCAAGCCCAACCTGGATTACTCAAGACCTTTTCTCAATATGATTTTGTTTTTGTGTTTCCTATTTACTTTGTATTTTCTATTCATTAACATTAACCTCACAGCTAACAACACTAACAGGCATTTTCTTCCTAAGGCATATCTTCCAGGACTTAGAAGCTCATGATACTAGATAGCCCTTCAGCATTATACACAGAGATCACCAACAAAAAAAGAAAAAAGGTAGGCCGGGGGTAGAGCTTACAGATAGAGGGCTTCCTTAATGTGTGCTTGGAATTCAGTTCTACTCATAACAACACATGCACACACACACACACACACACACACAGAGGACACAGGCACACACACACCACACAGGCACACAGATAAGGGAGTATTTCTCTGACCTCAACTGGGAAGGTGTTTGTTGGTGATTCTTTTATCCTCCCAGGCTTACACATGTCATCCACACCTGACAGAGAAAGCACCCCAAATATTGATTTGGGGATTATAAGTAACCTTCAGTAAGTAGGAACATTCAGGTATTCAGAATTGGTGTAGTGAGGATTACCTGGATGTTAAGTGTCCCTTTGCTAAATGCTCAGGGAGCAATGCACAGAGCAGTCAAACATATGTGCCCTTTGCTGTCAGATTGCCCAGAGATCAGGACGGGCTGGAAAACAAACCAACAATTTGCTCTGCAAACAAATAAATTCATCATTACAAACTGCAGCCAGAGCCCTAAGGGCGATGGGGAGGTTTGGTGTTGAGAGTGGTAGACACTTGCATGGTTGGGAATGGGCTCTATGAAAGATGAAGGCTGGGAGGGGCTAGCTGTGACAAGGAGCAGGAGAAGTCACAGAATCTGCATGAACCATGGCCCTATGATAGGAATGTGCAGTATGCTCTCCATTCTGACTCCATATACTCGGATCCTCCTAGTTACTACAAGCATGGTTCCATCCTCGTTACTACAAGCACGGTTCCAGCCGAGTGACTTTCTCAGACAGCTGCTCAGCTTGCACCTGTCTCTTTCCAGTTGTCAATCAAGTTTCCCCCATTATCCTAATTAAAATACAAAACCCCCATCCTTTTACTCCTTCTCCATCTCTGCATCAACTGCCCCACTGAATCATCACTCTAACATTTTGTAATTTTTTCTGATTTACATGTATGTATTTCTTAGATAAATTAAAAAGTAACACCCTATGCTTGGTCCTCTGTGCCCATAGGTTCCAAAGTTGCAGTTTTGGTCAACCATTATTTGAAAACATTCAGGGGAAATTATGTATCTGTACGGAAAATGTATGGGTTTGTGTCTCTCTATGATTCCCTGTTGGATAGAACAGTTCTTTGTATAGCCACTAGATTGCGAGAGGCACCAGAAGAAACCTAGACACATTGTAACAAACACAAGTGGGTTATGTACAAACAACCTAGACACATGGTAACAAATGGAAGTGGGTAGGTTATGTGCAAAGAGCATGTTATTCTATACAGCGAACTTGAGCATCTGCAGGTTTTGGTACCCAAAGCGGGTCCTGGAAGCAGTTTCTAGTGGGGAACTCAATACTGCTTATCATTTATCTCTTCTTGCTAAACTCTCTAATGGTATGAGTATTTATTTTGTTACCATTGTTTCCTGACTCCTATGACACTGCTGCCACATGCTTTACGTCAGGGTCCTCAATTCCCAGTGATCTTTGAACAAGTCTCCCCCTTTGCAGTTACTGTACTCTGCATGTAGCTGGTTCTGTCCACCAGGTACACTGTGGACACTCGATACGTCACTCACAGAATGAATGAAGATGGTGGAGCAGATGTAAGACAAATGGCTGTTGGCCATCCAAGTGAATGCAAGGAGTGCGTGCTTCACTCATTCAATGATCAGTCACTGTTTGTTATTTTTAGGTGAGGCATTCTCTAGTGATGCTGGATACTCCAAATGGGAGAATCTGAGATAGGAAAGCCAACCAACTTCAATTTATAGAACAAAGGAAATTCCTTATACTTGTGGACATTAGAGAGGGCAGTGCCTGAGCTCAGAGGGGAAGGGTTTGGCAGATTAATGAAGGCACTGGATATGATATGAGCATGGCTGGTCTGTAGGAGGAGCTAAGGTGGGAGGAGTAAGGAGAGGAAGAGGAGGAGTTAAGAGAGGAAAAAGGAAGAGGAGGCGCTGAGAGGGAGAGAGAGAGGGGAGATGGAGACGGATGTTCACATGTCTGTAGCAGTCAAAGGTAGTTGGTATATCTAGGTTGGGTATTGGGTTACACTTCTGATGGGTATCTTGATCATTACCAAATATATAAGCCTTTGTAATCTTTAAGCATTAGAGTCTCATCTTTCTACTGAGCCCGAGTGGATCTCGGGATGGTCTGCCTTGCAGAGACAGTGTAGGAGATTGAGTTATCTCACGCTGACATCTCGTGGGTGGCAGGGCTCATGTTTCTGGCTGGCCGTTTCTAGCTGTGGGTGCGCACGTGTCCTCCAGCCAAGAAACATGGCGACTGAGCTAGGCAGAGCTGCCTCAGCTTAGATAGTCAGCTGATACAGTGGCCGATTTACTAAATAATTACTTCAACAGCTGGTCCTTTGTACAGGAGTGACATCTGTGATCTAGCATTCAAGCCCTTTTGCTTATGTACATAAAAAGATGACTTCATGGGACAAGGGCTAGAGGGGGGATGAGCCCAGGACTTATGGTCATTGACATCAGTTCTGTTTGCTTTTTGCAGAGGTTGGGGGTCTACTGGAAGCTAAGGTTAAGCTGTACCCCATCTTCAGCTTCTGCCAGTTGGTCAATTGTTGATCCCTGAGTTGGGCCAGTGTCTGCACTATCCATGTGACCCTCTGTAGCATGCTGTGTATAGAAGTCTGTGTAGCATGCACTGTATACCAGAAACATGCTGTCCATGTGAGCCTGTTTAGCATGTCAGGCTGTGGTCTGGATGAGAGGCCTATGGGTATAAGATTCAAAATGGTTGTTGAGGATCATCAAATATCTGTGATATCTATAGAAACCAGGATGACTTTATCTTGTTGTTAGTTTTTAGACAGGGCCTTGCTATACAGTTCAGGCTGACCAGGAATTCCCCTTCCCCTCCATAGCCCAGGAAGGAGCAGTACTTGTGTGGTCTCCCTTCAGGATTGTCCTGTTCTGGATTTAAGGGCTGCTCCTGCTGACAGGCAGCCCCTCCCACCTTTCCCATCTCTACTTTTCCCTCTCAGGACTGGCAACATTGTTCCCAGTCACCACACGGCTGTGGACCTATCCATGTGTAACTCTCTCAGCTAGAGTTGAATTTTAAAGCAGCAGGAATGAGGATCACTCTTCACAAAGGACTTACAGAGCTCAGGAGGCCTGGGATGAACACCATGTCGGGCTGGAGCCACAAGGCTTTGAAGACAACTAGCTCACGTAGGTCTGTCTACACATCAGACCAGAGCCCAGGTACAGAAATGGAAAATGTTTCAACTTGTGGCCACAGATTCTAGAAATCTGTGGAATATCAGGCAAATCTTATTGTTCAGAATGGATTTGCCAAATATTCCACAGATTTCTAGAATCTATGGAAAGAAGAAAAGACAGTCATCAATCAGAGGATAGGTTCTGTAAGACAAAGATGGCAGTTCTCATGGGGACACCGCAATAGAACACATTAGACACATTAGGAGCTCTTATAGGTGTGCATAGTTGGCATCCTGGTCATAGGGGGTGGGGAGGCAGGGAGCCGTGGCTGAGTAAACCAGAAGTTGCTGCATCCTGCAAAGAGGACCAGACCCTAGTCGTGAGATTTGCACAATATTATATGGATACACATAAGGAAATGATGTCTCCAAATACTCAGCCTTCACATTGCTTTCTGGTTCTATTTGAAAATGACAGGAGTGAGTGTCCAGAAGCTTAGAACTTATAAAACTGCCAATATTGAATATACATATGCATGTGTGTATATACATATGTGTATATACATATGTATGTATATATACATACATGTAAGGATATTAAACAAAATAGGAGAGATGGCTCAGAGGACAAAGCACTTCCCACATAAACAGGAGGACCCATGTTCATACCCCAGCACACACATAAAAGCTGGGTACAATGGTATTGTCCGAACCCAGCTAGGAAACAAAAGATGCTGATGGACTAGTTGCTTCTCTCCTTAGGAAAGAGAGGGTGCTTTTAAACAGCTGCCTGTGGTGCACACAATGCTGCCTGTGGTGCACACCATGACACTGATTTTTCCATGTAGAGCATAGTCACTCATGGCCATCTGCAATGCTGCCCTTCCGCTGCTGTGCCTGATGAGACTGACCATTTCCTGTTATCTGTCAGCAGTAAAAGGTTTGTATGGGACTTCAGGATGAAGGGTGATCACATCATCATTTCTTTTAGGGCCAAGTTATGTCATTCTCATCACTTTTTCTAATTATACCTATTGATGTGACCATCTACTGCAGAGCAGTCTGGGAAATGTAGTCCTCAGCCAGCCAGCCATGTATTCAATAAGATGTCCACATTGAGTATCTAAAGTGTCTAAGATTTTGGATTTCTTCATATTTTGGAATATTTGCATATTCTTAAAGGAAACTTGGGATATGGGGCCTGGGTCTAGATACAAAATAATGTGTTTCATATGTACCTGAAGGAAACTTTATACAGTGTTTTCAATAATAATTTAAAACAGCAAAATAGGAATTCTGAGTTTTTGAGGGTCTCGAATTTTCAGATTAGGGATACACAGATTATACTTCTGTAGGACAGAAGAGTAGAAATTTGAGGATAACGTTGGGAGCCAGTCAGAACCTGACAGAAAAAGCAAAAGTGATCATTACCCCTCCGAGGGGCTATTTGCCAGGCTCCCTGAGCAGCAGGCCCATTGTCCAAAGGCAAAGTCCCCAGAGAGGCAGAAGGTAATTTAGGAAATGATTCAGGCTCCCTGCCTGACTCATAGTTTGAGCATCCTGGAGAGAAAAGCAGCCATACACCCATTTGGGGTTTGGGGTTTAGCATGTAATAATAATAATAATGACTTTGGCACTGAGAACTTCCTGAGGGTTAATGAATGACTGGCTTGGATTAAAAGCCCAAATCACTGCCGAAGCTATCAACTCTTTCCAGCTCCGTGTTAATCTACAGGAAGCGTTCGGTACACTCAGCGGTTACTACTTCAACCTTGCACAGTAAACATCAATGCATGCTTCATTGGAACGTGGGGGAACGAACTTGGTCACTATTGTTTGTGGTCACCATGCAATTATTTTTTCCAGGCACATTTCCTGCACTTCCTTTCTTGTTTTCGTTGCAGTGGCAGCGGCAGGCTCTCTAGATTAGCTTCAAGCCCCCTGCCATTTACAGTGCACTTTGCATCCCAACTTCAATACTCAGGTTTGCCTTTCCAGCTGCAGTGGAGCTCCAAAAGGCAGAGACAGCCGGGGGACTCTCAGCTCCACGGAGCCCAGAGACGACAATCACTCTGTAATTACTTACTGAGTCCTTCTTAGCAGAATACAGGCCAGAGGAATGGCTCAGTGGCTGAGGGTGTGCACTACTCTGGCAGAGGACCTGAGTTCAGTTTCTCATAAAAGAACATAACAGAAGAGTGAAGGCATCTTAAATGACCTGTCACTGGTCCAGCGGATTATTCACAGCACACCCGAGGGCCTTGGTGTTGTAGCTGTATTTAATGTGTTACATTTCAGCTACTTAAGATCCAATCAGGGTTTCCCAACGGAAGCTGGAGGCAGAGGCAAGGGTGAAGAGATAGCTCGAAATGAGGGTGTCTGATGCTGTGTTAGTGCTGGTTGGGAAGAGAGACCAGGGATGTAGGACAAATGGTCCCATCTGCGACTTGTGGGGACTTCTTCCCTGGTCATAGAGTTACTGACAAAGCAACTATGTTCCCTTCACTGAGTCCACTGCTGTCCTGCTCAGGCAACTAGAGTTTATAGCCAATGACACCTTTCTTTGCCATGTGACTTAGACTTCTGCCTTTTTGTCCTGTGTGTGCACCTGTGCGTAAGCATCTGAGGGGACTTAACAGGCATAAAGGTTAACAGGCACGAAGGCAAGATGTGAGGCAAGCTATCACCGGCACATCTCATCGTTGGTGAGCTGAGCCATCAGTGGTGCTGGCCAGGCCTGGCTGCGGGTGGGGGCAGGGGTGGGGGTGGGGGGGATAGCCACCTTAATGACAAAATGGCTGGGAGGCACCCCACACCCCTATGAGAGCAGCAGGCAAAGGGCTCAGACAAGGACATTGTTGGTGACCATGCAAATGCTGGTGGCTTTTAAGCCCAGCGTGGAGAGACTTGAAGTAGGAAGCCTTAGACCTAGGGAGCTAGGAGTGGGACTGAGGCTCAGAAAACGCCCCTTTCCTACTGTTGTTTTTATGAGAGCTGATAAGAGGACTTCAGAATGTGGGGGTGGAGCCTTGGAAGGATGAGGAAGTGCACGAAGAACATTCCAACCCTCATTTCCTGGGGTCTGTTAAATGAAACACTGCTGTATTCTGGCTGCCTTCTTTATCTCTTTTCAACCAATGACGTAAGATGTGTTGTGAGCTCTCGGCAGTGTGAAGTCGTCATACCTAAGCAGTTACCAACCACAAGAGGATTTGAGGATTTGCGTGTAGACATATAGGTGAAGTCAAGTTTCTCTCTCCAAGGGAGCAGGCCAGAGTGGAATTTTCATATATAAGAAACATTGGTGGGCGCGAGAGACAGCTCGGGTAGGAAAGTGCCTTCTGTGTAAACTCAAGGACCTGATTTTGGATCCCCAGCTCCCCTGGATAAGCTGCACATGGCAGTGTGGTGAAGGGCATGTAACCCCAGCACCAGGGAGGAGGGAGAGGTGGAGACCGATGTCTCTGGAGCTCATTAGTTGGCCAGCCACTCTCCCTGGATAAGTGAGTGCCCATTCAGTCAGAGAGACTCAAAACTTAAGATGGAGGACCATCAGGAAAAGAAAGACATGATGCTGCTATCTGGCCTACACACATAGCTGCACACATGTTCCTGTACATGCATCCTGATACATATGTAAATACAACTTACACACACACACACACACACACACACACACACACACACACACACACACTACAGCAGTCAGGAGGAATGTTATGGTAAATTTCCCCTCCAGGATATGATAAGAGGGGCAGGTACTTTGTGTAACACTTTGCACCTGGAATGTCTGTCAAAGCCCCAGGTGTTAAAGGCTTGTTTCTTTGTTACTGTGGAAAATCATGGAGCCTTGGGAGGTCTTACAGCACAGGGAGTATTGCTTTGAGGAGGAATGTCTCTTCCTCTCTCTTACTTCTTGGTCTTACGAGGTAAGCCTTCTCTATGCATGCTCTTTCCATGGTGTTCCACTTCGCCACACACGCCAAACCATGGAGCCAGTCAACACAGGCAGCAACCTTCCCCTCTTTTCGAGTTGATTGTCTTAGGTGCTTTATTACAGTGACAGAGAGCTGGTAGACGTCCTTTCAGTGAGGGCTGTAAGATCATAGGAGGGGCTGGCTGGGTATGATAGCACACGCTTAAAATGTCAACACTCTGGAGACTGAGGCAGGAGAATGAGTGCGGAGTCAGTTTGAATTATAGTAGGAACTGTCTTTTAAACTCTGTTTGATGATTCATTTTATTATTTTATGTGCTTGAATATTTTGCTTACATGTGTGCATGTGCAGCACACATGTGCCTGGTGTCCCCAGCAACCAGAAGAGGGCATCAGATTCTCTGGGACTGAAGTTGCAGATGGTTGTAAGCCGCCACATGGGTGCTGGTCCTCTGTAACCAGCTAAGTGCTCTTAACTGCTAAGCTACCTGTCCAGTCCCATGACCATGTCTCTAAAGATAAAAGGGAAATGCTTTTTTTTTTTCCCAGCCCTGAAAATAAAGGAGAAAATTCAACATGCACCAGGGAGCAAGGCCCAAGGGTGGGCTCTTATATTAAAGGGACCAACGTCTGTGAGAGACGGCACTAGCCCTTTCTTGCTTTCAGGAAGTGCTTCCATGGAACTTGGCCTTCAGGGCCTGAACCCTAGTCGTGGCCAGCTAGTCTATTGACATTCTGATATTAACAGGGCTCACAGAGGACAGTAATTTTGTTTTCCTTCCATCTCTTGTGTCAAGTCAGAAAATGGACAGAACATTTCATATTTCAAAATGGAGACGGATACAAAGTGAACATTGAAAACAAATTCACAAAACTGGAGCTCAGCGACATCTTTACAGTTACAGACGGTCCTCGGCTTGCACTGGGTCAGCTCACCATGGACACTCGGGAACTGTTGGAATTTGAGAGCTTCAAGCCATGCTAGGGCAGCAACGTGGCAGAAGTGTCCCTCAAGACAATGGGCAGCTGCAGTGACAGCAGCTCTTGGTATTGGTTGTGCTGAGCTCTGATGCTTTATAGCTTGGGGCTATCAAATGCATTTTCAATGTATGGTGTTTAATCTCACAATGCATTCGTCAGGATGTAACACAACTGTTAATTACATTTAAGCCAAGTTACTGTTAATTACAGTTAACTATTAAATTCAAGTTGAGAAGCACCTGCAGTGGGCCATGAGGAGTTGGAGGGATGAGTGTGCTTCAACACACACCACACACACACACACACACACACACCCCTCTATTTGTTTCCCCTTGGTTACACCCCACATTGCTGGAGACTTAGAAGCAGCAGCATCTGTAAAAGAAAACATGGGCTTAGGGTTACATGGTGGGGGTGCATTCTGGCTACACTTACTTGCTGGGTAACTTGAAACAAGTCATGAAATGTCTCTGTTTGCTGGTTTTATTAGTTTACTGTTCTGTTGTAATATACTCCCACAAACTTGTTGACTTAAGGCAGCACACATATCTTCTTCTTCCTTCGTTCTGGAGGTCATAAGTTCAAATCAATTTCATTGATTCGAAAATCAAGTATTCCCTGAGCTATAGTCTCTTTGAAGATCCCGGGGAGAACATTTCCTTGCCTTCTATCTGATGATGCATTTTGTGTAATAATTAAAATTACTTACTTTTATGTGTGTGTGTGTGCCTGTGCTCATGCAGGGAGAAGTCAAAGGAGGGGATCAGATGCCCTGGCGCTGTAGTTACAGGTGTGTGAGCCACCAGACATGGGTGCTGGGCACTGAACTCAGGTGCTCTGGAAGAGCATCTCTGCAGTGATGGGTGCTAACCTTCTCAGTTGATGATCCCTTCTTCCGTGCTCAAGGCCAGTGGCCCAGCATCATGCTCCATTGCCTTCTTTCCTGTAAATTATCCTGTGTTTTGTTTAATTTTGATATGTGGTCCAGCTGCTTTCCCCAAATGGGTCTCAAGTTCCTGGGCCCAAGAAATCCTCCTGCCTCAGTACCTTGGATTATAGCATTTCATTTCCATGCCTGCTTCCTTCTTACTAAAACAAAACAAAAAAAACCAAACATATGGCTGTATTTAGATCCCACATAATCTTCTAAAAGACGCACATCTCAAGATCTTTGACTAAACCACATCGACAAGAGACATGGTAGAGAGGTTGATGACTACAGGCTGAGGGGATCAGGCCGCGTATATCTTTGGAGGTCATTATTCTTTCTGCAAACTCATCTGTGAAGGAGAGTTAGTTGCATTAAAGAAGAAAAAAAAGATCTGAAGAGGTCACAGTTATGAAAACTCTCACAGTGGAAGCCAGCAGGTGTCACCTCTGGAATAGGGAGGGGGTCTGACATCCTGCTAGTCTGGTTTCTGCCTTGATTGACATGCTAATAATGGAAGAGCCATGGCTGCTGTAGCTTTGCATATTCAGAGACTGAGGTAGCCTTGTGTGTCACTGACCCCAGCTGAAGAGCAAGGTAGAAGACACAAGAAGATACCTACAAAGGCAGGACAGGGAAAGACCATCTCATCTTCATGACCTCACCCTGAGGGCCATGAGGGTGGACGAGCATCTCCAAGTGGGAAAACGATGTCACTGAGAGACATAGTAGCCTGGTGAGCCATCCTTCTGGGATGTGGGGTGTTCAACTCTCCCTTGGAAAGATTTAGTGTGCTGGGGACCTCAGGCCTGGTGTCAGTGGCAAGTGTTGGTTTTCTTTTGTGTGAGCTGTGTCTAAATCAGGTATTTACAATATTGTGTGGGAAGAGAAGACAAAAGCACGTCCCTATCTCCTCTAATTGCCCCCCTTCCTTCTCTTCTGCTCTACACCCTTTAAAGACTGTTACGAGAACTTACAGTATGTTTTCATTTCTGGCTGCTCCTGTGCTTCTGTGCAGAAGCTCCACCATCCCTGAAATTTTTACATCTTCTCTAGGAATGTGTTTATTTACAGATCCCAGGGATACAGCTTGGTTTCTTCTCTAGATGACTTGACTCCTACTTTGAGCCCCCCCCCTTTCCCATGTCATCTTCCAGGTCCCATGCTTTTTCTGGATGTATACATGCATTCCAGGAGACTTTGAAATGCCAAGGCCTGTGTGTGGGTCCACTGAGTTCTCCCTCATGGCCAATGGTGTCCGTCCACACAGGTCACCAAGAGTGAATCTCCTATTGGAGGAGTTTGAGTCTCAGCTCAGCCCATGGGTTCCTGGTACTATACTTGGTCCACAAGAATCTGACAACTGCATCTGTACCCAAGCGGGGGTGGGGGTGGGGGAAGCCTGCTTCAACTGGTGCCTGACTCTCCTCTTCTGGGACTTAGGCCTTTTCCTGAGGTGCTTACTGGAGATCTGCTGTGACCAAATACCCAACAGAAACATGCGAGGAGAGTCTACAGTGGACAAGTCAGGGGTATAGCATGAGGTGGAGCCTCATTCATACCATGGCCAACCAGGATGCAGAGAACTCTCTGGAAACCTTTAAAAGCCCACCCTAGGGATCTACTCCCACCAGCCAGGGCCCACTTCCTAAAGGCTCCACAAATTCCAAAATAATACCATAAGCTGGGGATAGACGGTTCAAAGCCTGACTCAGTGGAAGACATTTCAGAGACAACTTATAGCCCCAGGCAAAGAGGCCTGTGAAACCCCTGCCATCCAACTGCCCAAGGATTTCTGCCCTGGAGCTGGCCTGGGGTGGGGTGCAGGACCCTGCATCCCTGGGGTCCTCTGCTTTCTCATTCTAGGAAGGCTGAGTAACCCTTAAATCTGTCATCTCAGAAGACTCTTGGTCTTTGTCCCTTAGATACTCAAATGCCAGAAGAGACTTATCACTTGCCCACCACTGGGACAGTGGGTATCTGGAGGCCTGGCTACCACTGTGAAGTGTCAGGAGGAGGAAGGGGGGATGGGTTACGGGGATCATAGGCAGAGCCATCCTTTCCTTACTTCAGTACCATCCTGCAACCAACCAACCCACCCACCAACCAGCCAGCCAGTCAGTCAGCCAACCAGCCAAACAACCAGCCAACCCACTTACTTACACATAATAACAAGGCCTATACAGTTTTTTTAATTAAAATATTTTTGGTAACTTACAAAGAGTTAGGTTTAATTATGGTTTTTAGTTTTATTGTTTATTTTTCTCTTTTCCTCCTTCCTACTTCCTTCTCTTGAGCCCTCCCACCCCAAATATCTCATTTCCAGTTTCCTGACTCAGGGTACTCCCCCCTCCCCTTCTCAACACATCTGGCTCCCTCTCACCGTCCCCTCCCTAGTCTCATAGTCTGTACCCACTTAAAAATATTGGGACCCAGATGTGAGAATGTGCCCGGTTTGTCCTGAGACAGAGTCCTCTTTCTTAGTATAATCCGTTCCAGGTCCACCTCACACCCTCCATTACCATGCTAACTTGACAGATTACGCGTGACTTTAGATTTCATCTCTGTATTATGCATATTTAAAAAGTGTCTACACACATCCTTGTGAGCCAGTCTCATCTGTGTCTTAAACTAGCATCATGTGCCAATGACTCCAGGATTTATATCTAGAGCAGGAATCTCTCCTCTGAGCTCCTCCTGCAGCCCAGATACCGCTTGGGGCTCTCACCGGCAAAGTCAATTGAGAAGTCTAGCATTGGAATTTTGAAAAGACATTCTTCTCAATTCTGTCCTATTTTGTTTCAAAGACTCTTTTCTGTCCCTTCATCCCTTCCTCTTCCCCTGGAAATTAACTGAATGTCTCAACAATCCTTGATCCCTTGCTCCAGACTTCCGGTCCAACCTTGGCAGCTGGACTGTCTCTAACGCACCTCCACTCCACACCACGATAGGCTATCATGGGGTCCACCTCACGTCCTACTTACAACACAGTGAGGAACTGTCTCCCGTGTGGTTTGCTTCATCAGTTACTATGGTGACTAGGTGACTATTAAGCCACAGTAAGCAAACACATCCCGGAGTGTTCTCACCTGCGTTCACTAGGCAACAACATGAGCCAGTGCCCGCGACAGAGATTGTTCTCTGAGCCTCCGCCCCACTTCATATTTACAATCCAGGTTTGCTTTACTGGGTCTCCCTGGACATGGCGTGCCCTTTCTCGTCGGTGGCCACGTGGGCTTCTCAGTACTCAGCTGTTGGAGGTTTGCTCAATGTCCCTCGAAGCCCATTTCCCCTGTGACGCGGGAGCTTAGGCTCGGGTGGTGCAAAACACAATTCTGCTCTGACTCAGTCATCTTATCACAGGATGATATCAAACGTTTCTTCAACTCACATCTCTATTTTGTACTTTCAGTTTTCTACGAGTGCGACGCTCCACTTCCTTCCCTGCTCTCTTCTGCTGGGGGAGAACGCTTGTGGTTTGGTGGGGTTTTCTTGTTCCAAGTGTCTGTCTGTCTTTCTTTCTTTCTTTCTTTCTTTCTTTCTTTCTTTCTTTCTTTCTTTCTTTCTTCCTTCCTTCCTTCCTTCCTTCCTTCCTTCCTTCCTTCCTTCTCTCTCCCTCCCTCTCTCTCTCCCTCCCTCCTCCTTCTCCTCCTCCTC
>NW_021620926.1:6153658-6167914 GCF_004785775.1 Grammomys surdaster
TTCTTTCTTTCTTTCTTTCTTTTTCTTTCTTCTTTTTTTTTTGCCAAGCTGTGACTGTATTAACTGACCAGATTACAAAAATACCACGGGCAACACCTTAGTTCATCCGTCTAATAAGCCTGTTGATTTGGTCTTCCCTGTTGCCAGCGTCTCCACCTTCTACAAAGTGAGTTGTCTTCTTCTTCATTCCACCTCATGGGAAAGATAATTTGAAGGGCCACAGGAAGTTATTTTCTTCCTTGAAGTGTTTCCCAACTGTATAGATTTCATGAATTAGATCCTCCATGCAGATGATGTCAAATTTACCAAGAGACCAAGCAATCAAGGAATTCTCCGTCAAGGCAATCCGCTTCTTATTGATTTTGCCATAGCCTCGCTTGTAGATGAGCTCATTTACTGACTTCAGGTTGGGTACCCCCATGCAGTGTACGGTTCCACGATCCTCAGCATGTTAATGGAAGCCTTGTTGAGCTTAACAAAGGTGCCATTGAAGATCTGTCGAAGGCGAAGAAGCTGCAATACCTTTTGGACCTTTGGGCTTACTCCAGTGATACCTCGGATTCTGATGACAAATGCCAATTTTGGTTCTGCAGGCACATAGAAGTTCCCAGCTTTCCTTGCCATCCAGGTCATCCGAATCTCAATCCGGTACATCTGCCTGTACTCCTTGTGATAGTGCTTTGCCTTCTCATAGATGAGCTTCCTCCTTGCCTTTCGGAGTGTCTTCAGGGCAAACGTCTTCCTCAGACGCTTCATCTTCAACTCTGCGAAATTCCTTCGCTTTTTCTTAAGGGTTTCTGGCAGAGCCGGAACCTTTTTCTTAAGAGTTTTTGGAATACCAGCAACCTTCTTTTTCTTCTCTGGAACAGACTCCATGGTTCCAGCTGGAAAAGGAAAGGTTGTGTCTGTATTTCTAGTGTGTGTGTGTGTGTGTGTGTGTGTTCTGGCTTGCTGGGGTTACAAGTGCCTGCCACCACTCTTGGCTTTATAAAACAAACAAACAAACAAACAAACAAACAAACAAGGCTCTGGGGATTTAACTCAGGTCACTGTGATGAGCTCTTCAACCACTTTTCCCAATGAACTATCCTCCCGAGCCCCAACCTTCATCCTTGTAGGATGTTTTTCCTGGACAGAGCGGCTAGGGTGTTAGCATTCTGTCTAAACTCCATCCCACAGTTACCTGGCAACAGTCAGGTAAGCTCCACCCACAGTTACCTGGCAACAGCCAGGTAGGTCTGACCCACTATAAAAGGGGCTGCTTGCTCCCTCCTCTCTCTCTTGTTCTCTCGCTCCTTTCTTGCCCTCTTGGGCTCATCCCTTCCCCCCTCCCTTCCCTCTCTCTCCACATGTTCATGGCTGGCCTCTGTTTCTCTACTCTCTTTCTCTCTGCCTTTCTCTGCCTCTACTACCCTCTTAACTCCCCTCCCCAGTAAACTGAATAAACTCTGTTCTATACTATACCGTCGTGTGGCTGGTCCTCAGGGGGAAGGGGATGCCTCAGAGGCATACCTGACTACACATCCATAGAACGTATTCTCTTCCTCTTTATCTTTTTATAAACCCATCACAGGGTTTGTTTGTTTGTTTGTTTGAAGTGTGAAGTACCATTTTCACTGTGATGTAAACAAGCACCCCTTTTGGTTTCCGCCATGGCTTTCCTTTCCTGAGCACGTCTTTGAAGGAAATCTCTTTCCCACTCAGGTTGCTCTGGGTGTTCCCTTCCTTCTTTCCACCGTTAGACATCAGCCTTTCTCCTGCACCGTTCTCTTTTCTGATATTCACCTCCACCTAGGCTAAGTCCGCTCACTCTGTTGGCTATCCTCTTTCTCTTCTGCTCCCCACCTCATCATCTTTGTTTTTCTCTGCTTTAATTTTGGCAATTTCTCTCTTTGGTTGTGCTCAATGTGTACGTAGTAAAAACCACCCATTTGCTCTTTAATTTTAGCTATAACACTTTTCTTATCTGGAAGATTTTTGGGTTCTTTCTTATATGAACAGTGTGGAGCTTTTTATAGTTTTGAGTTCCCTAAATGTTTCTTTGGCTACAGTTGGCAAGGTTGATTTCATCTGAGCATAGTAACCCATAGCTGGGAATCTCCCTGAGCCCGGCTCACGGAGTTGCTGTTCTTCAGCAGTCTACAGAACTGTGGCATTACCAAGTGGGGCCTTCAGTAAAGACTGTCTCCTGCTGGTCATTGTCGTTGTCTCAGATGACCAATGCCATGCTCACCTTGGTGCTCACACTGTGAGGAGCTCTCAGAGGTTCATTCACATGGATCTTGTCCGCCCACCAGTGAGGGAGAGAGAGAGGGAGGGGAGAGGGAGGGAGGGAGTAGGGATGGGAGTTCCTAGTTTTTAAATTTTAGGTAAATAATTCTTTCCACTTTGTTTGTTCGTGTCATAGGAGGGAACTCAGATCACAGGGCATACATGCTATGGTCTCTGTCCTGCAGGCAACCTTGCTGCCTTTACTTTTACTGTTTGATTGTCCGTGTAGATTAGCTTTTTGAGGGCTTGCTCGCCTTACAACCTGACAGACATGCTCAGGCTTGCAGGAAAAGAGGAACAGCATGTACAGGTGGGGGTGGAGGTGGGGGTAAGGGTTGTGTTGAATCGAGCGAGCCACAGTTTTTTCTTTATAAATTAGCCAACACCCCCTCCCCCCTGCACCGCATCTATTTTTGGTTTAAGTGCCTTCAGGCTCTTCTTTGGAAAAAGCACATGAACTCCTCTGAGGCCCTTGGTTCCACTTGGTAAATTTCCTTCAGCCAAGCACTGAGGAAGGAATGAGGCCTCCTCATTCCGCAGCCTCCAAGCCTGTGGTGCTGGGTGGGGGGGGGGGGAGGACTGTGGTGCTTCAGGAGGACTGTGGTACTGGGAGAGGACTATGATGCTGGGGGAGGATTATGGTGCTGGGGAGGCCGTGGTGCTGGGGGGGCCGTGGTGCTGGGGAGGCCGTGGTGCTGGGGAGGCCGTGGTGCTGGGGAGGACTGTGGTGTTGGGGAGTCTGTAGTTCTGGGGAGGCTGTGGTACTGAGGAGGACTGTGGTTCTGAGGAGGACTGTGGTTCTGAGGAGGACTATGGTTCTGAGGAGGCTGTGGTGCTGGAAGGGACTGTGGTGCTGGGGGGCGGACTGGTGCTGGGGGTCCTGTATTGTTTCCTGTTGTACCTCAATGCTGTGAGTCAGCAGACAGCGCAGACTTGCTCTCAGGGCCCTCTGAGGCCCTGTGCTCTCCCTCAGGGTGACAGTCACTCCATTTTTACTGGTAGAACAGAACTCCAGGATTCTGTCATCTGAATGCCTGAGTAAGAGTGACATCAAGGCCTGAGGAGGGGTGACATTTTACAGTCACAGTCAGGGTGAATGAAGAGAGGGTAGACAGCACGCTGCTCTGGGGTCAGAAGTCTCTTTCTCAGAACGAGTGAATTTTTCTTTTCTCACATCTTCTCCCTATGATATTTAGATTTTTTTTCTTTTTAAAAGCCAACTTAAAGTCTTATTTATTTTTATATGCATTGGTGTTTTGCCTGCATGCATGTCTGTGTAAGGGCGCCAGATGTCATAGAACTGGAGTAACAGACAGTTGTGAGCTGCCATGTGGGTGCTGGGAATTGAACCTGGGTCCTCCGGAAGAGCAGCCCAGTGCTCTTATCTGTTGAGCATCTCTCTAGCCTTATGATGCTCAGCTGTGAGAAGATGTGCGTTGCTGTGGTTTTTCCCTGGGATGTGGCTTTGGTGCTGATGCTGTGCTGCCAACCAACGGAAGAGTGAGCAGACACCATCGATCACCAGTGGGGCTGAATTTAAACCGTTAGAAATTTTGAGGCAAGGATGGACTACAACTTCTCAAAGCTGACAGAATGTTCAAGTATGAGGAGACTCATGGCACCCAGCTAAGTACTTTTACCAGAGGGAAAAGGAAAGGAAATAAAACGGACAAAACAAATTGAAGCCCAGAGAGGAATGTATCTTCCCCAAGGTCATAGAGTGAGCAAGTAATGACATTGGTCCCTCGGGGTGTCTGGATCCCAGACCAGAAGAATCTTCACCTGAGGTTGGGAGAAACAAGAGAGAGCTTGTGTTAGAATTTTGAAATTATGCCAAGGTTAAAGTGCTTCTCCACAGGGGGGCTTTGCTGTCGCCAGGGCCACCTGTGGGCTGTTTTGCTACTTGCCATCTTCTCTAGCCTTGCAGGACTTAACCAGACTGTGCCAGTTTGTGGGGGTATCTGAAGGAGCCCTGTTTTCTAGGGTAGAAGCTGGATTTATTGAGCAGTCAGAGGATCATCTGGGACTTCTAGGGGCCCCTGCCTTTGTCTTTGCCTTAAGGTAACATTCTGGGACTCATGTTCATGCTATCTACAAGTCATCCCCCACACGCTATATGGAGTGCAACTACTGTGTACCAGGAACCATGTGAAGAACAAAGCAGACAGCAGTCGCTGCCTTCTGGGAGAGTGAGCAAATGAACACACGATGTCATGTCACACAGAGGAAGACATGGTTCATGTCACACAGAAGAACACATGGTGTCATGCCACACAGAGGAACATATTGTGTCATGTCACACAGAGGAACACACAGTGTCATGTCACACAGAGGAACACATGGTATCATGCCACACAGAGGAAGATACGGTGTCATGCCACACAAAAGAACACACAGTTTATTTCACACAGAGGAACATGTGGTTCATGTCACACACAGGAATACACAGTATCATGTCACACAGAGGAACACACGGTTCATGTCACACAGAGGAAGACATGGCTCATGTCACACAGAGGAACACATGGTTCATGTCACATAGAGGAAAGGCCATGTGGAACAAGAATAGAGGAGGCTGTAGTTAAGGAAGGTTAGGGGTGGGCTTCCTGGGCAGAGGCTTGCCTAGATGGGTAGGCAGGTCATGAGAATGATGAGGGAGGGACTTTCTGAGTGGAAAGGAATGTGCTGTTCCTCAGAAGGCCAGAATGACTGCAGTTGAGGAGGTGAGAGGAGGCTGGCAGGAAGTGAGGTCACACAGGTCATGTTGGGTGCAGAGAATATGGAAAGAAACGCAAATATAAAAGTTCCAGTCTGAACCTTTTTTATTTGTTAGTGTGTACCAGGGCCTTGCTCACACCAAGAAGAACTTTCTCCCCTGAGTTGTGCACCATCCTTACTTTTATGAGATAGATCCCAGTGTTTTTCTCACCTCGGCCTCAGAATCATGACTCTCCTGCATCCATCTCCCCTGTGCTGGAATTAGGTTGGGTCACCATGCCTCGTGTCTTATGTGCATGTGTGTGCAGGTGCACATGTGTCCATGTGGGTTCGGAAGCCAGAGGACAACTTCAGCTCTGGTTCCTGAGGATTCCGTTCACCTTGGTGTTTTGAGACAAGGTCTCTTCACTCACCTGACCTTGCTGGAGGAGAGGCTGGCTACACAGTGATTCCCCTGCCTCCACCACTTAGGCTTTGTGGTTAGGAGTATGAACCACTGTGCTTGTCTTTTGACCAAGGTTCTGGGGACCTGGCTCGGGTTCTCACGCTTGTATGGCAAGTATGAAAAGACAGAGTACCTCCAAGCCTTGTCTTAAGCCTTTTTTTTTTTTATATAATATTCAGAGGAGATTCATCCATACTGTTGAGAAGCCAATGTCCAGAGTCCTTCATCTTACAACTCAAAACATGTAACAGTTAAACAACTCCCCAGTCCCCTCACCCTGCAGCCTCTGGAGGCCACTGTGCTATTTCTGTCTTATCAGCGTGACTGCTCTGGTGACCTTATACGGGTGGGATCTGCCAGTATCCTTTGTGACTAGCTTATTTCACTTAGCGCAATGTCCTCCTGGTTCATGTATGTTATAGCACTTGTCAGAATTTCAGTGTCCTCCTCTGTCTGTGTGTGCGCTCACATATGTGCATGGTTATGCTCAACTTGAGGCTGTAAGAGAGTATAAAGGTTCTCCTCTGTCACCCTCTACTATTCCTTTGAGGCAGGGTGTCTTTCTTATCCAGGCTGGAATCCAGCAAGCTCCAGCTGTGCTCCTGTCTCTGTTCTCCTCAGAGCCTGGGCTACAGGTTACTATATGGATGCTGGGGTCTGAATTCCAGTCTATATGACTGAGGAGCTCTGCGTTTAGACACCAAGGTATCTCCATCCATCTCCCTCCCCAGGCCCCCTTCCTCTTTAATGAATAGTATTCAACATATGTATGTATGTATGTATGTATGTATGTATGTATGTATAACACATATGTGTGTGTGTCTTTACCCATTCAGTTTTAGCTATCTTGAATGTTTCTGCTGTAGATATGGGTATGCAAATGTATCTGTGAGCCACTGCTTTGAATAATGCTATGAAGATTTAATATAGCTGGCTCCCCAGCGGTTGGACATTAAACCTCTGAAGCCTTGTCCCCAGATGGTAATGTTACAAGGCAGAGCTGTAGAAAGTGAGGCCCAGTGGGAACATGCCAGGTCACCAGGGTCTGCCTTTGGAAGGGGTTAGTGTAGCTCTCCTGGAATTCTAGCTGTTCTCTGGCTTACTGTCTTGTTATGTGATATCTCCCCCACCCCACTCATTCTACAACCATCTTTTCCCATTGTGTAGTAACCAGCTAAGGCTGATAATAACCAACAACAGGGTAAGCACTTACCCAAAATGCTTGGACAAGAAATCTTACAAGAGCTGGAGAGATGCCTCAGTGGTTAAGAGCACTGACTGCACTTCCAGAGGTCCTGAGTTCAAGTCCCAGCAACCACATGGTGGCTCACAACCATCTGTAATGAGATCTGATGCCCTCTTCTGGTGTGTCTGAAGACAGCTACAGTATATAATAAATAAATCTAAAAAAAAAAAAAGAAATCTTACAAAAAATTTTTTTAAAAAAAAGGTTTGTGTTTGTATCTATGTATGTATGCATACATACATATGTATGTTTGTCTGTATACCAGAAGAGGACATCAGAGCCCGTAGGACTACAGTTATAGACAGTTGTGATCTTCCATGCTCCATGTAGGTGCTGGGAATTGAACTCAGGACCTCTGGAGCAACAGTAGTGATCTTTACCACTAAGCCATCTCTCCAGCCCAAAGGAGGGAAAAACCCATCTAAAAAAAAAAAGATTGCATAGGCTTTACTAGGTGAGCATCCAAATAGAAAATCTAAAATTCTACCCACTACAATTACACACAGAGAACCCACATGGTTCTATCTGAGGGTAATTGTGTTCTTAAGGGTTTTTGTTTGTTTGTTTGTTTGTTGTTTTTGAAAGAACATGTCAGATGATAGGGAAAGCTCCTGATCCCCAATCCCTGAGTCCTGGCTTTGTAACCTCAACTTGAACTCTATCTCCTTCTCATCACTCCTGACTGTGGGCACTGGGCCTTCTGGGCAGACCGGGGAAATAATGTTCACAGTGTCTCTGGTATCGCCTTTCAGCTCACTCAGCCGCAGACTGTGGAACTGTGTGCTGGCACAGAGGTTTCAGCCAGGGATGGTGAGCTTGGGCCTGAGATGAAGGGTCAAGGGGCAGACAGTGTAAAGAGTTGCAACCAGAGGCCAGAGCGCACCTGCTTGGACATCTCAGATCACAGAATCAGACGCACACGGATAGTGATACAACTGCTCCTGTCTACCAAAGAATAGAAACGCTCCTCTGAGAATGGGAGTGATACAGACATGGAACAGGACCAAGACTCGGAGCCCTCCAGCTGCGAGAATCCCGACCCTCTATTGATCACTTACGTGTACTGTGGTGCGCTGCTGCGCATGCGTAGTCTCCCTCCTGAAATCGCCATTAAACACCAGTAAGGCGAATGCCTGAGCAGCCGGTAACTGTCAAAAACTGACGCAGCCCGACGTGTCATACCTGCCGAGACGCATCAGCCAATAGAGTAGGGACACGCCGACCCAATGGGTATATAAGGAGAGCTCCTCTTCCCATCGGGGTCTTTCCTCATTTTCATTGGAATAAAGCTTGCTGCAGAAGGATCCTGGTGTCCGAGTCCGTTCTTGCTGGCGAGAAGGTGACGCGGGTCACAGTTGGTGCCGAAACCCGGGAACAGGCCGAACCATCGCCAGGCACCGAGGGAGACCCTCCGCTCGCGGAGTGGATTCAGAACTGCAGACAAAGGTAAGCTCTGAGAGGCATGTTTGGCCTTGATCTATTTCGTCTCCCTCCCCAGGCAGTGCTCGTTCTCTTCCTTCTGGTTTTGCAGGATGAGAAAAGCCGCTGGACTATAGTGGCAGGCCAGGGAGTGCTAGACGAATTACAGACCAGCATGTCAGAAACAGAGCAGGATAAGTGCTTAGGAGTTCAGAAAAAAAAGGGAGCTCAGAAAGAAAAAGGAAAAAAAGGCATGCCTAAGAAAACAGACCCTTCCAAAGACGTTCAGTCCACGGAAGTGAGAGGTAGGGGAAAGGACGCCCTTGGGAGAGACGAAGGGAAAAGAAGCCTCAGAAAGAAATCTCTTTATCCGGTAAAGGAGCTGGAGGCCTCAGGGCTTGGTGGCTCTGAGTCGGAGGAGCTAACTTCCTCTGAAGAGGAAAGAGCTGCTTCAGGTGGGAAGAGCAGGGTTAGAAAGAATTGAAAATTAAGAAAGCAGGGTACTGAGGTGTTACAATAGCTGCCTGCTACATCTCCAATGAACGAGATGAAAAGTTACATCTTGAATATGAGAGAGAGAGAAAGGGTTTTAGAAAAACAGTTGTCCTCTCTCTGAGCTGTGTCAACAAAAAAGAATGAAAAGGCTATTTCAGAGCTCATCTAGAAAAAGAAAGAAATTCGGGAGACGTCCTGAATTTCTCTTTATTTATGTCCTTCTTTGTTGTCTGTCCTTGGTGTGCCAATGTCCACGTGTTTGTGTTTGCTTTTTGTTTCATTGTCTAAATGTTCTGTGTTTGTTGCATGTTCAAAAGAAAAGATCGTTAAAACTGCTTGATACAACCTTTGGGCTAGTTTAAGTTTGTTTTAAAGACAGTCTTAATATACACAGCAGAGGCTGATAAGCTACCCTACACCTGTAGCTAAGAGTTGAGCTGAGCTGAAAAAGCCTTTCCAGGAATTGACTGTTGGCATAAGCTGCTTTTAAAAGAAACCAATAGCTTTTTGGGTTTTATAAAGAAGCGAAGAGTTGTTTTGTCCTAGAAAAGTCTCGGTGACAAGGTGCTTTTCTCTTGAAATTACAGCTAGAAAAGGCAACAAATTTTGTTTGGTCTAAATATATAAGATGCATAGCCACTTCATTGTTGTTTCTGATTGGTTTTAAAAGTATAAAAATGTTCTAAATTATTGGGTGTGATTAGAAATTTACAACTTTGGTAACAGAAAGTTGGTGTAAAACTAACTCAGTGTTATAGTCATTCAGAAACCAGAAACCAGTATCTCTTCAATGAGATATTAAAAGCTGCTTCATCAAAAGAAACTCAAAATTATAGTTAAACTGCCAGTATTCCATTGGCTACAGTTGGCAGTTCAACTGTGAGTTTGGAATTCTTTGACTCATGCATGTTTATGGTTGAGAAGAGGATAGAGGAGAGTTGCCTATTTTGTCAGGAGGAGATTACTTGATTTGGAGCTCAGATTGGAGTAACACTAGTAAAAATCATAGTGCCATGATGAATGCTCAGGCAGGCATGTAGATTGGGATATTAACATGCTTCTAGGAGAAGGTCAGTGTGAAGGCAATGTTAATCAGGTTGAACTGCCTACACAGCTCTCAGACCATACAAGCAGACTTAGATACATTCATCTTTGCGATGAAATTGCACCCTCATACAATCAGGGTCTGGCCATAGCTTGCACAGAACCTGACAGCCGTTACAAAAGAAACGGCCGTTACAAAGTTGCGCCCAGAAGCTTGGAAGGAGCTTAGAGCTCAATGTTTCCAAATGTTTCTTAAGGAGCCAGGAAAAGTGGTGATGGTTGCTATTTGCATTAATGGCTTAAACTGCTTCTTTAAATTTCTTGCCTGGATTTATATGGGTTCAGCAAGTATGTTCTCAGAAGCTATACACTCATTATCTGATACTTGTAACCAGGGTTTGATAGCACTAGACATCAGCAAGTCTGTTCAGACACCAGATTCTTCTCACCCCTATGGCTTTTCAAATAAGCACTATATTTCTTCATTGATTAGTGGTATTGGTATTTTCATGATGGGCGCAGGACTCTCTTGGTATCACGGAGTCATGGGATTGCTTCATCCTCAACCAACGGAATCCCTTCTATGGGCATATTGTATTTTAGCAGGATCTTTGGTGTTTGAAGGAGCGACACTTCTTGTTGCCATAAATGAACTTCGCAGGAGTGCCCAGGCCAAGGGCACATCATTTTACAAGTATGTCATAGAGAGTCGTGATCCGAGTACACTCCTGGAGAGCGACCCATCAGTAAGGGCAATCCATAATGTCAAAGCCACAGACCTGAGATTAGGCAAAGTCAGATTTAAGGCAGAAGTTGATTTAGATGAACGAGTTGTTACAAGATCATATTTGGAAAAGCAAGATTTTGACCAAATGATGTAGGAAATTCAAGAAGTGAAAACTCCTGAACAATTAGAAGCCTTTATGCTTAAACATGGAGAAAACATTATTGATACTCAGAAGATGAAGTAGACAGGCTTGAGAAAGAGTTAAAGAAACAAAATCCTGAAGTTCGGCACGTAGATCTTGAGATCCTATAGACAAGATGAGTGAGTCACTTGGTTTGTGAAGAATGCTTTTACCTTTTCTCCATATATTGCAACCTAAAGTTATTAAGCCCAGGACAAGATGTTTCCTTTTTACCCATGCTGGTATGCATGTGGCTCCGCTTTGTGTTTTTTGTATATAATGGTAGTTATAATGGTAGTTTTTTGAGTTGTGATAATAGTACTTGCTTTTATGCTGTATGTTGGAATGTTTCTATATTTTCCTTTGCTATGGTGGCCCGAATGCCTCGTTATGTTCCTTGGCCTGTGGAAGCTCCTTCAGCTATGACGTTATTTGGGCCTAGGAGGGATTTTGACATAGAGATGGCCCAATTAGGTTGCCAATGGAAATATTCTGGCTTGTGTGTTACTTCTATTTCATATCAAAATGTAAGTCATGCTGCTAATGTTTCTAAGGAAATTTCCAAGTATCTTGCAGGAAATTGGTCGGAAAACTTCGATGAGACACTCAAAAAATTGAGAGCAGCTGTGGTGGCCATCAACTCGACGCGCGTGGATCTGTCCCTGACTGAGGGACTCTCCTCCTGGATCTCTTCAGCTTTCTCTTTCTTTAAAGAGTGGGTGGGAGTGGGACTTTTTGGAGCTATTTTGTGCCTGGGTCTGGCGGGTACCCTTTTTCTGCTGTGTAGGATGCGAGCTCAACGACAGAGATATAGGGTGGTGGTGGCTCAGGCCTTTGCAGCCTTAGAAAATGGTGACTCTATTGGCATCTGGATGTCCATGCTCAGGGACTAACATCGATAGTCCCTATACTATTCTTGCCCACGAGGTCTCTGTTCCATGATAAGGGCTGGTATGTCAATGACGGAGTGTCAAGTAAGACTCGGTCCACCTAAGACAGGGCGATCTCGGGTGGGGAGATCGACCCAGTGACGGGTAAGGATTTGAGCATTGCTCTCCTTTGCAGGCTCAGTACCATCATGAGGCCTCAAACGAAAGGGGCTACAGAACCTCCCCAAGAATCACCCATGCAGGGTCTCAGCTTCTGCACCTGGAGGGCCTTTGCCCATTGCACCCAGTGAAGTGAGACCTTCTGCTCCAATTAATATTTAAAACAGGGGGAGATGTGGTGCGCTGCTGCGCATGCGTAGTCTCCCTCCTGAAATCGCCATTAAACACCAGTAAGGCGAATGCCTGAGCAGCCGGTAACTGTCAAAAACTGACGCAGCCCGACGTGTCATATCTGCCGAGACGCATCAGCTAGTAGAGTAGGGACACGCCGACCCGATGGGTATATAAGGAGAGCTCCTCTTCCCCTCGGGGTCTTTCCTCATTTTCATTGGAATAAAGCTTGCTGCAGAAGGATCCTGGTGTCCGAGTCCGTTCTTGCTGGCGAGAAGGTGACGCGGGTCACAGTGTACATGGGTGGCACCCATGTTTTCCCACATTCAGAGAGCCCAGGGGTTTCACATGAGTTCTTTGTTTTATTATATGCAGCCCTGGTTGGGAAAGGTTTCTCACTTTTCTGGCTTCTTCTACATGTTAATCTTGATGCCCCTGGCTCTATCCTGATCTTCTGCAGAGGGACTTGTGTGCAGGAACACTATGCAAGGTCTACAGGTTGCTACATTTAGGTCCTTTGGCAAAGGACTGACTGTTGCAAGGCTCTGTATGTCTGTAGCAAGGAAGGAGCATGCCCAGTGACCAGGGTGAGGAGGAGAAGGTGAGGTGGTCTAGCACTTCTCTTTTGGATTGAATAATATTCCATCTATTCCATCGTAGCCTTATTGTGATTTTACTAACAAGACGTCACGTTAGTAAACATCTGGATTGTTTGTGTTTTAGATATTGCAATAGATGCTGCTGTGGCTGCACCTCTGTGAATTACTGTTTGGACACCTGCTTTCCATCCTCTTGGGTATGTACCTAAGGGTGAACTTGCTGGGTCACATGGTAAATCTGTTTCTGTGGTGTTGATGGATCATAGTGGCTGCATTATTTTGCATCCTCGCCAGCAATGAATGAGGGGCTCGCTGGATAATGAACCCTCCTGTGTCTGGATTGGGGGGCTGGCCCTGGAGCAGCCCATTTCCCTTTGAGAGGCACCGTGGCTGGCGGCTCCCTTATTCTGATCCCCTCTGAGACCTCCCCTGCTGAGTCTCCATGGACGCTCACTCAGACAGGTGTCAGTGCTGTGCTGACTACTGGGGGACATGGCATACAGCTGACTGGTTCTTAAGAAGCCACAGAGGCAGACCTGCTGTCCAGAATGGAAACAGTTTCCATGGTTTCTGAGCATCATCAGAATCAAGTCCTTCCTTATGCCTCTTACCCAGCCCTGATGTATGAGAAGTTCCCTTTGGGTATATGAGTAGGGTCCTTCTGGCTCCCAGCCTGCCATCATGCAGTGTCTGCTTGCTCTGCTGCAGTGGCTCTGTCGGTCTCCTGGGTCCCCTTGTTGAATGTGCTTCTCTCTCTCCCCATGCCCTTTCTTCCCCTAGGCACACGTTGGACTGCTTCTTGCAGTCACTTGATCCGCAGAGAGCATTCGTTCGGGGAATAGAAGAGACATCTAGTTTGTATTCAGATGCATGGCTATGAACTAAGAATGCTTCTCCCTCATACATACTCTACAGTGATTCATTTATACGAGCAGCCAACTGGGGTGAATTAGCCAAGTATCATTTAATCTCAGTGTTCCTCTGGGGAGGTGGGAAAAAAGGGAAGCCCGGAAGTGCTCTCAGCCCCTCCGTTCTTTCTCTCACGGGGTCATGTCTCTGGAACAGTCGCACGGCCAGATCTTTATTGGAGGTCACATCTGAATGTAGCCCTGGGCACCCTCTCATGAGGCAGCATTTTCGTACCTGGGACAGAATGGAGGGTGCTGGCTCTTGGCTACTGTGACTTGGAATGGCCACAGGGCCACTGCTCCTCACATACAGAGAAGCACACTGTTCTAGAAACAACACCAGGCCTAACCCAAAGCCTTTCAGGGATGAGTGCCCACCTCAGGATGAGGTTCAGAGAGTACTGGTGACCACTGAGAAAGCTCCCCACTGACTGGGGAATGTTGAAAGCAAGGGGTTTAGGTGCCCACTTGCATTCCACCTCCCCACCCCCAACCTGTTACAGGAAACAATGTTTTAAAAAACAACATTATCCCTGGCCCAGTGTCACTAAGTCATTGCATTCAAGGAGTCCCCACTCACAGAGAGAGGACCCAAAATATGCAGGCTCATGAGTTACTGGTGGGGCACATGAGGCTGCATAATTTCCGAGGACTTCATCTAAACGTTGTGGTTGGACTTGGTGTGTTTAAAAATCAGCCTCCAGGCCTGATATTTGGCCTATTTCCAGACACTGTGGGCTCAAAATTCCAAAGGCACTGGATGCATTCTAGTGCTCACTCAGACCTCAAAGAGATACTCTTCATGTAAATTCTGTTCTGAAACTGGGGAGGCCTGGCAAGGGCTTATGTTTGCAGAATGCCATCTGGGGAGCCCAAAGAGGCATACATTATGAGAGGGCAACTCTAATGATCTGGTTTGGGCTTTTTGGGAGGTGTGCATGTGAGAGGGTCTTGTTTCCCACTGTCTGCCCCAGCCATTATGG
>NW_021620926.1:6167924-6176722 GCF_004785775.1 Grammomys surdaster
GCATGTGAGAGGGTCTTGTTTCCCACTGTCTGCCCCAGCCATTATGGACGGGTGTTTGTTTTGCTACGTGGTCCAGAGCTGAATCGCTTGCTATGATCTTTGTCAGCTCAGCTGTCTTTCCAAGGCTGATGCAGGAAAGGGGAGAAGGAGGAAGTGGAGAGGAGCCCACCTTCTTTGCTCAAGGCTGATGGGTGATAAACAGAGAAGGTGGTATGCTGGGGAGGTAGGTGGATAGGGGCGGGGTGGAGAAGTGAATTGTGGGGGATTGTTGCCTCTTTCTCTCAGCATCCTTGGCTCACCTCAGAGCCATAGCATGCATACACTGCTCTCCTACACCCCACATACTCCCACAAGCCACACACAGATATTGAACACACATGCCATGCATGTACATCACATATACTTACTTACACACACATGCATGTGAGCACACACTATAGCCACACATCCACGTTGCACACATGTCTCATGCACATACATCACACATATACTCAATTCCACACATAGTAAATCTGTATACCTACCACACCACAATACCACAAGCCACAGTTCCCTATATGTGCACACATAACCATACACACACAACATTCATGCACATGCTAGATGTCCTAACCCCACTCCCAGCCACAGGACACTGGGCAGACTATATGGGACACTCCTCTGGGGAGCCAATACCCTAAAAAACATCCTGGATAAGCATTTTCCAGGGCTCCCCTAACTGGGAGCATGCAGACACCCCTGGGGCTCATCCTTCCCAAGGGTTGTCCTGTTCTGCCACAGCATCACAAGATGGCTGAAACCACAGAGCAGCATTGCTGGACAGTCCTGACCTGAGAAGAACAGCACTGAACTGCTGGCAGGAACTCTGAGGTGATTCCCTGGCTTCTATTGGCTGCAGACATCTCCTTGGCCCGTGGAAGCATTGTCACAGTCTCCGCCTTCACCTTTGTGTGGTATTTTCCTTGTGTGCCTCTCTCTGTGTTTCAATCCCTTCCTGTGATGACATCATCACACTGGGTTAAAGGTTACTTATTCCTGCGTATGACTTCATGCCAACAGAGCTGCCAGACACTATCTGCACATAAGACCACCCTCCAAACTCCCAGCAGTTATAATTTCAACATAGAGATGGAAGGCATACAGTTCAACCTCCATCAACAGGGCCATGCCCTCGTTTCTGGGCCCCGCTGCCTTGCTGGATCTTGGAGTCTGGGCCCTGGAGTAGATCTTTTTGACCAGGACTTATGAGCAGCATGTCAGGGGCTCAGCTTTCAGAAGGCTAAAGACAAGCCAGTCCCAGGCTCTCAAGTAATGCAGAACTGGGTCACAATTTGACTTTCTAATTACCCAGAGTACCATGGTTCCCAGACACTTTCATGTTAATGGCTCCTTCCAGCCTCAGAGGTGGCCACGTTGAGAGTCAGGGCTTCAGAACTTCTTATTCTCTTGTCCAAGAAGAACTAACGTGCATTCTGTGAAGGTGGCTACACCTGAGGGGCCCTTGACTGAGAACAGGCTTTAGATCAACCTGTCATGGTGGGATGCATTTGAAGGGGATGGTTTGATGTCTTGGAGGATGTTATTTATTTCACAGTGATGAAACTAGGGTGGGAGGTGTAGCTCCTGTGTCATACACTGGATGATTTCCCTGTAGTGAGAACATTCAAAGATCCTACTTTCTAGACATTTTGCTACACAGGACATGCTAACTGTAGTTACCCCACTGGGCAGCAGAACATCAGAACTATTCTTCCCATCAGAGTGTGATGTTTACCGTTGACCATACCCTAACTCACTTCCATTTTGCCTTTCAACTCTCTGAGAACCACTCTTCTGTACTTCTAGAAGATCATGTAAGTCAGTCTTTGTGTCTCTGTCTCTCTTGGTCTGTCTCTGTCTCTCCTGTGTGTGTGTGTGTGTTTGTGTGTGTGTGTGTTAGTTACTGGATATTGAATCTGGGGCCTTGGTGTTTGTCTTTCTGAATCTGACTTACCTTAGTTAATACAAAGTGCCTTCCAGGTTAATCTGTGATGGCGCGAAATGATGGGATTCCATTATTTTTCTGGCTGAATGGCATTCCATTGTGTAAGTGAATCTCATTTCTTTTACCCAGTGATGTGTTGTTGGGCCCATATCTAGGGTATTGTGAGGAGTGTGGCAACAAGTGTGGGTAGGCAGGTGTGTGCACAGTGTGGAGACCAAGGTGTTCCAAAACTGTACAGTTCCACTTAGAATGGGTGAAATAGATCTCCATTTGTGTCTCACTCACTGTAACCAGTGTGACTTCAATCTATTTAAAATCAGAGTTCTCATAGTTCAGCTACTGTCTTTGAGGTTAGAGGAAACTCACTCCCTTGGGCTTTGAGGGATCCTAGTGCTCAAGCTCCGCCCAGTGTAGAAGAGTCAGTCTCTTCCTGGCTGTCTTCAAATCAGGATGTAGAACTCAGTTCCTTCTCTAGCACCATGTCTGCCTGGATGCTGCCATGTTTCCCACCATGATGATAATGGACTGAACCTCTGAACCTGTAAGCCAGCCCCAATTATATGTTGTCCTTTATAAGAGTTGCCTTGGTCATGGTGTCTCTTCATAGCAATAGAAACCCTAAGACATAGAGCTTAGAGAAAGCACCTTCCCCTTGTCTGAGCCTCCATTTCCAGGAGCTAGGTTGGTGTTAGAATCAACATCTTGGCCAAGTGAGCAGTCTGGGGCCTCCTAGTCTAGCAGGGGCTTAGCTAGGCTATACACTGAGTCTTGTCTATGGACCTATGTGCCCCCCTGCTGCTGACTCAGCTTTTCAAATACATGTTAGTGTAAAGAGTAAGTAGCAATGTAAATGTCTTAGTAACGTGAGCCCATTTGACATGACAGGCATGAATTAAATTATTTAGCCGCCGGGCAATGGTGGCGCACGCCTTTAATCCCAGCACTTGGGAGGCAGAGGCAAGCAGATTTCTGAGTTTGAGGCCAGCCTGGTCTACAGAGTGAGTTCCAGGACAGCCAGGACTACACAGAGAAACCCTGTCTCAAAACATCAAAAAAAAATTATTTAGCCTTGTTACAGATTAATCTATAGCGATAGAGAGATGGCTCTGTGGTTAAGGGCATTTGTTGTTTTTCTAGAGGACCCAAGTTCAATTCCCAGCACCCCCACAGGGCCTCCACAGGTTGATCTATGCCCTTCTAAACTCATATATTGAAGTGTTGTCTCTTGGAGCTCAGAATGTACCTATACTTGGACGAGGAGCTTGTAAATAGGTGGCTAAGTTAAAATAGTTGTTTAGCTGGCCCTGATCCAACTCAATTGGCATGCCTGGAAGAGAAAATTGGGAGACATCAGTGATGTGTGTACAGAGGAAAGATCTCGTGAAGATACCTTGAGCAGGTAGCTGTCCGCAAGCCATGGAGAGAGGTCTTAGATGAATACAACTCAGCCCATGCCCTGATATCCTGAACTCCCTGGATCTCTGAACTGAAAAGGAATATATGTCTGTTGTCTATGTCACCCAGTCTGTGGTATTTCATTAGAGGAGCTCAAGCCAGCTGATAGTCATTGAAAAGAGGTGATCAACTTGAAAAGCCTGCCTCCCTTCTATCCCACTGTGGCCACTGGTGGCCAGCTCTCTTCTGCACCTGGTGCTAATATTCTTTGTACTGAGATGCTCGCCACTGGTTGGTGTATCTCAGCTCTTTATTTATTTTTATTTTTTTTATTTTTTTTTGCAGAGATCACAACTGACCATCAGCAACCCACTCTAGGCAATGACCCTGCCTCTGAGTGTGGGTGCCACAGTTTCTTCAGCTGGAGTGACTTTTTGTGATCCCAGGTCTCACCGTGGGCAGGTCCTGAGTTGGAATTCAGGATGCCACATCTGATTGGCTAGGTTGTTAGAACCTGTGCTGGATAGTTTTAACCTAGAACAACCTGGGAAGAGAGTCTTGATAGAGAAACTGCCTAGATACAGTGGACTTGTGGACATGGCTGCCAGGGAGTGTCATGACTGTTAATTGAGGTGAAAGTCCCACCCTGAACATGGGTGGCCCCACTTCACTGTGTGAGTGAGGAGAGTTAGCTGAACACATGCAGGCAGGCAACATGGGTAAGTTCATCTCTCCATCCTCTTCACTGGAAACAGGATATGAGTTAGCTGCTTGGGTTCTTGCTTTGACTTCTCAACAATGGACCAGGCACAAGCTGAATAAACCCTCTCCTTCCCTGTGGTGCTTCTGGCCAGGGTGTTTTCTCACAGCAACAGAAAAAATCAGAGCAGAGCCTGAAAGCAATGCCGAGCTCACGGTCTTGGGCTTCAGTGAGACGCCCTGCTCTGCCACCTACAATATACTCCATAAGATGGACCCTGAGTACACGGAGCATAGATGTGGGGCAGTCAAAATAACCACAAAGTCCCTCTTCAGGTCTGTGAGGGAGGGAGAGAGCAGAGCTGGAAATGGCCTCAGAAGAGCAGAAAAAGTAAGAGAATGAACTTGGGCATCATACAGTGGGTTTGGGTCAGGGCAGCTTTGAGGGCTGGAAATCATGACCTTTCTGAGCCTTAGTTTATTCATATGTAACCCTGGGATGTCAAGCCCATTTCACACGACAAGAGAATGATAATAATATTAATAGTAATAAATAGATTATCTTTTTTCTTCAGAACTGTTCCTAGCTCGGTTATGGCAGCCATCTGTGACTCCCAGCCCAGATGCAGTCTGGCTAGACTGATCTTCTAGCTTCTCCCTTTGTAGCACAGACATCAAGCCAGCTTTTGACACCTGTATCCAGACAGAGTTCTCGAGACCCAGGTGCTTTTAAAAGGCTTCTCGGCTCCAACCATACGCTTCTAGCTGTTATCTTCTCCATGAGTGTGTTGTCTCTCTGGCATTCAGAATAAATATAAAAGCCACGCCTTGTTGTATGAACACAAAGTCCTTTCTAGCTCTAAGCCCCAGAAACACATGTGAAGAAAGAAGAGGAGGGTAAAGTGGAACAGTTGGGGTTTGCACTGGGATTTGAGGGAGATGGAGTGAGGGTTTGGGACGGTTCAGCCACCTGTTTTACTAGTTGCAGGCTGGTGATGAGCTCTCCCTGGGATTTATTGCTGTGTAAGTGCTACTAGGTGGGGTGCAGCCCAGTGCGTTCCAGAGTGTGTGCGGTGTGTACCCCAGTCAGCAGGCAAGGTTCTTCCAAAGGGTCCCTGACCACAATGCTTCTCTGCCTTTCATAGAGAGACATTGATGTTTGTAGTGCCCCTGGGACCCTGGAACTCCAGAAACCAGCAGACAAAGGTGGGACACCACTGACAGATTTTCACTGTAAAGAATGTTTTGCTGTGTTCTAATTCTTGGAAACATAGGGATGAATGGATGACAGCAATTGTTTGTCAGCCGTGATTTTAGAGTACAATGTGAGGCTGGAGAGGAATCTCATAGACTAAGAGCACTGGCTGCTCTTTTAGAGGACCTGAGTTCAATTCCCAGCTCCAACATGGCAGCTCACAACTGCCTGTAACTCCAGTTCCAGGAGATCTGACACCCTCATAAAGACTTACATGCAGGCAAGATATCAACGCACATAAAATAACAAACAAAACATTTTTTAAGTGAAATGTTCTGTTCCTAGGTCTCCCACAACAGCCTCCTGCTGCCTGTCAACACAGGCTAGTGTGGTTGGAAGTATAACCCATATTCATCCTTCCTTCCTTCCTTCCTTCCTTCCTTCCTTCCTTCCTTCCTTCCTTCCTTCCTTCTTTCCTTCCTTCTTTCCTTCCTTCTTTCTTTTCCTTCCTTCCTCTGTCTCTTCATCTGCTTCCTCCTCCTTCTCTCATTCTCCATTCACCCCTCTTCCTCCTCTGTTCCTTCCCCCCACTCCAGACAGGATACAAATAAGTGTAGAGTTTGGATTATATCCCATTGAGAAGGATTTACATAAACTCAAAGCTGATGCATTTACACAAAGCCTTCAGATGGACCCAGGACAGTGTGAAGACTAGAAATTCACGGAAGGTACATTTCCCTCTGCCTCCCTCCTTGGTGTTACATCATCTGAAGCCCACAGGTTACCGATCACATCTGCTCTGGGGCAGGGCATTCCTAAAATAATTCATTTTCCTGGGCAAGGGTTTTGTGTGAGCGGTTGTTGTGCTTGCATTAGTTACATCTCGGTGGTGTGGGAGCAGGAGGAGGGGAGAGCTGGTGGGTTACAGTCCTTTGCAAAATGGAGAGAGGTGGGCAGAGGAGGTGGGCTTAGACTACCGTCCTCCTGCTATTTGCCAGGCATGGGTCTAGGGCAAGACCCAATGGAAGAGAGTGGACACGGCCCTTGTCTCATGGTGTCATTGTAGCATGTGATTTCTGAGGCCGTTTTGGAGAGATGGAAAGGTCAGATAAAGCACAGGTTGTGTGGAGAACTACTTCCTTAATCTCATATCTATTCATTACCTCAGTATTTGCTGGTCACTTACCTCGGGGAGTTTATATGAGACTTGGGCTAAAGACACAGCCAAGCCTCCTCTCTTCCACTCAGGTGTTTAAGTCCGGGCTGTTGTCGCAGACATTGTAGGTCATATGTCCGATCTGCTAGAGGCAGACAGGCTCAGGGGAAGAAGAAATATGCTCAGGTAGAGGGGATGTGTAAGGCTTACAGAGAAGGGGGTGTTGACATTATCCATGAAGGACAAATGAAAAGTCACTAGAAGACACAAGGGAGGGGAGAGCTCGGGCCAAAAGGGAAGAGAAGACATCCAGATCAGGGGATGCAGGTAGGAGGTGGCTGTTAGGTGAGGGAGACCGATGAGGAGCGGTCTCTGAAGTGAGGGAAGACCAATGAGGAGCGTTCCCTGAGGTGAGGCCAATGGGGAGGGTCCCTGAGGTGAGGGAGGGCCAATGGGAAGGTTCCTTGAGGTGAGGGAGGGCCAATGGGGAGCAGTCAATGAGGAGGTTCCCTGAGGTGAGGGAGGGCCAATGGGGAGGTTCCCTGAGGTGAGGGAGGGCCAATGGGGAGGTTCCTTGAGGTGAGGGAGGGCCAATGGGGAGGTTCCTTGAGGTGAGGAAGGGCCAATGGGGAGGTTCCCTGAGGTGAGGGAAGGCTGATGGGGATTCTCTGGGATTTATTGTTGTGCAGAGCTGTGCTTTAATCCAGTCTGAGCTCAAGAGGGGCCATGTTCAGAAAGTATCTCACTAAGATTTGCATTCGAGGTTGATGACCTGTGTGTGCTCCTTCAGATCATCACAAGGGATGCCCATTAGCTGAACAATGAGGCTTCTTTAGGGCACGGCCATAATGTGTCAGGTTTCAGGAGTCTTAGACTAGAGTGTTCTGGCCTCTAAATGGATTGATTTTGGATTTGCCAATAAAGCCAAGAGCCTGAACTCCACTCATAAAAGTGAAATGGAACACTTCAAAAAGCAAACAAACAGTAAGGCAGGACTATAGAAACCAGAGAGCCCCTGTCCACAAACCATTCTGGTTGACAATAACAGATTAATTATCAGTTTAACGAGCAGGGAAATTATTAGCAGTTGCTCTTTTAAAGATATTACTTCTAATCTCTGTAGAGGAAAGAGAAACAGAAAGGATTTGCCTGCAGGGCTCCAGCTATGTTTCTTTCTCTAACATGTTCAGTTCCCCGGTTCTCTTTTCCAAATTAGTAACCTGGACCCCATGCTCAGGTAGGCTGAAGGACTGGAGCAGAGAGGCCCAAGAGACAGATGAGGAGGACAAAAAAAATGTGTGTGTGTGTATGTGTGCCTGTCTGTCTGTATTATGTGTTTAAAAACATTTTTATTTTATACGTTTGAGTATTTTGTCTATGTAAAGTGTACCGTGTGCATGCAGTGCCCACAGAGGCCAGAAGAGGGCATCAGATCTCTTGGAGTTGGAATTACAGATGGTTGTGAACTGCCACATGGGCGCTGGGAATGGAATCTGGGTCCTACAAGAACAACATGCTCTTAACTGCTGAGCTGTTTCTCCAGGATGGGAAGGCAGGAAAGGGAGTTGGAGGTGGGGCGAGAGGGAGAAGGACAGAGGGAGTCAGGCAGGGACAGAGACACAAAGAGACAGAGACTCTAATGTAGTCCAGGCTGGCCTGGTAGTCACTAGGTAGCTAAAGATGACCTTGAACTCTAAATTCTCTTGAGTCCATTTTCCAAGTATTTCACAGGTAGTGTAGGTGTCTGCCGCTGTAGTCTGGTTTGTTCTTGCAATGGTCTTACCTGTAATCAGTGAACCTGGACTTCCACAATGTCTCTCGGACCTTATAGCCTTCGTCTTGAATTTGGCAGCATCAGATTTCCTTGAAGAAATGGTTGAAAACTGCACATTTTCAGCTCCCCTAGTGCCATCTCTGGATATGCTGTTTACCAAGGTGTACCATGGAAACACAAAAGCATTGCCTAGAGTTGCGGAGGGGACCTGGATGCTTCCCTCGGCTGAAGCATGATTTGGTTGGCTCTCACTTGTGTCCCAAGTACCCTGTTTAGTACTAAAGGACCTGGCTCTGGACTCCGTGTGACTCTGGGGAGCTGAGTGTGTTACTTCCTCAGACATGATCGCTGCTACTGTTCGATGTGGGAGACAGAGCTCAGAAAGAATTTCTATCTTGATCTCCAGCACTCAGGAGGCATAACCAGGCAGATCTCTGAATTTGAGGCCAGGCTGGTCTAAATAGAGCCGCATGGTATAATGTGTGTCAAAAAAAAGAAAGAAAGAAAGAAGGGAAGAAAGAAAGAAAGAAAGAAGGAGAAAGAAAGAAAGAAAGGGAAAGAGAAAGAAAGAAAGAAAGAAAAAGAAAGAAAGAAG
>NW_021620926.1:6176732-6222141 GCF_004785775.1 Grammomys surdaster
AGAAAGGGAAAGAGAAAGAAAGAAAGAAAGAAAAAGAAAGAAAGAAGAAAAGAAAGAAAGAAAGGAAGAAAGAAAGAGGAAAGAATTTTGTGGAAGGAATTTGGAGATGGCAGCATTCTCCGTGGCTCAGTGGAGTCTTTGCTGGGCAGCCCTTAGACCACGGAGCTCATGTCTCCCCAGCCTCTCCCTGCGGCCTCTCCCGCACCCCCCCCCCCACTTCCCCAGATGGATGAAGCGTACCAGGCCTCATAGGAGCCACTTAGAAGGAAGCCACGATTCAACCTTTAACCTTGGTACTTTTCCACTGCATACATCTGTCTGTACTTCCGGAACTCCGAGCATCCCCTCCCATGTGATTTCCCAGAATGTTGGTCCTCTCTGCAGGAGCTCTAAGGCCTCAGCAGCAGACAGCGGGCGGCCGGACGACTCTGTAGACTCTATAGAGATCTCCACAAAGATGTTTTTCTCTCCGAGTCGTCCCTATCTTCCGCTCTCCTTCTCATGTTGCCGGCCTTCAGTGACTTGTGTTGATGCCCAAGCCTGCCGCCTGCCTCTCAGTCTTCCTGTCGCCTGCAGAAACTAGTTATTTTTTATTTTATTTTATTTTTTACAATGATGTTCTCCTCCTTCCAATCTGATCTTAATACAAAGACGGTTTTGGCACAACAAGCATGCCCGCCTTCCCAAAGGTACCTACTGCTTCCTCTTAATTCCTCTGCCCCTGCTCTCCTTCGGGGGAGGGGAAGAGGAGACTTCCTCATTAGGCGCTGCAGCATATCTATCCGGCCACTCTTCCAGAACTGACTTACTGAACTCTCCCAGACAAGTTCAAAGTCTCTTCAAAGTCTCCACTAGTGGATTTAAGATTTTCCTGTGAGACCAAGGCAAGCTCCACATCCCCACTCTTGTCAGGATCTTTTAATTCTGGGGCTACTGTGGGGTGCAGATCTCTGATACCCATTCTGTGTTAGGGCTAAAGGACAGGATACATTCGTTTTGTTTGTCTGATACATTTGTTTTGTTCTCCTGAAACAATTCATGAACAAGCCTTGGAATGAACCTCAGCCTGCAACCCAGGCTGTCTGTCTAACTGCCTTGTGATCTCCGGGGTGTGAGTCTTCTTCCCGTCACTCAACATGGCTCTTCATCATCTCTTGATCCAGGTAGTAGGGATCCCTTTGAGGCCGCATGTATCTCTTTCACTCACCTCCTGTTTGCTCGCCCTTCTTCTGTCTATACATCCTTTCCGTCGTTATCTTTAACTGGGGAAAATGATCGCGGTGAGTCCCTCATATATTTCTGTATGTCCTTTAAATTTTTCTGCCTGTTCTGTGATTCCTCTTGTCTGGAACCTGGTACTTCTACTTTCATTCTTTTGTAAAAATTGTATTTGTGTGTGTGTGTGTGTATGTGTGTGTGTGTGTGTGTGTGTAGGTGCCAGCAGAGGCCAGAAGAGAGTGTCAGACCCCCTGGAACTGGAGTTACAGGCAGTTGTGAGCTACCCAAAGTGGATGCTGGGATCCAAACTCAGGTCCTCTGCAAGAGCAGTCCATGCTCTTTCCCACTGAGCCATACCTCATCAATATCTACCTCATCATTATCTGTACGTCTTTGAGAATCCTGCTGTGTGCTTTCTTCACGGGTTCTCAAATCTCACCTTTTTCTGTGTCTTGTTATAAAATCCCATTCTTTTTCTTTTCTTTTCTTTTTTTTCTTTCTTTCTTTTTTTGTTTTATCGAGACAGGGTTTCTATGTGTAGCCCTGGTTGTCCTGGAACTCACTCTGTAGACCAGGCTGGGCTCGAACTCAGAAATCTGCCTGCCTCCGCCTCCCCAAGTGCTGGGATTAAAGGCGTGCGCCACCACTGCCCGGCATAAAATCCCATCCTTTTATTTCTGTCCCAACTCTCCTTTTATATTGCCAGGCTCAACTGAATAAGGAGAAGAAAGGGGGTGAGTCTCAACAGGGTGCATCCATTTAGTCTCAGCAATCAGCACCTCTTGAGGATGAAGCACCCACCCTTAGATGATGCTGAGGGTGTAATAGGGACAGGCACATACATGGTGCCACCCACCAACCCCAAAGCTGGGCAGAGCATGCAAAAACTGCCCAGTCCCTTCTTATGCTCTTCAACACACCACTGCAATGGGGATTCTGGATTCCTTGATTCTACGGCTGCACCAATCGTATGGGGAGTTACTGCAGAATTCTGAAGGGAAGGAATGTGTGCCTTCTCCCAGTGGGCTGGTGGGGAAACAGAACAGAGCTCAAGCTGATTTTTCTACTCGGTTCTCCAAAGCAGCTCCACATGCTGGTGCCCAAGGCTGTCCCCTAACCACTCTCCACTGCCACATTCACTATCACGACAGGCCCAGTTGCTCATCTAAGGCCTGCAGGTTTCCCTTTGGTTACTGGAATTTGACGGAGAGGGTAGTGGTTTGTATAAATCATACAACTTAGCAGGAACTGGACCAGCAGTGTCATACTTAGCCACCCTGTTGCATTGGTTAGGGTCCTGTGAAGAGATGGAACTTAAATGTGTTTGTCTGAGTTTCTGTGCTCTCAGAAGCTGGCACACCTGAAATCTGCAGAGGGAGGCACAGCCAGGGATCCCAGAAGAGTTAACAGTTTGCTTTGAGTTTGATCTTCTATCTCACCAAGAAGACTCAATGGCACAGGAGAAATCTGAACATAGTCTGCTAGAAAATTCTCTCTCAGTAATGGGAAGTTACTCTGTTTTTCCGATTTAAGGTCTCCAACTATTTGGATATGGCCCATCATGAAGGGTATAGTGTGATTTGCTCAAAGCCCGCCAATCTAAATGCTAATTGCACTCCCTAACCACCCAGAATAGTATTTGACCACACATCTGGACACGCTGTAGCCCACCCAGGTCAATGCATATAGTTAACAGTCATCATACCTGCTATTTCAGGTATTGTCTGAGGTCCAACCTTGACCTCCCCTGAGAACTCATTAGAAATGCAGAATCTTGGGACCATTCCAGAACCCGTGTAAACACGGTTTGCACATTGCAGTAGGCCAAGTCCTATTCACTGAGCCAGGGATTCATAGTGCTAAAATGAAGACTATGGATCACTTCAGCCTGAATCCTTAAAAAATAAAACAATAAACACTGCCTTCGTCCATCCCAGCTGATTGAAACTGCATCTTTGGGATGGGCGTGGTTCAAGGCAGCCACACAACATTCTCAAAAGAACTCCCCTAGTGGTTCTATGGTCCACTGGGCATCTGGTAGAGTGTTTCTCAAACTGTAACTCATGTACACATCAAATGGAAGGCTGGTAAAAGCACAGGAGCTGGTTTTTAAGAGTTGGAACCAGCTGGGCAGTCTTATTTCCAACAATCATTACTGAAGCTGCGGTTGCAGAATCCCTCTTGGTGTTGCTTGGTGACAGGATACTGGGGCAGGAGATGGGTGAAGTCCTTGGTGGTAGTTCTGAGTTTCCCAGATCCCTGTAAACTGGGAGGACTTCACCAGCTTGCTCTAATCAGGGGTAAATTGTAAATCTGTTAGTGTTGAACCGAGACACGATACTGTATCAACTTTTTGCCACTATGATGAAGTATCAAACTCAGACCACTGATGAAGAAAAAGAGGTTTCAGTTACAGTTGTAGTGTGTTCTGGGCATAGCATGACCATACTGTCTTGCATTAGAGCAACTGTGATCACACTCATAGGATAGGGCCTCTTCACATTACCTGCAGCAAGAGGACGTTGGGGGAGGGAGAGTGGATTCTCAGCTGGGACTCTAACTACCAATCCTTCCTGCCCTAGCTACATGTGGTCTTGGGGTGTGTGCTGCAGTGTGGGAGGTTAGGTGGGGTTGGGACACTGATGTTGATGCTTTTATCCATGCTGGGGTGCCACATCCCTATTCCCCTCCCCACTCCCCACCCCTGTTTGGTCTTGCAGCCCTGACTGGGGATGTGGAGGGAATGAAGAAGGCCACACGCAGACACTATTACAGAAAAGCTGGGGTCAGGTAGAGTGTGGAGCTCAGAGGGCGCTATACTCACCAACACAGAACTCTGTAACCCCAGCATGCTCTGTGCTATCTCGGGCTGTAAACAACCGGGAGGAGGAAGGGATGCTTTTATACATTGATAAAAACTTCTGTAAACACTCATGCTTGGAAGAAGACTTCCCTGATTTCAAGACTGACCCAGGGCCTGGAGCAAGTGGGGTGGTGGTGGCGGCGCTGTGAGCAAGTGGGGGGCGGGGCAGAGCAAGTGGGGGTGGAGAAGACTGACCCAACTGAGGAAAGGCTTTGCCAATTTCCCACGGGTCCATGGTCTTGGGCCTTGTCATGGTTGTACTCATGTCTACAATGTACATTCACTCAAGACTACTCACTCTTCTTTCTCTGACTCCCTACACTGGGGTGGGTTTTTTTTTTTTACTGGTGTAGCTGCCTGAGAGTCACCTACGCTCCTGTAAGAAAGCCTGTCAAACTCCTTGGTTCTCTGATTTAATTTCTATGCCTGCTGTTGTGATACCATTTGTTGACAAGAGTAACCTAGGAGAGAAGGGGCTTATTCTCAGAGTTTAACATGGAGGTGGGGAGGTTAGGACAGCAGGGGCTGGAAGCAGCAATGATGTCACACTCAGAGTCAGAGAAGAATGCACGCACACTAACACTCAGTTCCTTGTCTCCATTTTGTACAAGCCAGGATCCCCTGCCCGGGCAGCGGTCTTACACACTGTAAAAATGGCCCTTCCCATGCCAGTGAACATAATTGCAGTAATGCTTTGAAAAGGTATTTTTTAAGTTAGTTAAATAATATAACAGGAATACAAATAGTTAAAATTGCAGGTCAGCTAGCTTGCTAACCCAAGGCCGTTATAGGGGATGCAGAACAGAGAAACAAAGGTCAATTGAGTGTTCCGAGAATCTGTTCCCGTGGTGTATGACTTAGCCTCCTTTGGAGAAACTCCCACCAGAGGTCCCAAGGACTTATAAATTAGATTCAGCCAGATAGTCTGTTGGCTCAGATAAACATTCACACTGGGTCCCAAGGCCACAGAGACCAGAGACTATTCTCCTGAGATTTGTCAAACCTCTGCCTGAGATCTGCTTACACATATTACAGACATCTCTAACAACCAATTATGTGTGATTACCCACAACCCTCTCCCTCCCCCCCCCCCAGCCTTTGTCTATAAAAACCCTAAGCTGTTAGATCTCAGGGTCGATGACCCCTGCCTCCTGTGTGAGGCACATCGACCCGAAGCTTCGATAAATAAAGACCTGACTCATGTTATTACAGCAAGAGATCGCTGGAGTGTCTTTGGGGGTCGCGTCCTTCCTGGGTCACCCCCTGGAGGGGTCTTTCAGCTTCAAAATTCTAGATTCTGTCAAGCTGATAACTGATGGTGATTCAGTGTATCTGCCCTGGAGAAAGAAATGGATCAGAGAGGTTCAAGGGCAGGGGTGCCTGAATCAGCTCAGTCTTGTGAAGGGCCTCAGGGAAGAGGGCAGACGTTCATGGCTGCTTTATTTCAGGTTGGGAAGCAATAGGTGGCAAGGTGAAAAGCAAAGAGAGAAGAACAGAGACATCTGGGGGTGGGCAGGGCTTGCTCCAGGTGGGAGCAGGGTATCAGCATCATTACAGATACATCCATATCTGGTGTGTGTTGGTTGATGCTCCCACTGTATTAGTCAGGGTTTTCTAGAGTCACGGAACTTTTGGATTGTCTCTATATTGAGGGAATTTATTGTGATGACTTACAGTCTGTAGTCCAACTCCCCAACAATGGTCAGCAATGAATAGGAGGTCCAAGAATTTAGTAGTTGCTCAGTTCCTCGAGGCCAGTTGTTTCAGCTGGTCTTCTATAAAAGTAGATTCCAACAGATGTGCTGGCAAGTAAATGCAAGCAGGAGAAGAAGAGCAAATCTTCCTTCTTCCAATGTCCTTATGTAGGTCTCCAGAAGATGTGGCCCAGATTAAAGGTGTGTACCACCAGGCCTGGATCTGGGACTTGCTTTGTCCCAGGCTGATCTTGAACTGAGAAATCTCCTTGCCTCTGTCTCCTAGGATTAAAGGAGTGTCCTGCCTTGCCTGGGCCTAAGCTTTTCATGGCTACTATGCCTCAAGATCTCCATACCAAGATCTGGGTCAGAAACTTGTGTCTTTTAGCCTCAAGATCAGGATCACAGGTGAGCCTTCCAATTCTGAGTTGTAGTTCATTCCAGATGTAGTCAAGTTGACAACCAGGAATAGCCACTCCACCCACCACGGCTCCTAACTCCCGTTAACACTCGCACAACATCTCCTTCCCCTTCCCCTGTTGCTAGCTTCCTCCAACCATGCTGGCTTCCTTCTCTTCATTCATCTCACAGCTTGTATGTTATCTCTCCCACAAAGGAGCTCCTCTCGGCTTTGCCAACCGAGTATGAGTCTCTGACCCAAAGCCTTTAATGTTTCCTCGGCATTTGAGACTCTGAGAGTAAATAACATACTGATTTCTGTCCCCTTGTTCCCACCACGAAGTTATACTCTACAAGAGACTAGCCTTTAGTCACTCTGTTATCTGTAGTGCACAGACCTTTGAGGTACGAGCACAGGAAGCAAAGGATATCAAGGAATGTATCCTGCATCTTTCACCGGACTTAGCTTCATTTGTTCATTTACTGAAACTCTTCTAGTTCCTCTCTTCCAACCAAAACGTACCAAGACATGTTTTGGTGTCATGCAGAAAGATGAATCCATGGAGAACATAACAAATCAAGACACCTTTGTCAGAAATAGCAAGGAGCTCAGCTGGGTTCTGGTTTTACCCTTGTAGGACAGCTATGAGACCCTGAGTTGGGAAATATTCACCCATCAGATGTAAGGGCTCGCAACAAGTTCAGAAGTTTTTCTTCAGTGGCAAGATGGAGAAAGGCAGCAGCCAAGGCTATGGGTCAGGGAGCATCAGGCTGTGTCTACCTTCTCCCTCCATTGCCATACCTCCAGGGTTTCCACTAGGCATTGGCAGAGTTACTCACGTGACAGGCTGCCACATAGGGAGATCAGAGACCTTCAGCAGAATAGGTCAGTACCGATGGGCATTGAAGAGAGCCAGGAAGCCAGCAGGTTGTTTCAGGTTAGGTTGAGAACAAGGTGGATCTCCACTGGGTTTTCAAGCCATTCTATGACAGTGCTGGTGAGGGGTTTAATGCCCTCCCAGGTCTGCGTGACTCAACTCTTCACAGCAACATGGAGGGCCAGCGTCATGAATCCTGTGTAGTCAATTGTGTTATTGACACTTGATCCTCACCAGGTGGTCCATGGGATCCCCCAGGTGGCCTTGAGTGGGTGGAAGGGCAGAGGTTGGCATCTGTACGGCATCAGATGGAACTTACATCCAGGCCCCACATTTCACTAGAGATGTAAATTTCCACCCAAAAGTGTAGAATCAAGCACCAAAGCAGAACCATGGCCGAGGTTGTTTGATCGGAATAAGGTCTTACAATATTTTTGTGCGTGCTGGGGAAGAAGAGAACATCAAAGACAAAGATTGTTTGGCACCTTGTTTGTGTGTGTGTGCATGCACGCGTGCATGCGTGTGCGTGCGTGCATGCATGCGTGCGTGCATGCCTGTGTGTGTGTGTGTGTGTTTTGAGATTTTGGTTTTATCAAAAGTCCCAGTATGGAGTGATTTGGAGTTTGATAGGAGGGTACCCATCTGGTGTGTATGGTTCTTTTCTCTGGGTTGATTTGATTTACTAGGTGGAAGTTATATGTCTGTTCTACACCAGGTGCTGTGTCAGGCTCTGAGGAACTGTAGTGTACAGCATTCATATCTGGTCCTTTCTTATCTGGTGAAGGATGTAAATGAGATGTAAATGAGATGTAAATGAGAGCCCCTTCCTGAGGACAGTGAGAGGCAGCCACCTCTTTCCTAGCCAGGAATTTGGAGTTCAGAGACCAAGTTCAGGTTTTCTTTTCTCTTTTCTTTCCTTTTCTTTTTTTTCAAGACAAGATTTCTCTGTGTAGCCCTGGCTGTCCTGGAACTCACTCTGTAGACCAGACTGGCCTCAAACTCAGATATCCGCCTGCCTCTGCTTCCCACGTGCTGGGATTAAAGGCGTGCACCACCACGGCCCTGCCAAATTCAGGTTTCTAATCCACCAACTTTCTCACAGACGTTTGACTTGTAGACAGTGAATTCAGTTTTCTTTTTGGTGCTGGAGATCGAGCCCAGGACCTCAAGCGTGCTTAGCCCCGAGTGATCCCTGAACCACACACTCCAGCTGTTCACATCATTTTTCTTGTAGGTATATGTATGTATGCATGTTCTTGTCTGTGCAGGCATTTGTGTGCACGTGTATGTTTAGCCTGGAGGACAGCTCCAGCTGTCATTCTACAGGTTCCATCCATCTTACTGGTTAAGACAGTGTCTCTCATTGGCCTAGAGATTACCAATTAGCCTAGACGGGCTTGGCCAGTGCATCCCAGGGGTCTACCTGTTCTCATTCCCCAAACACTAGGATTCCCTGTAAGCAACAGAATCCTTGACTCTTCTATGTGGATCCTGGAGATCTAACTCTGGTCCCCGTGTCAACACAAGCATGTTACCAGTTGCACTATCCTCTAAGCCCTAGTTACTCATCTCTAAGCCTTAGTTTCCTCGTCTTCCACATGATGGAATGGTCTCTACTCTATCCATGTCATAGATATGGATCCGGTGAAAGGTGTCTGGAAGCTTTTTGTGAGCTTGCAGGGAGACTTACAAGTTGCTATGGGTACCACCAAGAGCTTGGCTTTTGGGTTTCTATCGATGACATCCCACTAGGCAGTATAACCTTGTGGCATTTCTTGTTATCAACGGGATGTGGAAATCTGAAGAAAGAAAGCAACAGTGCTAGCTAGACATGACTGAGGTAGGTAGTTGGGGGATCCCTCAGGGATGAGAATTTGCTAAGCATGCTCAAGGTCCTGGGCGCAATCTCCACACCAAAAAGAAAATGGAATTAATTGTCTACAAGTTGTAAATGACTGTGTGAAAGTTGGTGGGTTAGAAATATGAACTTGGTCTCTGAACTTCCAGTTCCTAGTACTAGCTGGGAAAGAGCTGGCTGCTTCTCACCAGCCTCGAGACACTGAAAAAGAGGTGCTTGTTTGTACCCTTTACCAGATAATCAAGGTCCAGATCTGCATCCTTGGCTACATACGTGTTTATAATTTATGGTCTCTCTCTAGCTAGGTCTCTATAATCTGTAGTCTATATATGATGGATGTTGGCTCACACAGTATAGAGCTTTGTACTCTGATCTTCTACCTGCAAGCTGAGGACATGGGAAATTTTCTCCAGATCTAGGGGTTTTAAGATGTGCTGGGGGGGATGGTGGTGTAAGTTGCAGAGTCTGAAGGTTTGAGATCCAGGAGCGCAAATGTCCAAGAGTAGCTGTGGACTCAGCAGAAGAGGAGAGTACAGCTTTTCCTTTCCCCTGCCACTGTGCACTATCCAGGCTCTCAGCATACTGGACCACACTGTCCACACTGAAAATGATCTTCTGGACCTAACCTGTGGATTCTATTTCTCCTCTCTCTCTCCCTCCTCCCCCTCAATAGAAACACCCTCTCAAAGACATCCAGGAATAATGTTTTACCAGCCATCTGGACATCCCTTGACTGAGTCACGTTGATCCCATGAACTTAATCACCACAGAGGGATTCCCTGTGGTTCCTCAGAAGCCTTGTTTTTATTGCAAAATGTTAGATATTTGATACAAACAAACAAACAAACACCAGAAATGGATAAGGACACAGCCTATAGAATTTGTGTAGTTTCGCCGGGCAGTGGTGGCGCACACTTTTAATCCCAGCACGTGGGAGGCAGAGGCAGGAGGATCTCTGAGTTCGAGGCCAGCCTGGTCTACAGAGTGAGTTCCAGGACAGCCAGAACTACACAGAGAAACCCTGTCTTGAAAAACAAACAAACAAACAAACAAACAAAGAATTTGTGCAGTTTGGATCATATGTTTAAGTTCCCACCAAAGCAGGCTTTAGCAGGACCGAGCATGGCAGACATAGCTCTGGTAGGCTGTGCCTTTTCCCACTTCCCTCTGCCTTGCTAAAAACTGTTAGATTACATCCATAAAACTAACAACTAAGGTCTATTCCGTTATTTGGTCACTTCCTCCTCCTGAGCCGGACTACCAAGGTCCAGCTATCCATTAAAGTCCAGAGATCAAAAGCCCCCTTGGGCTCACCTAATTAACATACCCAATAAAAATTAAACACCTCATCTTAACATGGGATTTCTTCTTTTTCTGTTATGAGCCACAATTTTTCTATGCTCCAAGCCTGTCTCCTCTCTATCCAAAAGCAGTCTTCTGTCTCTCTGGGGCAAATGTCCTCTCTCTCCTCCCTTCCCCTTCTCCCTCGTCCTCTACCTCTAGTCTTTGTCTCTTATTTCCTGCCCTTTGTCCCACTGGGGTCAATAAATCTCCATTGTGATGAGAATTTGGTCTTGGGGTGTCCTGGGCCGACTCCAAGGTCCTTACAACCACTGGAATTCGAACCTGAGAGACTCAACTCAAAAGGTTTCAGAAAGGGGATTGTCAGCTCATGGTTTCTGACAATGGCTACCTGGCCTGTTTCTTTGGGTCTATGGCATGCAGGGGTATGTGGTAGACAGAACTATGGTGGGGTGTGTGTCCCAAGGCCAGATTTCTTCCCACAGGCTCCACCCTACCAAGGATCTACTACGTGGTAGAAACCACAGGCTGGAAACAAAAGCCTTAACACGCAAGACTTCGGAGGATGTTCAAGATCCAAACTGGCAGGTTAGTCGTGGTTCTCTTCCTGGAGGATCTAGTGGGATGGACCACTGCCATCACGCCAGATAGCTCAGCGTATGCTCTAATGTTCCATATGTTGCTGTTGAAAACTTCTGAGCTGACCGCAATCCGGGATTGGTCAACTTGGGAGTTTTACTAGTCGGCCTATACCAAAGCAGAGCAGGCAGTCACCACCCAGATTCTACAAGTCGGGTTGCCAGTGACAATATAAAAGACAGACAAAGAAGCCTTTCTTTCTCAGAGTGTGTCTACGCAGTGAGGTCATATCGTCCAGGAGTGACACAAACTGGCCTTTTCATTTAGCAAAATAAAATGCCTGTCCACTTCCACTGTGCTGGACAAGCCTAAGCCAGAATCTTGTTTATAAAAGTTTTTGTTTGATTTGCCACCCCCAAGACTGCCCCTCCACCCTGATTGCCTAGCATCAGGCTGGACAAGAAGAAAGGGGAGAGTGGCCAGGCAGATACGGCCACATGACGGGCCCGTGTGGAGCAGCTTCCGCAGCATTTGTATTAAATAACCTCAGGAAAGAAGTGAAGTTTTGATGACAGCAGGCATCGGTACCTCTGGAGGATTTGTTCCTGTTTTCATGAATACGAAGAGTGCACGGTTGTCTCACTTTTCAGAGCTGTGTTTTCTCATTAAACACTACTGCGTTGCACTCAGACGGAACTAGATATTCCGGACAGGATTTGGCAGACCTCAATCACAAGTGCTTCAGTATTAGCTTCCAGAAACCCATTCCACACTTGGCCCTGACTTTCAAACCATGTCCAGGCACCAAGCAGGAAGATGCCTCCAGCTGGGGCCCGGGGCAGGGTGCTGCTCTTTGGAAAACTCTTAAAGGATTTCTTCAGGAGCCTGGTTGGAGAGGCAGAATAATATGCTTTTTTGATGACTCTCCTTCCTAGGATGAGGGCACAAAGTCAAAGTGCAAGAGGGGTTTCAGGTGTTTCCCAAATAATATCACACAAGCAGAGGCACCAAGGGATCTTTGGGCACAGACCAGGGATGGGGTGGTTTTGGTTTTGTCCTACCAACCTCCCCGGCCCCCCACTTAACCAGGTACACTAACTACTGTATAACTTGCAACACTTATTACAGTCAATGTAACATCTGCTTTAAGGTAAAAGACATACTTATGGTCATGGGTTGAACCCTGTCTCATTTGGCATTTCACAAAACATGGTTGAGAAACTCTCATCTTTCAATCAGAAACCAGGAAATCCATTTCCACTGGAGATTTGCAACAAATACCAGACTTAACAATGTGAGTTATCATCGCCCTTTCAGCAAACCCCATGCACCCCACCCCCATGAGCCACTGGATATAAAAAGCCCACACGTAAATGTTAGTTGTCTCAGCAAGTTGTGATAGTAAATAAGATTGATTTCTTTGTTGGTGTGATGGTTTGTATATGATCAGCCTAGGGAGTGCACCATTAGGAGGCGTGGCCTTATTGGAGTAGGTGTGTCACTGTGGGTGTGGGCTTTAAAACCCTAGTCCTAGCTGCCTGGAAGCCAGTCTTCTAGTGGCCTTCAGATGAAGATGTAAAACTCTCAGCTCCTCCTGCACCATGGCTGCCTGGATGCTTAGCCCCAACTAAATGTTGTTCTTTATAAGAGTTGCCTTGGTCGTGGTGTCTATTCACAGCAGTAAAACCCAGTCAGCTGTTGTGCATGGCAACATGTTTAACTGTGTACCCACTTTAGGAAAACCTTGAACCATGAAAGATAAGGAGTGTGCTGGAGCCTTTCTTGATATGGCTATCTTGTCTCTTTGGAGTTGTAAGCTATTTGCTCAAGAACAGCATTCTTAAGAAGTTGTGTCTGTGTATCTTTGGTGGGAAAAGAATTTGTCCTTTCATGAGTGTTATTCCAACCTGTTGATAAAAAGAACAAAGCCATGAAAAGAACATGAAACATGAATGAACATGAACAGTTTTGTGTGTGTGTGTGTGTGCACGCGCACATGAGTGCATGTATATGTTTATGTATATGTGTATAGGCCAGATGTCAGCTTCCAGTTCCTCTTTGTTCCTCAGGATACCTTCCACCTTGTTTTTGAGACAGGATTTCTACTCGTTTGGAACTTAGCTGGCTGGACAATTACCCCCAGGGATCTTTCTGTCTCTGCCTCACCATTGCTGGGCTTATAAATACATGCCACGGTGTCAGCTTTTTCATCTGGGTTCTGGGGATTACACTCACGTCTTCATGGTTGTACAGTGAGCACTGTGTTGGCTGAGCCATCTTCTTAACCCCTTCACACAAAGCAAACCCCTGAAACCACTTCATACACCAGTTCCGGGTGGCAAGGTCAGTGTACTGAAGACTACACTCACCGTTCTACGCTACGGTGTGTACATAGCTCTGTGCTGTCACACACTCCTGGGAATACCTAAGGAAGTCTGAGTCCCTGCTCCACAAAGAACATGTTTTCTAGGACTTACATGATGTATGAGTCTAGAATGATGTTTATTGCTGAAAGAACATTCATGCTAGAGCTACACTGGAAAGAGTTGTGTAGAATGTTAACAGTCTTCTGTTAAATTGAGTGGAGCAAATTGCTAATGTTAAGATGAAGTGATTTTTTTTAATATTATTATTGTTATATTTTTTTGAGAATTTCATACATGAATATTGTATTTACGTCATTTCTGCTCCTCTCTTTCCTGATTCAACTCCTCCTATGCCCCTACCCCCTCTCAAAGTCATGACCTGGTGTTTGATTGTAATTCTTATACATCATACACACACACACACACACACACACACACACACACACACACACACACTACACACCCTGCTGACTCAATTTAGGGTTGCTCATATGTACATGTGTTTAAGGTTGACCTCTGGGGCCTGGATAACTAACCTATTGTTGGGCTCATCCCTGAAGAAGACTGATTCTCCATCTCTTAGAAACCTACAGCTCTTTATCTAGGGGTGAAGCCTTGTGAGGTTTTTCTCACCCTGACACGTCAGCAGGCATTGTCATCGTGTAGGTGTCCTTAAGGACATCGTCATCTTTAGAGAGATTGGAAAGCTTTCAGATTCTGCTAACTTTTTTGGGTCCAGTGACCAAGGCACAGTGGTGTCTGTCAGTCCAGGGCTGTCATTCTTGACTCTTTTCACAAAAACCAATTTGAGAAGACTTGGCTTGGCATCCACAGTGCACAGACTTGTGCTTCCTCTCTCCGGTTTTCAGTCATAGCAAGAGTGCCCCTCACCCAACAGCAGGCACATTCTGCCGGTGGGTCAAGACACCTCGCTCCATGGAAAACATCGTGTGTTGTTTCCAACACTGACTGGGATCACATAACTCTCTCCACTCTTCACCCAGGGCATCAGCAGGTACTCCTGTGGTCATGGCTTCTCTCAGACAGCATGATGCTTGCGTTCTTCATCCATTTCAGTGAGTTTCTGACAGGTGGAGGCTGGGAAGGAGATATTCAGCTTCATCTTGACATAGCAGCCTGCCTATAAGGTGCCATAAAAAGAGCTAAATTTGCCAGGCAGTGGTGGCGCATGCCTTTAATCCCAGCACTTGGGAGGTAGAGGCAGGCGGATTTCTGAGTTTGAGGCCAGCCTGGTCTACAGAGTGAGTTCCAGGACAGCCAGGGCTATACAGAGAAACCCTATCTCAAACAAACAAACAAACAAACAAACAAACGAGCTAAATTTCATAAAAAGAGTTAATTTTTTATTTTCTAACTAAAATATAATTGCATAATTTTCCCCTTTCCTTTCTTCCCCTTTCTACTGTTCCCATATCCCAACCCCCCCACCCTGTGGCTTCTTGAAGTCATGCCTTCCTTTTAAAAATTTTCATGGAGGAATATAGTATTTAGAGAAATCCAAGTCTGTGTTTCTGGTCCGTGGTCACTCACATTTGGCTCCAGAATAAAGTTTGTTTCTTTCATCAAGTTCAGTACGGACTCTCTAGTGTATGGCAGTACATAGTCTGAGATATAAATATTTGTTGAATGAGAGAATTTTAAAATACTGAAGTGGCTAAAACCCCAAAACAAAGAAAACCAGACAATATAAAAGCCTGCAACATGCAAAACAACTGGAATATGGAAAACTGGAATGTGAAACAGCCAGAATAAAGAACACCTGGAATATGGAACACTGGAATATAGAACACCCAGAATATAGAACATTGGAATATGGAACACCCGGAATATGGAACACTGGAATATAGAACATCCAGAATATAGAACACCCAGAATATGGAACACCTAGAATATGGAACACCCAGAATATGGAACACCCGGAATATGGAACACCTGGAGTATGGAACACCTGGAATATGGGACATTAGAATATGGAACAACTGGAATGTGGAATAACTGCTACAATGGAAGGCAGTTTGACAGCTTCTTATAAAGTTTCCCCACAGAACCCAGCTAGCTACATGCACCTATATGTTTGCCCAGATGAACCAAAAAATGCATAAATAGGCTCATGAATGTTTAAAATAACTTTATTCCTCATTTCTAAAATAGTCTCTAGCAGAAGATTGGGTAAATGAACTGTAGCACATGTAATATTATTCAATGGTAAACAACAACAACAACAAAGACTATCAAGTCACAGAACATGGAGGAACCACAAATATACATCGTTAAGTGAAAGAAGCCAGTGAGAAAGTGCTACACACTGCTTACTCCAACCATGTGATACTCTGCAGAAAAGAAAGCTATTGGTACTTGATAAAGATCTGTGGGAGCTGGAGAGATAGGTCAGTGGCTATGAGCCCTTGTTTTTGCTGTGGACCCAGGTTTGATTCCCAGCACCCACATGGAAACTCACAACCATTTGTAACTCCAGTTCCAGGGGATCCAACATCTTCTTATGACCTCCCCAGTCACCAAGCATGCATGTGGCAAATGTACATACATGCAGGCAAAATACTTATACACATAAAGCAATAAGTAAGATAAATAAAAGTGAAAAAATTAATGATTACCAGGGGTTCAGGAGAAAAGAAGATAGGATGAATAGGCATGTCCATATGATACGATACCATGTCCATGTGATAGGATACCATGAAAGTGGACACATGTCAATGTATATTTGTCAAATACCACAGGAGATATAACATCAGAATGAGCTCTGATGTAAACTGTAGACTTCATAATAAAATATCGATGTTGGTTCTTTGATACTAACACAGGTTCCATAGCCACGCAAAGGGTTAATAATGGCGAGGAATAATGAAGTCAAACATGGGGAGCAGATGGGGACCTTCTGGACTTTCTGCAAACCTAAAATTGTTCTAAACAAATAACTCACTTAAAAAAAAAATGGGAGTAGTTAAGGTCCTTGTTCCCTGATGAATGGTCACTGTCTCGGCATTTGGATTCTAACCAACCAAAGAGAAGACAGTCTAGAGGAGCCCTATACCCAAGGAAAGGTCAGACCTGGTCACCCTTGAAGTTGTACAGTCTGTCTTCCCACAGCGTCTTTACTGTAGCACACTGGGTGGCTCCTTGGACTTGTGTAGGCAACGGCTAAGAACGCCTTGTTCCGTTAGCAGTTTATGTTTCTCACTGCTGTGACAAAATACTTGGTAGGAAGCAACTTAAGGGAAGATTTTGTTTTGTCTTACAGTAAGGGAGTACAGTACAACGTGGTGTGAAAGGGGAAGGCATGGCGGTAGGAACATCAGGCTACTTGCACACTTTGGCCAGATGAAGATGCAGAGAGAGAGAGAGAGAGAGAGAGAGAGAGAGAGAGAGAGAGAGAGAGAGAGAGAGACAGTAGCAGGTGCTCATCTGGCTTTCTCCTTCCTGCATTATTGTACTGTCTTGGCCCCCAGCCCATCAGGATGACCTGGGTCTTCCATCCTTAGCAAATCTGTCTGGAAATATCCTTATAGATACACCCAAAACTGTACCTCATTGATACTTGTGTTTTCCTTAATCCAATTAAATTGCCATTAAAATTAACAACCATGAAACTGTAAATTCTATCCTCCTTCACAGTGAGAGGTGGGACACCCTGTCCCAACAGAACTGGGAATCCCAGGCTCTTGGGGAATGCCTTGGGCCACAGAAGGATGAGGCCCTGCACTGAGCATTGCTTCAATGGGGTAAATCTGTCATTCAGGCGGGGTGTTTTCCTTCAGATGTCAATGGGGCTTCATTCCTGTGTGGTGTCATTATACTTTGGACCCCTAAGAATGTCCCAATTAATCTTATCCTTTTTTTCTCTCCTATCCTCCCTATCTGCTCCTCTTCAGTCTCTTCCTGCTTCTCCCTCCCCCTCCTCCTTATTTTTCCTTTGTAATACTGATGACTAAATTCAGGGTTTGGTGTATGTTAGGCGAGGGTTTGTCGTGAAGCTATATCCCAGGCCAGTGGTTCTTCTAATCGTAAAACCTGCCTATTAGTTCAGCGATGATGTTAAGGGGTTGCCTAAAGTGCAATAGAAGTATGACAAAATTTCATATTCTATAGAGTGGTTATGAAGTTAGTTCTGGGCTCCCTTACAGCCAGATGTGACTTTGTGGTTCTGGCCAATGAGAGGTAAGCAGGTATTGGTAGATGTGGTTTCCAAGAAAGCTCCTTAAGAGAGGGAGGGGTGTGAGGGGGGAGGTGGGAGTGTGTGTTAGGGAGGAGGGGTGTTTATGTAGGGGTCAGGGGGAATGTGTGTTAGAAGATCAGGGGGAATGTGTGTTAGAAGAGAGGGGAGTGTTTTATTAGGGAAGGATGGAGGAGTGCATTAGGGAGGAAAGGAGGGGCTAGCAGGCATCCCTTGTTGTCTGTCCTTTGCTTTCTTCTAAGCAGACTGTTGACTCCATGCTGGAAGTAGAGACTGTTTTATAGCCATGAGATGACTATGAGCAGGAAGGCTGCAGAGGTGAGGTGGGAAGCAGATACTAGAAGAAACACAGTTCAGATAGCATCCTGTGGCCCTGCCTGACTAGACTTCTTTAGATGAGAAAAACAAAGCCCCTCATTTGCTGAAGCCTGCGTTCGAAGAGTTTCTGTTGCTTGAGTCAAATCCAAAGTCTGACTTCACCAGAGGTGTTTTGTGTGTGTGCTAACCCGAGCTGCAAGCTCGGAAAACACAGTGATGTATTTTGCTATTTGTTTTGAACCCATTGTTTTGCCTGTCTCGGCTTAGATGCTACAGCTGTGACATGGAGTGAATAAGAATACCAACCGCTGTTATTTAAGGAGAACTTGAAGGAATATGCTCTCAGTGCCAACAGCACAGTACCTGACACACATTAAAGACTAGATGGGTGGTAATACAGCACTGGCCAGCCTTCCCTACAGACATCTGTTGCACAGCCACATTTAGGAGCTAAAAGCTGCTGTCTTAGACACTGAGTATCATACAACTGGAACTTCTTTGTCACCAAACAAACAACAACAAAAAATTAAGGCCACTCAAAGTCAAGAGGATTTGCACAGGGCCAACTTTAGATTGCCAGCACCTTATTAGAGGCCTATTAACCACTGTAGGAAAACTACCCTATACAACATACAGATGCTTACTGGGGAGGGGGAACCAGACAGATCAGTGGAAGGTGCAGGAAGCTTTGGATTTTTGTCTCTAAGGTATCCTGCATCAGCTGATACACCAGAATCTCCCCTGGAAAACCTGCTTTTAGATTGGCCAAACTATGAAACTTTCCTGTCCCCCAAGATGTCCACTTCAAATGACCTCACCTCTTCTCAGAACGTCCCCTCCTCATTCCCAGTTGATGACATCATTTCTGGGTTTAGTGAGGAAACAGGAGCATTCAGAAGAAAATGGTTTCATTTCCCCACAGCCACCCCTTTAATCTGTCTTCCTTCCTTTTCCTGATCCTTGCAGAGGGCATTGTCTCTGCTGGACCCTGGGACCCATGTCCTTTGCTTCTCTGGAATGTCACTTGTCTCTCTCTCTTCTTGATCACTCCTCCTGCCCTTGTATCCTAAAACTGCCACCAGCTCCACTTTCTGCCACCTCACCACCGTGTCCCTGCCTTGGACCCCTTGGCCTCACCGTTTCCCCTTCTCTCTTCCTGCCCTTGCACTGGATCTCCCTGCTCTGTTGCCTTTTGTCCCATAGAAACTGTTCTCATCAAGGTCACCAACAACTTATTTGTTGCCACACACAATAGCTAACTCTTTGTTTTTGGCCAATTCCAACTTCTATCTGAGTGTCATCCAAATGATTACTTTCTTTAAAATTGTTTCCAAGTCGCTTCGGTAGTGTGGGAACTGACAAGCATCCTAATGGCGTGGGAGCTTTGTGATGATCAGGGCTTTATTTTGTTTGTAGCTATGTTCCCAGGCAGCTAGAATACTGCCTGCCACACACAGAGAAATATCAGAATATGTTTATCTAACAAATGGAATAGACATCACGTATGATGGGTGGTTGTGAGTTTCAGATTCACGGAATTTATAATCACCAAGGAGGCATATCCCTGGTGTGCCTGTGACATATTTCCAAAAAGGATTAGCTTCAGGGGAAGACTCTACCTTAGAACGGGCAGGACGTTCCAAAGACTGGCCCAAACAAAAAGAACCAAGGAAAAAGCACTATGCTCTGCCCACCTTCGCTTCCGGATGCAGCACCTTTACTTCCGGGTGCACTAACTTTACTTCCGGTGCATCTGTTGCTCTCGTCACCATCCTTCCTACTATCGGTCTTCAGCTTCTTCAGCTTTCTAACATGGACTCAGTTCTCAGGAAGCTCCAGACCCTTCAGTGTCACACTGTAACTACATAACCACCAGCTTTGTAAACTGAGCACATACAGATAGGTAGATGAATGGTGGATGGACCGACAGTCTCATAGACTTTATTGGTTCTGTTCCTCTGGAATATGCTGCTTAATACATCAAAAACTCAGCAAAGAACAGTCCACAGACCAAATCTGGCCCCTGTCTGTATTGTAAATAAAGCTTTATTGGAACACAGCTGTGCTCGCTAGTTCATAAAATGTTTGAGGCTGACATTGTAGCAGAGTTGAGCAGCACATCAGAGACTGCATGAGTCACAAAGTTTAAAATAGCCGCTACCCGGACTACTACATAAAGAGTCAGAAAACCCATGATTTAGAAAATTGCTTTAACTTCGAATCTGTGCTGTGTATGTCAGACTCTTCCTGACCCTGGGAGAGAAACTCAAGTTTCTAGCACCTTTTTCTTGAGCCTGAGAACCGCCCCCATGTGACCTGGTACCGTGAGAATCACGTTGTGACCATCTGGAACCCACATGAACATGAGTTCCTGTTGGAGGGTCTTGAGCCTCATGATCTTGAAAACTCGAGGAAAACATGGTTGTGCAGCCATCATCTGCTTTTCTAGATGTTTCATGTGGTAATAGTGGTGGTCGCCTTTTAACTTGGCTGAAAAGGTGCCTCACAAATATTTTTACTCGCTTTTAAGTTCCTCATAACCTTGTGGCAAATGTATCAGTGTCTTCTGCAGATGGGTTTCAGCATCCACCCCCCCCACACACACACAGCAAAGATACCAAAGACCAAGAATGTGCAAGTCCTTCATATAAAATGAAGTCATATTTGCATGTAACCTAGACACCCCTCCATGTATTTTAAATTGTCTTTACATGTTTTTTTTTAAATACCTAAAGCTTTGTGGGTGATCATAGTATTATATACTGTTTAGAGAAGAATAACAAGAAAAAACAGTTTGTACATGCTCAGTACAGATGCATTTTTGGAGTGTGTGCATTAATTAGGTCTGTGTGTATGGATGTAGGTGTGTGCATGTCACACAGTGGAGGTCAGAGGACAGTATTGGTGGTCCTCACCTCCTACCTTGTTTGAGGAGAGTGTGTCATTGCTCAGTGCTATGTAAAACGGGATAATCTCCAGGGCTTCTCCTGCCTCACCTCCCATCCTGTGTGGGTACAGTGATTACAGATGTGTGTCTACTGCAGCCAGCCTTCTGTGGGACCTGAAGACTTGAACTCAGGTTGTCAGGCTTGCAAAGCAAGCTCCTCAGCACCAGATACATACAGGTCAGCAAGTTGATCTTTAAAGATTCAATGCATGTGTGTGTGTGTGTGTGTGTGTGTGTGTGTGTGTGTGTGTAAATGCAGATGCCAGAAAAGGGCATCAGACCCCTTGGAGCTGGAGTTACATGAAGCTGTGAGCCACCCAGTGTGGGTGCTGGGATTTGAACTCTGGCCCTCTCTGCAAGAGCACTCCATGCTTTTACTCACTGAGGCTTCTCTCCAACTCCATCACTGATGCAACTTCAAAACAAAACCAAAAGTCTTTCAAGCAATGGTTAGTTAGATCCCACGGACATGGAGGGCTGGCTACCTATAGCCTCATTTGACAGTTGAGGAAACTCACAAGAGAGAAGCTGAAAGCATTCGGGAACTAGGAAAGGTCCCTCTTCCTGTGTGAGTCAAGTACTAACTCCATGGCATGTTCTGGTCACACCCCTTGCTCCCCGCCTGGTGAGGAAAGACACAGTTCCCTGCACTTGGGTCCATGATCACCAGGAAGGATGGTTCCAGCACAGCCCTCTGGGTTAGCCTCCAGGAAGCAAGTTAGTTCCTGGAATTCTTTACTCACATTTGTTTGATTAATTTTTATTTTTATTTTATTTTATTTATTTTTTGCTCATGACACTACCAAGGCCAAGGTGATACCTTTCTGGGAAATATACGTATAACCTAAAACATTGCTTTTATTAGATGCTATGGTGACACACCGCCTTTAATCCCAGCACTTAGGAGGCTGTGAGTTTGTAACCAGCTTGGTCTAATAGAGTGTCTTCCAAGGTAGCCAGGGCTATGTAGAGAGATCCAGAGACATTTCTAACAAGGAGCAATAGTGTACCATTTCTTCCTCTGAAGTTTGGTTCCAAGAGTGTCTTGCTGTCTTTCATCTTGTTTAGTATTTCTTAAAAAAAATTGTCTAGCTTTTTCTTTCTTTCTTTCTTTCTTTTTTCTTTAAGACAGGGTTTCTCTGTGTAGTCCTGGCTGTCCTGGAACTCACCAGGCTGGCCTCGAACTCAGAAATCCGCCTGCCTCTGCCTCCCAAGTGCTGGGATTAAAGGCGTGTGACACCACTGCCCGGCTTAGCTTTTATTTCTAAGTGAAAATTTCTATATTTCTCAAACACAGGAAGGAAAAACTACCGCAGAAAATATGTTTCTTTTCTCTGTTCTGTATTGCGAGTAATTGTCATGGTTAAAGTCCCCGACTCCTAAAGGTGCCCAAGCATTTGTGTTCTTTGAATCGGAAGAATGTAGGGAAATGGAAGTTTCTAGGGGCCCCCGTAAAATGGAAGCAGGATGCAGGATGCACGTATCATGTGGAGCAGTAGTGAGATGCAGGAGTTCCTAACGCCCCCTAAGAAAGACAAAAGTGTTTATTCTTTGTTTCTCCTATTCAGTGTGGAGAGGCACCGAAGGGCACAAAGTGTCCAGACTGACTTTTGCTGTTTGTGCATTCATTCCACAAACTACTCTTCATCCAAACGGTTAACTCTGCCTTGCTGTCGTGGTTAAAGTCTCTCTCTGCCTGAGAACGCGGGGTGGAGGTCGGAAGGAAGCCACCAACACAAAAGCCACAGAGAAGCAGTTCCGCTTGCTTGGAGGTGCTCATGGAGACAGAAACTCGAGAAAACAAAGGGACCGAGTATGTGAACTTGCAAACCCTCCTCACATGCCGTTTGGCTGGTGGGTGGCATGAACAGCGTTTAGTTCCCTGCAGTGGGCGTTTTTTATGGCGTCCAGTGACAAAGAGCCAAAGAGGATAAGAACCTGTGAGCCCAAAGTGGAAAACTACCAAGTTCTGTCCAGATACTCCTGCCGCCAGTCACCTCACCGAGTGAGCATAGCGGGGGCTCAAGCGCCCAAAGCTCGCAGCACCAGGTCACTCTGGTGGGGTCATCGGCATCACACAAGGCAGCATTTGTTCCTCAGTTGTCGTTGTCTCATACTTGGCTCCCTTTGTTTCAACTGACTGACAAATTATCAAGTGTGGGTCGACCAGTGGATGGAGATTTCAATTATGGCTAACTAGTCCCTGCCCTCAGCTTTTAGGAACCCCACATTGTAAAATTAACATATCGAGGAGGTAACATCAGCTCGGAAAGCGAGAGAAGAAAGTAATTCAATTGATCTCAGCTCTGTGGTCCTGAGAGTGGATCAGCTAAATGAGTGCTTGGAGAAGAACATTAAATGCTCTGAAAAATAGCTTTAAAACGCGGACAAACTGAAGCGGCTGCACCAGGCATTCACCTTTGGGGTTTTTGAGTTAGCTTTAGCAATTGGTAAGTGCTTTCTGCAGCGATGAATCCATGCGACCCAGGGTAGAGCAGTGAAAACTGAATACACACACACACACACACACACACACATCAGCTGGAATAGCAGTGGCTTCAACATCAGCGAAGGACTGCAGGAGAGCTCTCTGGAAAGCTTACTGCTTGTGGAGATGTGAGAATCAGGGTTGAAAGTCTATCAGTGAGAAGCCTGACTGAGGGCCTTGGGGATCAATGATCTTGCCTTTCTCAAACAAGACAGTGGAGGAGAACGAGCTTCATGAAGCACATCACTGTAGGTACCAAACAGGTTTATATGACAATGACCTAAGTTGCAAATTGATGTGTTTGCTCAACAAACATATAGTAAGCATCCCTAAGGAACAGGACATATTTAATAACAGACCCTTCTCCCCGCCCCCAAATTACAGTTTATACTGACAAACAGGGAATTTACTCCACTGTACGCTAAATGGTAGTAGGGGGTAGATGGTGGCTTCATAAAAATTCATGAAGATTGTTCTGACTCTGGGCTCAGGAAACTCTTCCCAAGATGTCTTGGAAGGTGTAATTTTCTAGTGACTTCTGCTCAGTGAGGTCTCCCAGGTTCACCTTACAGATACAGTGCCACCTTCCTCTGCAGCCTACCTTTCCTTCTAATATAGTATAGTATGTACTGCTTTCTCTACATATTGGCTTGTTTGTACATTGTGCTTGTCTCCCTCAACCAAAATATTAGCTCAGAAGGTTAGAAGGTGTCTTTTTCTATTTCATTTCCTTCTGTGTCCTCAGTGGCTGCCATGTTACCTGGTATAGAATAGAAGGCACTCAACATATCTGTCAGATGAATTGGTATGAAATGCAAGTTTGATCAACAGGAAAACAGGAAGGAAGGTTCTAAAGGAAGAGGATCAGAGACAAAGGTCAGGAGTCAAAGTGTAAGTGGACAGCTTTGGCTAGGGTGGTAACATGTGGGTGGAGTGTGGCGAGACAGAGGGAGACAGGCTGAATGCATTGTGAAGGGACCTAAAGGCTAGGTTGGCAAATTTGATTTTTTATCCTGAGGGTCATAAGGATGTTGAAATAACCATCTATGGAAGGGAAGGTGAGACCCGGTTCTTTCACAAATTGGGAAGCTCTGTTCATGTCCAGGTGAGTGGACAGTCCCCGAGAGTGATTGGCAGTGGAGAACGAGGAAGACAGAAGGCTCTGTGAAGAGAGGAAGAACAGAGCAGATTCAAGGAGCATCATGGGTAATGGTGCCATCCATGAAGGTGAGTTGGCAGAAGAGGCAGGATGGGGATAAGAATATCAAGTGTTTGGGTGGACCACTGATCCTGTATTAATTCATTTCTTCATTCCTAAAATACAATAAACCGACCAAACTGGAGGAAGGGAGGGTTGCTCTAGCTCACAGCTGGAGGGAAGTCCCTCTGGAGGGAAGTCCCTCTGGAGGGAAGTCCCTCTGGAGAGGCCATGGCCGCAGCTGTGGGGCTGCTCATTCACCCTTGGTCAGAAGACAAAGTGATGGATGCTTCCACTCAGTTACCTTTTTCCTTCTGTTCCAGCTACGACCCCAGCGCTTAGAACAGCACAGATCAAGGAAGGTCTTCCCACCTCGGTTAATCTAGATTCAGTAGCCTAGATCATCTCTTACAGATGCACCCAGAGATTTGTTTCTTACAGTGATATTAAATCCTATCAACAATCAAAATAAACCGTCACATAACTAAATGTTTTGTGAGCAAGGACACAGGTGGGTCAGCCTACACCCACCTGTTGTATCAAAGCCACAGGGGCATGTGGCTTTCCAGAAAACTCTACTGCCTTCTTGCACCAATGTCTGTATTCCGTCAATGAAATGCCAGAGGCAGCCGACTCAGTAGAGAGCAGGGGTTATCCTAGCTCACATTCCTGGCAGTTCAAAGGCATGGTGTGGATTCAGTGTTGGTGAAGATCTTGAGGCACGAGGCAGCTCGTGGAGCCTAGATCACAAGGGCATCAAGAAGCCGAGCAAGTGAGCCAGATGGCTCTGAGCTTACTTCCCTTTGAGAATACCCCACAATAACCCGAAGATCTGCCACTAGCTCCTCCCGCAATCTTAAAATGCCTTCTGCCTTTCTCTTGCCCCCCCTAGAAACCAAGCCTCCAATCATCATGGACTCTTGGGAGATACCCCAACCACAACTGGGTGGTTTGGAATTGTCCAGATAATTGAGAAAAGGTTGTGCCCAGGGAAAACCCCATCAAAAACTTTTGCTAGAAAGATAAGTAAGAGGGAGGGAAGACTAAGGAAGAAAATAGGCAAGTTTTAGAACTATCAAGGAAGACCAGGGTAGCTCAAGAAAAAAGGGGCACGCCAGGGCAAGTTCAGTGTGAAGCAACCGTGAGTTCGTGTGGTTTCCCCCGAAGGACTGTTCTAAGTCTTGCCCTTGTTTGCCTGTGAGTATGATCTTAACTGGAAAAAGGTCATTACAGATGTAATCAAGTGTACAGGGGACCATGATGAGCCCATCTGATGATTTATGCTCTTATAAGAAGTTAGACACAGCTTCATACACGGGCTGGGGCTGAGGCTCAGGTGAAAAGGTGACATGTATATATGTGTATATAATATCTCTATCTCTATCTCTATCTCTGTCTCTGTCTCTGTCTCTGTCTCTGTCACTGTCACTGTCACTATCACTATCCATATGATTTTAGAAATAAATAGAAGAGCCAAGTGAAGAGATAGGCAGAGACTGAAGCCTAGGATCGCCAAGGAGGTTGGCAACATCCAAGAAAAGGTCTTAGTCTAGACCCCATGGAGGGAGCGCATTCATCAGGCTGTGCTCAGACTTCTGCAACTCTTTCCCCTCCCCCAGCCAGCCCCACCCCCAAACTGTGCCCAAATAATTTTTGACTGTTTTCAGCCACCTTGTTTGGAGTCATTTATTATCATAGCTCCAAGAAACTAATCCAGGAAGGTAAAGTGCTCACAGATTTTGCAACAAGGAAGCCACAAGAGGCCCAGTTGAAAGGAGCCTCAGTTTCACTGCAAACAGTGCCCCAGGCGAGAAGGCAACGGGACTGAGGAGGTAAAGGAGGTAGAGTTCAGGCAGCTCTCTCAAGCAAGAGAAGATCCAGAGCTGTGCCAAGTAGGTGTGGTTGATTTAAAGAAGCTAATTAACACGTTCATCACCTCGTGTGGTAATGCTTCTTGTGTGTGGCGGGCAAGAATGCTGAGGTCAGCTCCTTTAACAAGTTTAGAGTTCATTATACAATTTCATTAGGCAGCCACCTTGCTGGAGTGCTCCAGGAGCCATTTATCATGTTTGACTGAAATGTCCCTACTGATGATGTTTCCTCATCACTGTCTCCTTCCTCTCCCGCCCCCACTAGAGTCTTGGAACTACTATTCCGCTCCCTGCTTCTCTGAGTAAAACTTTCTCAGATGGCACATCTAAGTGAGATCACCCATTTGCTTCTCTGGGCTGGCTTATCTCACTTAGCACGAGCAAACCTCCAGGTTCATCCTTGTTGTTGAAACGTCAGGATTCCTTCTTTTAAAACCCCAAACAATGTTCTATAGACACGTGTAAGCATACACACATGCTCACACACACATGTATACAGTGTGGTGTTCATCCATTTATCTGTCTGTAGATGTTTATTAGTTATTTCTTTTCTACTGCTGTGATAAAAATACTCTGGCAGAAAGCAATTTAAGGAAGAAAAGGGTTTTTTTTGGCTCACAGCTGAGGGTACAGCTCCTCGTGGTAGAAGCACCATGGCTGCAGGAGCTTGAAGCAGCTGATCACGGTGTATGGCTGTCAGGAAGCGGAGAGCAATGGATGTTCCCCATCTCAACGTCATCTCCTTTTTGTTCTGTTCCTGACTCCAGTCCATAAACTGTGGCTGCCCATAAGTCTCTTCCCACCTCAGTTAACCTCATCTACACAATCCCTCCCAGACAATCTCAGGCTGGTCTCCTAGGTAGGCGAATCTAGAACCTGTCAAGTTGATGACCACAGACATTTGGCTTCATTCCACAGCTCGGCTGTATCAGAGATTGTCACTCAAGAGCACAGATATCTTTTGCACAGTGATCTCATGTCTCTTGAATATATGCCCAAGAATATGAGATTTCTGGATTACACAGTTGTTCCATTTTTGATTTTTGGATGATTCCCCACTCAATCAGGAATCACAAGTTTAGCACATTTTTTTCCCCAACTACTTATTTCACTTAGACATTTTATTTTAGATAGAAAGATAGGAAAATATCTGGTTTCTTGCCTGAGTTTCAGAAACCACACCTTGTTTGATGCCCCACCTTGCAATTGTAAAGAAACAGTTCAGACTATCACTGTGCCAACTGACACATCATTCTGCCCTGACTGACGACAGTCCTAACACCCTTAACATGCACCTCACATGATGCTTCACCCCTCAACTGATCAATACTCACACAGAGCCTTCACCTACAAGTTTGTGTCCTCCACAGCAGCTGCTATAGCCTACTCAGGAACAGTGGGAGACAGTTGTCTTTATTCCCAACCACACTGGATTCGATGTCCCCCACAGATGGGACACCAATAAACATATTCTCAGCATTGGAAAGATAAAAGAAAGAGAACCAGGAGTTCAAAGCTATCCTTAATAACATAGCAAGTTTTGAGGTGAATCTGGGCTGCACAAGACACTATTGTAAAACAAAAATAAAAACAGTAACAAAAAACAACAAAACCCCTAAACAAATGGTTAGTTCATTTCCTGCCTATAACAGGCACAGGATAAGTGGCAGGACTCCTGTCCCTTTCCTGTCTATGTATACTACATAGACTAGGCCATGCCTTATGCTCTCACTGATGAACATTTAAATACTCAAGTCTTACTGTAAGCACTCTCAGGAAGGCGAATCCACTTCAGTAAATTGTGTAATGCACACCGTAAACTATGTTTGGATCAGTCTGTTTTGCACGGCATATGGAGAGACTCCTTCTGTTAGGATAGGCAGATCAGAACCAGTACTTTTTCAGTGTAACTCACACATTTGAAGCATACAGACCCACAGATGCAAAGAAAGGTATGTTCCTCCATTTTGCAGATGAAGTAACTCTCTTTCCAGTTATACTGGAGGGTGGCTTGGAATGGAACCTTATGCTGATGCACCTGTCTTTTCCTGACCAACTCTTATCTAGGTTATCTTTCTTACAAGTAACCTGGGAGATCCAACTTCCTAACAAGGCAACACAGGACAATATACTCCTGTGAAAATGGGTTTTCGTGGGGTTCCTTCTGTTGGACTTAAGGACTCTTACCCTCAGGCAAAGCCCTGAGTCTGATTTTTGGGTTAGGGACTTAAAGCCACTTTAAACATACCCTGGCCTCAGGTTCCTCGTTTATACAAATGGGGCTGCAGACCGGAAGGTTCTGAGGAAGCTCTTGGGCTCTGGATTCTACGCTATGGATTTTTTTGGCTCTGCCTTTCATTCCATCTTGATTACTTATTGCAGTATTCCCTTTGTAAATAACTCAAGAAAGAGCAAAGGTGTGTGTGAAGATGGTTGGTACCCCACTATCTTCTCATGCTCTCCTAGATAGCTTTAACTGTCAACTCCATACAGTTCAGAATCATCTGAGAAGGGAGTCTCCACTTAGGGGATCACCCAGATCAGGTTGACATGTGGGTGTGTCTGTGAGAGAATTGTCTTGAGTGTTAATTGATGCAGGAGGACCACAGCCCACTGTGGTTGGCACCAATCCCTAGGCAGTTGGTCCTGAGCATAAGAAATACCTTTCTTATCAAACCTGGGAGACAGTCAGCTACCTAGCAAGCCTGCTTTCAAGATCTTCTTTGAGTTTTTGCCCAATTTCTTTCAGTGATGGACTGTGATCTGGAAATGCAGGGCAAATAAATCCTTTCTTCCCCAAGCTGCTTTTAGTCAGAGCATGCTTTATCACATCATATTGACAGAACTGAAGCTAGAACTCATGGTGAGGCATACTGAGGGTGGAAACAGATCAAATGTCCAACGGGGAGGAGGGGCAAAGTAAATTATGGTAAATCAGTTATCTCAATCAAATATTATTCAGAAACCAAGGGGAATGTTTATGAAGACTTTCTAGCAAATTGGAAACAGTTTTCTTAAAAAAAAAGATAGAAGAATCTTTTTATTTGATCATAACTACCCAGAAAATGCACAGGAACATGTACAAATTTAGAAGGAGTGACTAAAATGGAAATAGTTGATACAAAAACACGTGGGGATTTTCTTCCTTCTGGAGATAAGTGTTCAGTGGGTCCTGGGTTTCTCATTGGGTACCTTATCTTGTAAATTATCCAAGGCAGGCTAATGGTTTTGGGGGCTGTGAATGCCACAAAAGAGCAGGAGACAGTTGACTCTCTAGCCTAAGTCTCAAGTTAAGTCTCAAGCCTCTTTCCTCTCTTTGAAGAGAGAGGAAAATGAATGTGCCCTGGACTACACTGGGCTTTGCTTGCCCCTGCCCCGCCTCATCTCCCTCCCTCTCCCCCTGTTCTCCCTCCTCTCTCTCTTTCTCCAGCTCCTCTGTCCTCTTCTTTTCTTCTTCCTTTTTCTTATCCCCCCCCTTTCCCTCAGTATTTTCAGTTGCCTCGGTACTACTTTTCCATAAAGGAAAAATTCACATGCTATGAAATTCGCAGTGCAATATATTTGATTTCAACAAATGTGCACAACATTGTGATAATCAAGACACAGAGAGTTTCTATAACTCCAGAAAATTCTTCTTGTCTCTTTCTGGTCAATCACCTGGTCCTAGGCAACACCTATGGTGAATTCTACCAGTATAGATTAGTTTTATCCCTAGAGTATCATATAAAGGGAATCGGAGAAATATGTACTAGGTTTTCTGTTTGCTAGTTTGTTTTGTTTTTAAAATAGCCTATCAGTTTAGCCCAGATTTGTTTTGAACGTTTGATCCTCCTGCCTCTGTCTGAAGTGGAGGGACAACTAGCATACCTGACTTCAGATATGATATATTTTTTTAGATGGGCTTCTTTAGCTCAGCATACTTGCTTTGGGGTCACCTGTGCTGTTATAGGGCATCAGTAGTAACTCAATACTTTTTACTCCTAGGTTGCATTCTCCTGAGGTCAGCTCCCAACTTCAAAGATGTCCAGGTTTTAACCCTAGGAACCTGCAGATGTGCTTTGTTGAGGAGCTTTGCCAGGATGGCTGCATTAAGGGTCCTGGAAGGGGAAGGTTTGTTTAGGTTATCCATATGGATTTTAATCACAACTCCAAGTATGTGAGAAGCAGAGGGATACTAGGGAGAACAGTAGGCAGGTGGAAGAGACTGGCTTCAGGAAGCCATGAGTAACTGGAGAGGCAAGGGAAGGGAGGGTTTCTCCAGAACTTCCAGAGGACTCAGATGTGCTGATGTTTTCACTGTGGCCTAGTGAAATTCTACTCAGACTTCTGACCTCAAAAACCACAAGAGAGTCAGGTGGTGGTGGTGCATGCCTTTAATCCCAGCACTTGGGAGGCAGAGGCAGGCGGATTTCTGAGTTTGAGGCCAGCCTGGTCTACAGAGTGAGTTCCAGGACAGCCAGGGCTATACAGAGAAACCCTGTCTCGAAAAACAAAAACAAAAAACAAAACAAAACAACAACAACAAACCCCAAACCACAAGAGAACACAGGTATGCCATTTTAAGCCATGAATCTGTGACTAGATATTAATGACTTCACGAAGAGACTATGGTTTCTCTCCGTGGATACACTACAGATTGCAGCTCCACTCACTTCTTGATGAGTTTAGATCTGTTTGGAACTCCTGCAGATAAAGTTGATAGGGAGATCTTTGTTTATTTGTTTGAGACAGGTTGGCACGTGACAGGGTGGCTTTAACCTCTCTGTACTGCTGAGGGTGACCTTGAACATCTGGTCCACCTGCCTTACCGTGATGCTGGAGTTATGAGCATGCACCATGATGTGCAGTTCATGTGGTGTAGAGATTGAACCCAGGGCCTCATGCATGCTAGGCAAGCACTCTACCAACTGAGCCACATTCCCAGCCCTGCCGGGGAGACTTACATGAATCCTTTTGTGGATATGATTTCCTTTCTTAGGTGAATGTAGCAAGGAATGGAATTGTTAGCGCACAGTCCAGTTTTCTCAACTGGTTGTACCATTTAATAGCCAAACTATGAGACCTGACCCTCTTTTTTAAAAAAGGAAGAGGAAGGCTGAGATCATTGACCTCAGATAGTAAGGACTGGTGGGAATCAATTCCTAGCCCCTTCTAGATGATTCTAGAGGCTGATTGTACTTTCAGAGTCCTCAGCATGAACTCCAGTACATTCTCATGCTTGAATGCATTTCTTTTTTTCTTTAAAAATGTCCCCCCTCCCACCCCCTACCATTCTTTCTCTTCCCTCTGGTCCTGTGCTCTTCACTAGTACGCCCTGTGCTCTGTGGGTGGGTACTATGGCCTCCATGACCCGGAAAACCCAGGAGTCAGGAGACAGAGAGTCTAGACCCTCAGGGTCCTAACAGGGACACGGGGGAACAGGAATGCCGCAAGTTGAGTGCCTTTCCCCGGGGGGCAGTCAACTGTGTTATTCTGCAGTAAATGGAATTTTCTTGTCCCTCTAAGTAGAAAAGCACCTGCAGCTCAGATGCCTCCCACCACAGTAGTTGATAAAACACTTGGAGGAGAGGAAGTAGGAGAAAAGGGGATCCCAGGAGCCCACGTTTCTTGGGGGAGCAGGGAGCTGTTTTGTTAATCTTGCTCTTGTGTGCACACACACACACTTGGAGGTCAGCATCAGGTCCTTCTGCCCTTGCTCTCCACCTTAATTTCTGAGACAGGTTCTCTTTCTGACCTGGAAGTGGCTGGTTCAGCTAGACTGCCAGACTGGAAAGCCTAGTCTCTCTCTATCTTCCAAGTCCTGAAACTACAGGCATGTGCCCACTCAGCTTGGCACTAAATATTTTTACTTATTCATTTTTGTGTGTGCTTGAGTATATGTGCGCACACCATATGAAATGGAACCTTCTAGTTTCTTTGGAAAGTCAGTTATGTCAAATGATGCTTTCCTGGGGTGCACAGGTGAAAGGAGATCTTGCTAAAGCAAGTACGTGAAAGGCTGTTGTCCTGAAGCAGACACAGGTGAAAGGATGTTCGGCTATAGCAGACGCTTGATGAAGGAATATAAATATGACCCCAGAGACAGTGGGAGATGGGCACTGAGCATTGGTTTGGTTTGCTCTGCCTTGCTATTCTTTGCTAACGACATGCATGTATTCATTTGTCTTACATAGAGTTGAGCTAACCTTGTGGTAATGCTGCCATTGAGAGAAACTCACCCAAGAACTGCTTGTGAGGTTCCTGTGGCAGCTTGCCGCTTCTGCAGCCTTGCCTCAGGCTGGTCGGGGAGCCTGGCAGTTTCTTCATGACTGAACTATAGCTGTCTGGTTCTGCTTGCTGGAAGGACTGGACTGGAACTGCTGGTTTGTGTCTGGTGTCTGCATGCCAAGAGGACTGGTCTGCAGCTGCTGAGTTATATTTGGTATTTGCTACAGTAGTGAACTGCTCCCCAAGAAGATCGAGCTCACCCCCAAAAGAACAGTTGCTGAACAGGACCACATTCCCCATATCCTAATAACTTTTCTCTTCCACTACTCTGCTGGGTGGTGGGATAGAGGAGAGGCTGAACCCTTATTAAAAGTAGGTTGCAAAAAATGTATGCCTTCAACCACGTGTGTGCAGAAGCCAGAGAAATTCAGAAGAGGGTGTTTGAGCCTCTGGAACTGGAGTTACAAGCAGCTGTGAGCCACCATGTGGGTGCTAAGACCAAAACCAGGGTCCTTGCAAGATCAACAAGTGCTCTTAACCACTGAGCAATCTCTCCAGCTCCAAGAATGACATAAAAAAAAAATTCCAGGAATTAAACTCAGACCCTCATGAGCAGCAAACTCTTTACAAACTGAGCCATCTTCCCAGTCCCAATTAATTTGGCTTTTTTTTTTTTGACCTAAAGAAAACTGGTCCTTAACCAATTAATTCTTATCCTAAAATTCCAGAGCTTTTCAGGATTAAGCTGAAGGACAAAGAGGTGTTTATTTCCCTTGAATAATCAGTTTTGGCTCCCAAAATGGGATCTGGGATTTGAGGATCAGGTGGTTTAATCTACGAATCTTACTTATTCAGGCCATGGACACTTAATCCAGAATGGGGTACCCTCTTCTGACTTCCATGGAGCCAGACATGCATGTGGTGCATGGACATGCATGCAGACAAAGCACCACACATGAGCTTAAGAAAATGTCTCCCATCTCTTGCCATTCACGAAACCAGTATAGAAACACCTTGGACATCAAATAAGCTCCCAAGTATACCTCCTGACACAAGAGCCTGCTGCAGTCTGGTATCCCATGTGGGATGTTCATGTGGCCTGCTGGACATGCTCAGAGCACTGAGAACTCAAGACTCCAGCTCTCATTGTGGTCCTTAGAGCGAAGGAGAGCTGGCCTTTATCATGCCAGCTGCCCCCATCCCTTTATGAAGTCCCAGCTTGACAACAGTTGTGATGGCAATGGCCATCCAGGCTCCCCCAGTGGGAGCCTGAAAGCCCTCTTGGCATGAAACTCTGCGTGTCCTTCTTCTTGCTCTGTACCTGCGAGCTCACATGTGGATGGGCACATGCTGGTGTTCTGAGTTCTTAGGACAAGTTCTCCAAGATATAGGGTCCTCATGGGAGGGCCAGTGCATTGCCGGGCAAAGGTAGCTTGAACAAGTCCCCAGTGTAGGCCAAGGGAGAGGCGGAAAGCACATGGAGACTTGGCATGAAGGTGCCACCCCAGGGTATAGGTGATCCTTTTCTCTTTGCTTATCCTCCTGTGCTGGCTTTGTACCAGTGCCAGCCATTTGTGGTGCCAAGCACAGTGACACATGATTGTGCCTTTTTCATATCTTTGTCTTCTTATGGTACCTGGAAGGGAATTGGGGGAAGGGCAGCTTCTTCCAGGAGCCACATTTCCCCTTCCCTTTTCAAGCTGAGCATTGGGGTGTGAGTGCAAGGAGTCTTACGGGCATGCAATTAGGCTCTCTGCCTGGGTCTGCTGGCACGGAAGCCAGCAAACACCCCGTGGAAGCTGCAGTGCACCAAAGCATTGCAAAAAAAAAAAACAAAACAAAACAAAAACAAACAAACAAAGAACAAGGCATTTGGTCCCTCACTGGAACCTGTCTCCCTTGTCTGGAAGGTGGAAGATGCTACTCACTGCTTTCCAGGACACTGGTGCAGGTCTTTGTAGAAGAGGTATCATGTTCACTGTCTAGGACTCTGTAAGTACAGGGGATTGGCAGAAAATGGCATCCAGTGAGTATGTTAGCAGCTAGCAAAGGTGGGGCTCCCCATGGGAGAGGTACACAGTGGGGAGATGTGTTTACTGAAGAAGTAGAAAGTTCTACCGGCTGGGAAGGTTGTACCTAGTGGGGACGATCCTCCTGGTCTGCTTTCCCTTGCTCTGATAAACATCGGAGCCGGGGAGGAGAGGGCTTATTTGGTTGACGCTTCTCATCATAGCTATTCACCGATGAAGTCAGGCAGGGACGGGCAGAGCAGGAGCGGAGGGAGGAACCATGGAGGGGTGCTGCTTACTGGCTTGCTCTTCATGGCTTGTTTTCTTATACAACCCAGAGGTGGCACACCGTCACATATCGGTCTTAACCAAGAACATGCCCCAGACTGGCCCCTAGGCCAAGCTGTTGGAGGCATTCTCTCAACTGAGGTTCCCACTTCTCAGATGAGTCTGGCTTGTGTCAAGTTGACAAAAATCTTACCAGCGCGTAACAGGAAAGTGTACCCAGTAAAAGGGTGTACTTAGCTGGAAAGTTATACCCAGGGAAATGTTAGTACCCTGGAAAAAGAATGGTATCCAGGGGAGATTGATACTCAGGAAAGAGATGGTACCCATGGGGAGGCTGATACCCAGGGAAAGAAATGGTGCCCATGGAGGTAGTGGGTACCCAGTAGGTATATCGGCTTTGGAGAGGCTCATCACTTGACTTGGGTTGTGAAGGCCTAACAGGAGAAGTCTAACAAGAAAGAGATAGATTGTGTGGTTCTTCATATTTAAATAAAAATGCAGTCACCCTCAAGCCTTCAGTCCCCTGCCCACAGTTAGGAGTTTTAGAGCATCCATTTGTCCACATTGGCTTTCAATTTCTGCCAAGGAACACTAGTTAAAATTCAAGACAACATTGCTGGATCAAACTGTTCTCATATTTCTCCATTGGAAATACCTATAATTCCTCAAGACAATGTTTCAATTTACCACATGTCCAGTCACATGCTGAAGTGTAATAAAACCCCGCCATCCTCTTCCGGCCTCCCACTCCCAGTGTTTGGAAGATCAGAGGACACACGTGGACTTTCAATCAGGAAAGAAGGCCCTTCTTCTGTTTCCTGCACCTCCGTCTGTGCTGGAGTGAGGGGTTATGGTCATCCTCAGGTACTGGCTACTTTGGAAGCGTCGCAAGAAAGAAGTGGACAAGTTACAGTAGAATAAGTATCTGGTAGCTCTCTTCTCCAGCAGACACGTCCTATGGCCTGTGAGCCAGTCTGGATGTAGATCTGTTCATTCTCGAATTGAGCTTTACTGACCCATTCCTGACCTGCTGTGTACCCAAATGTGTATCTGTGGTCAGGGTCACTCTTTGGAAGGTACATTTCAACCTGTGGACCCTGTACTGTATTGTCACCTGGGTTGCCAGAGAGCTGATACGCAGACACTTCCTAGCTTCTTCAGGAGCCTTTGTGCAATCTCATGGGTCAGTAGCTATTTTCACACTTACTGTTAAAGGGTTGTGATTTCTGTTTGTGGGTAATATACCCCTCCACCATGTGTGGTGGTGGGTATTATGCCTTCCTCTGTCTGGAGATGCCCCCTGTCCTCTGTGGGTTCTTTCAGGATGAAAGTATCCTTAACTACTGGATTTTGAATGACTGAGAAAACCAGGTTTAGAGAAGACATCCATTGGAATGACACCAAGATCAGAGGAGTATCAGTAGTCTTTTCGGTCCCCAAAACAATTCAACTCAATAAAATCAACAGAGAAAATAAAATCAATCAAATAAAATCAAAAGAGGACGCTGTAAAATAAAAGAGAGGGCTTCTGGCCTGTATCACTTCAACAGAGTAGCAGAGTAACAGAAATGCCTGCAGTGGTTGTCTATTTGTAGAGTCTAAGGATATATTGGAGGGCAAATTGAGAAAGGTTGTTGTCTGTTTTCTTTGTTATAACAAGAACACCTGAGGCTGGACTATGTACAAAGAAATTAGGTCATGGTGTCTGTTCACAGCACTAAAACCCTAACTAAGACACACACTCTAGCTAAAATAACCCTGCAAAAGAAGAAAGAAGCTAGAAGGCTCTCACATACTCACACAGAGTCACAGACAGTTGTGAGCCACCTGATGTGGGTGCTGGGAACTGAACTTTGGTCCTCTGGAAGAGTGGCAGGTGCTGTCAACTGTTGAGCCATCTCTCCAGTCCCTTACTTTTAATTTTTAAAATTAGCTTACAAGGTGAGTTGTTCATGTGAGGTTTCACACATAGTTCATTTCGGTTGGTTCATCTTGCCCCTTGCATTGCCCTGTCCCATCTTCCTGCCCCCCTGCATCTCCCTCCCCGAACTCCCTGCCCCACTTCTGTTCCCTTCTGTTCCCAGCATCCCCCTCTTCTACTTCATTCTATTGTTGTGACTCCCTTCAGCTTCTTTATCTGCATAGTGGAGCTAATTGTGTCTAACCTTGGCCGTTATCAGGAAGTTTAAATAAGATACAATGAATTGTTTGAAACATTGCTTCTATCAGAGTAAGCCCTGACATGTTGGCCATTATTATTACTGTTATATAGGCTTTTGATGTTTTAATTCTGATTCTGTTTTTCTCCTGGTTAGAGTACATCCTTGGGTGAGAATCTCAGAAACAGCAGGTGAATGAAAGACTCACTCTTCCTTCTAGCATCTGCTGGTTTTACCTTTGGTAATTGTGTTGGGTCCCTGGTGAACATTCGGTGCATGTTGGTTATTATACTTAGATTATGCAAAAGTTTCCCTTTCTTGTCATTTTAATTAGGCTCATTTTCTTTGGATTAATCTTGAAATAACTTCTTTGGAAAGACCTTAGGTTGTATGTGATCTGACTCTTTGCCCAACCAAACCTGTTTCTCTTGCATGACCATACCTAACTCGGTTTGGCTAGGAACCAAGCTCAGGGGTCTCTTGGGAACAATGTTTCACCCTTCCAGTTTGATGAGTATTTCCAGGGCTGTCCTCAATGCAAAGTCTTTATTCTGCAAGTGAGAAGGATTCTCTCTGGCCTTAGTGCCAGCAGTTCTACTCCGACATGCTCCGGGGGGCCATCTTTGGTATTGCTGCCTCCTCTTGGGGAGTCTTTTGATGCTAATATCTGAGTGTATCTATTGCAGTATGCCTTTCCTTTTAGTGGGTTATGGTCTATTTTAACTCAGACAAGTGGCTCACTTACAGATCTCTCCTCATGTCTTGTATTTTGCTTTTAAGATGTCTATGTCCTTGGTTTTTCATTTTTGGAAATTTTGGCTCTGTTAGTTACTTACGCACCGAGTTTCTGAGTTACTCACTGGATTTCAGGGCTCCTGTTGAGAAGTTACCTTAATGTACTTTAAAAAAAAACTGCAAGATACTGTCATCATATTCATAATTTGCTTTGGGTGTAAAATCTTCCCCTAGATCGAGGAGGATGAAAACTAGAATGTTTGGACATCTCCCCCTGATTTTAGCCATTTTCTTCAAGTCTTCATGTATTAGCATCCCTCCCTGGCTCTCCTCCTGGGCTTGCCTGCCAGTCACACTATCATGGGCTCTGTGAGGTAGATTGGACTCCTGGGGTTGCCTTGTAACTTACTCCATGTTGTCTGTGATTTCCAGACAATTGTCTGTCACTTGTGATAAAGCACCGTGAGCTGTCACGTCCCAGTGAGAAGCAATCTCCATGCACGTTTCCGTTCCATTGTGCTTATTTTTAAGTGGATTTTGACCTTACAGTTTCACTTTGACCACATAAATACATTAAATCCACACCCTTATTTTTATGACAGGGGAGACCACAGTGGAACTGGCTGAGGTGAAAGGTGATGTTTTAAGGAGGGTATCACCTGCTAGCATTTAGGTGTGCCCTTAATGCTGCTCCCAGGACTCTCGTCCACTGTTTTATTTAAAAGCCGTTTTCATGTTAACTGCTGTTGCCACTGCTCAGGTCTTGTTAAGCAGCCATATTGTTATTGAGATTTCCTGGGTATAGCTTCCTGGTCATATCTAGAAGACACCATCTCACAGTAGACTCCCTGGTCCTCTGGCTTGTTATAGTCTTTCTGCTTGCTCCCTCTCCCTGAGCCTGAGGTGTACAGTTATGCTGTACATGTACCAGTTGGAGCTGGGTACCCTACAGTGCTGTAGAAGTACCAGTCAGGGCTGGGCACCCTACAGTGCTGTAGATGTAACAGACAGGGCTGGAAACCCTACAGTGTTGTAGATGTACCAGTCCCTTTCCACTGCAAAAAAGAAACTCCATTTGGGGTTGCATGGCAGTGTAGATGGGGGAATTTCACTGGACCCCATCCTTGGATGAATTACAGTTAACTAGCTCCTTAATTGGCTGTCTACTAGTGGTCAGCATATCCATACAAACAATACTAAATAGGTGCATTTATTCATATATATTTATATATATATGAATATATGTAAACAATAATAATTAAAGAAAAAGAGGTCATGAACTTGAGAGGAAGAGGGCATAAGAGGGGCTGGAAGGGGAAAGTTTTGTAATTATGTTTTAATTAAAAATAAAATAAATTAATAATAAGTCTTTTTCTTACATTCTCATATATGACATTTCAGTAATATTAAGTACTACTATACCAGTAATCAATATCTGAGTGTTGACTGTTTTTTACTTGAGTATTTATCTTCATCTAAGCACATGTCTCTTTTGCTTTTAATCCTAGAGAACACAGTTTGGGGAGGGGGCCACAAAACAACAAAAGAAAGTGGAGCAGAGGAAAGTAGATTGTCTGAAAACGGGCAGAGACCTCAGAGTATTATTTACAACTTTAACCATAGCCTGAGCACGTCAGCAGGGCACCTTCTGGAAGTGTTTATTGAAGAAACATCAGTGGAAGACCCTACGTTGACCTAACACAGTCAGAGAAAGAAGAATCTTCCAAAGCCTTCCGTGTAAAGCACAGGCCAGGTAGGGATCCGGAAGGGAACACACACTTGCAAAGAGTGTCACCACACTGTGAAGTAAATACAATTCCAGAAGTAAACGCAGGAGGCTGTGCCACAGAGGAAGAGCATGGGAATTAAAAGAGGTGGAGGAAAGATGTCAGGAAATGGTGACAAGGCTGTGGAGAGGAGAACAAACAGCACCTGTAGAAAGAGCACAGAAGTAAACACAGGACGGGGGAAGCAACCGGGCAACGGGCAACAGAGCGTGCGGGACTTGTGAGCATGACTGAGTGGGTAGCCATGGAGGAGTCAGCTGTTCCCATGTGACCTCAAGTATCATTGACCAGTTCCCGGATCGGCTCCATCCTCACTGTAAACATCTGCTGCATGCGAGAACGCCCCTGTAGATTTGGACCGTGATCCTCTAGAAAGGCTTGTCCTAGGGCAACCTGTTCTCAACCTGTGGGTCACGACTGCCTTTGGGTGTCAACCTAAGACCATCCGGAAAACACAGATATTTACATTAGGATTCATAAGAGAAGCAAAATTCCAGTTGTGAAGTAGCAATGAAAATAATCTTATGGTCAGGGGTCACCACAGCAGGGGGAACTGTGTTAAAGGGTCAAGACAGAAGGTTGAGAACCACTGCTCTAAGGTTTTAAACAGTAAGACAGTGTGATCATATAGGGCTTCTGAAGGGAGCCACAGAGCAGGAGAGGGAAGCCCCTGGTCAGCAAGTGAGTGGAGACTGTAGGAGCACCCGTGTGGGCCCCCGGAACGAGGTGGCTGAGAAGAAGGGAAGGGTAGAAGAGCTACTGGATACTTCATCAGAGGATGCTCAAGGCCAGTTGTACACAAATCTAGCATGAGGACTGGGTGCTGGGTAGTGTCACTCATAGCTAGAAGAAGTGTGACCAGTATACAGGGAAGACACTATGCTCCCGGGACTGCTCAGTCTGGGCTGCATTGGGAACATCCAGGTAGGACTATCTGGTGGGCACTCACAGTGTGCCGGAACTCGGGAGGGAAGTGTGGCTCGGGAGAAGAAAGGCTCTAGACCTAGGGGGCGATGGCTGGTGATACAGAACAATACAGGGACGGAGACTTCAGCATAGGTGCTGAGGTGGCCCTGGGGACGGGTGAAAGGGTGAGCCGTAGTGCCCCAAGTCACCTGGCTAGCAGTTGGTTGTCCTGCAACTGTAGTTATAGCACCAGGGAGCCACTCTCAGATGCAAAAAGCCCTTCATTTCACCTTGTGGGTTGAAAGAGAGACCAATGAGGTAGACCTTTGGAAAGATGAGACTCAGACTAGAACAAGGAGGGAAGACCACAGGCATCCGGGATGCCAGCAAGGAGTGGGCACAGAACTCCCTTCTTACCGGTGCCCGGTGCAGTGCAGGGTGAATGGACCAGGAAGGGTACTCATACCTTTGAGTAACTTTCCATGCTACCTCCCTGTTTCTCTGCATATTATGGCTCCGAGGTCCTGGCCTTCACCTGCCCTTGCCTGAAGTTCTCCACCCTGCTGGAACCTTCTGTAAGGCACTGAAGCAGCCAGCAGTATGGGGTGGTGCCACTCAGCAGGCCCCTCTCTGCAGGAGGGCAAGCCCACGTGTAGACTCGTGACTCACTCTTGGCACAGGCCCACACAGTGCAGGCATTTCCAGTCATTTCTGTTTCCTCTTCCTATATCTTCTGACCTTTCACCCAGCCCCAGAGAAACTGTACTGCTGTTTACTAGATACTGAGAAAGTTAGATCCTTACTGTTCAGGCCTCAGCATCACCTAGTTCTTAGGTCTATTCTGCACGGGTGGTACCCTTCTTTTGGAAGACAGGGGTGTCACCAAACGTTGGAAGATACTCATTAGTTATAAAGGGGAAGAGAAAAAATTGTGAACCTAAACATATAATCTTAAGGGGAAAACTAAGTAGTTTTCACAGTGACTAAAAAAAAAAAAAAGCTATGAATGTTAATTAGGAACATAAACACTGGGGCTGGAGAACGTGTTCAGAAGTAAGAGGGCTGGTTCCTCTTCCAGGTGGTTGGAGTGCAGTTCCCAGCATCCGTAGAGGGTGCTCAACTACCCACAATTCCATTCTACGGGATCTGATACCCTCTGTTGGTCTCTGAGGGCACCCATACACACACACACACTCACACACACACACACACACACACTCACACACACTCGCACGCTCGCACATGTACACATGCACACATGCACAAAAAGTATAAATCTTTCAGTAAAAAAGAACACAGACATCCCTATAATTAGATAACAAAGGAAATTATGGAATTAGAAAAACAAAGTGCAGTGTGGTTACAGTGATACAAAGGAACGTGTCCACAGTTGAGTCTTGAAGGAAGGTCTAGAAAGCCAATACTGGCTGTGCTCAGGTGGTAGGGTATTATTTTTTTTATTTTATTTTTTCATTTTGTTAACTTTCTGCAATGCGGTTGTATTAGTCTTACAACAGAAAGATGTATATAATAAAACAACAATATGTTCAAATGTCAAAGCCTCCTTCAACTGGCCAGGTCTTTTCTGGGATTTCCAGGCTGTCCTGTTCTCAGCCTACCCCTAGTCCCATTAACTCAGGGCTTATCAATCTATCTGAAGGCTTAGGGCAGGGACACTTCAGGAACCAGGTCCCCTCCCTGGGGTGGGGCAGGCAGGCCCCTGCTTGGGTTGTTGGCTCTTAAAATCTGAGGAAACAATTAAATCAGAATTTTATAGCTTTTTACTCAGTGAGAGAACAGGGAGGCTCCCAGACAGCACTAAAGGCCTGTTTCCCACAATAGGTCCCTGAATCCAGGGTAGGGATTTTGAGGGTGTGATCATCTGTTTTTTGAGGTCACTCTGGAATCTGCAGGCCACAAGGAAGCCATGCCAAGGGGACTGGAGGTAAGTTAGAGTCAGAGAGGCCAGATGATCCAATTTAGGAGATTAAGTAAAGTAGACAGTCCTGGGTTTTACGACTTGGTCTATCTCCTTGTCTGTACACTGCGCATATAGGGCCTCTTGAAGGCAAGTGCCCCTCCCCCATCTCCTTGCACAGAGGGAGGTAGACAGTTTATAGTTTCTGGAATGATCCTCTGCATGTATTGGTGAGGAAATACCTTTGCCTTAGGAATAATGTCAGAACAATCCTCAGGGACTCAGAACCTGGGAATCAGACACGTGGGTGTGAAGTTTTCTGCATCTCTGGATGGTTTGAGAACAAAATCCTGGAATATCCCAAATCCCAGCCTTCATCTTTTATGTTATTTTATTTTCTCAGCTAGCCCTTCACAGAAGTTGGGAGGAGACAGACAGTAAATGAAAGTGCCCAGCTACTCCTGGGCACAGGTCCTTAGTGGTCCCATCCTCTCTTTCTCTTTGGAAAGGATCAGATGTTGTTTATTGGAGTTAACTCTTAAAGTCAAGTTCTAGCTAGCAGAAAGATAACTGAACATCAGTCCCGGAGCAGCTGAAACAGAGCCCCTTAGATCTCATCTGTTGATTGCATTCCCACCCCAACCCTTACAGTGTTGCCAAGTCTTCAGAGAGAAGTCTGTTTTCTCTAGCTGTGGAAAGGGACAACATTTGAGGAAACAAGAGTTAGGCAGGTGTGGCTGGAGAGATGGCGCCATCGAAGACCTGAGACCTCAGAACCTATGTAAAAACTGCAGGGCATGGTGGCACACACTTGTAATCCCAGCACCGGGGGTAAATGGAGACAGGTAGATCTCTGGGCTTACTAATCAGCCAACCTAGCCTAGCCTATGCACCAACTTCAGGGCAGCAAGGGACCTTGTGTCAAAAGAAGTGGGCAGAGCCAGAAAAATGACAGCCAAAGTTGTCCTGTGACTTCCATATACACAAACACACATGTACAGGTGTGCCAGCACACACATGTATACCCAGACACTCTCCCCCACCCCCCAGGAGTCAAACAGAGGGTGATGATCTGAATCAATTCTTTTTAAACAGGGGCCTCCACAGGGTCCCTTTGTGACATTAACAACAAGTGTCACTAAACGCACATAACAAGTGGGTTTCCTTGTGCTTTCCTTACAGGGCACACAGGATTCATTCCAAGCCCATGCCCTGGGTGTGTTCTCAAACCATCCAGAAGCACAGAAGGACATGAAGTATTGACCTGGCTTCTCTGGTCACGAAAGAAACCAAACCAGAAACTCTATTGTGGTTTGAATACATCCTCTACAAAATTTAGATTGAGTTTTAAAGATGCAAGTAGGTCATTAGAGCTCCTTATAGGACTAGGTGGTTTATTTTCTCCTGGTTGTTGTTGTTGTTGTTGTTGTGGTTGTTGTTTCAGAGACAGGGTCTCATGTAGCCTATGCTAGCCTTGAACAAAAAATGAACTTGAACTTAACATCCTGTTAACTCTACCTCATGTTTTTGTCTCAGCAGTTTAGGTATTGTACGCACATTTTAAAAATTAGAGTATTCCACGGGACAGAATAGTGGGTGTCACTGTGACGTTTCCCTCCATGGCTTTACCATTCTTTGATGGGGTTAACTCCTGTTACTCTCACTTATTCCCTGTCTCTTCCATCCCACAACCTTCTGCTCTTTCTTGATAGTTCCCTTTTATAGTTTTAAAATCGGAATTCCACACCTGAGAGACAATATTGCTTGTAAAGTTATGACAACTTCCAACACTTGACGGGGTGGAGGAGAGGCACTGCCCTTTGAGCAGACCACCCCCACCCCCACCCCTCATGCTGCAGGCTGCTTTTCCTTAACTGTAATTTCCACATAAACTGTTTTAGAGGTAGCTCTTGGCAGCCATGGAGATTCATGTAAAAGTGTGTTTTATTCCTCCTCTCCTCTTTGTACTGGCCTTCAAGAAGCTTCTCTTTCTTCTCTCTTCTCCTGAGAGTTGGGCATATCCTATTCTGTCAAACCTTTCTCTGATTCATCACTTTGTCAGACACTCAATTAGACATCACTTTCAAACATGGGTGCTTCCTTCTACAAACTAACTTTACCTTCATTGTTTGGGATTAAAGGTGTGTGCTAAGGGCTGAGCCACACCACAACTAGAAACAAATGTTTCCAGTAAACATAATCTTGGGATTCACAATGTAATCAAATATCCTGCAACATATTAGACTTACTCTTTAGGCCTGGCTGACTAGCCCAATGTGGGGTCACTAGCCCAGGCTAGGCTAATCAGAAAACAGAGTGGGAAGATGTGCCTCGGTCTCTGTCTAGGCAGTTAGAGAGCATATATAAAGTGTAGACTGAGGAATTAAGAATGGCTCTTATCTGTTGTGTACAACTGAAGGCATAGAAAATGGGGTCTTAGAATTGAGAGAAAGAGAAAAAGAAAACAGAGAACACCTCTTCCTAGTCAGTTCCAAAGTCTGGGTCAGCTGCACATTGCCTTCAATCTCCGGCGACATCTGTCACAGTTATTAATTCATCTTTCCCTTTCAAACCAGTTACAACTGGTTCCTATTATTGGTACATCAAATAAATCTGTCTAATGTGCATGGAAATATATTGAACCCATTGTCTGAAGCAATCTTGTGTGTTGTGTTTTCAATTAGAAGAAAACCCCAGTGTAGAATTGATATCTGAGCCATGAGCCCCAGTAAGTCTGTAGAATAAAATTTAATTGAAGCCTAGATCTTTTAGTAATTATACTCTGAGAATCCCTTATAGATGCCCATGACTGACTGAGTGTAAGGAAGGCATAGCCAGTTAATGACTGTGATTGTGGAGCATCTTGTCACACCTGCAGTGACTTGTAGGCAGTGAATGGAGGCCCTGCCACACGGTCTACAGCAGAGACTCTTAGTTCCTCATCCTTTCCCAACTGGAATTATGTTTTCCACTTCCTCTTGAAGTCACAGGTCAATAGAGACAGTAATAAGTAATGTGTTGGATCCCCTGGAGCTGGAGTTACATGTGCTTGTAAACTAGCCAGTGTGGGTGCTGGGAACTGAACCTGCGTTCTCTAGAAGAGCAGCAAGCGCTCTTAACTGCTGAGACATCTTTCTAGCCCCCAACTTTGGATTTTTTTTGCCCCCATTTTTCATTGGCAGCGAATTGTTCCCCCCTCTCTCCCCCC
>NW_021620926.1:6222241-6224311 GCF_004785775.1 Grammomys surdaster
CTCTCCTCTCTCTCCTCTCTCTCCTCTCTCTCCTCTCTCTCCTCTCTCCTTTCTCCCTCTCTCCCTCTCTCCCTCTCTCCCTCTCTCCTCTCTCTCCTCTCTCTCCTCTCTCTCTTCTCTCCTCTCTCCCTCTCTCCTCTCTCCTCTCGCCTCTCTTCTCTCTTTTCTCTCTCTCATTCCTGTATTTATGAGACAAAGTTTCTCTGCATAGCCTTGGCTGTTGTGGAACTCTCTCTATATAAGACAAGGCTGGCCTTGAACTCACAGAGATCTACCTGCCTTTGCCTCCTGAGTGCTGGGATTAAAGGCATGTGCCACCACCTCCCTGCTCTCTGCTGTCTTCTAGTGTTTTGTGATTCTTTAGAACTGATACTTACATCTTGCTAGGCCATTTAACTTAAGACACATTTATATCTTCTCTTGCTAGATTATAACTTCTTGGGAGCGTGGGCTGCTTGTTGCATATCTTTTCTCTGTTTATAGACATTAATAAAATTAATCCAATATTTACTATTTTAGCTTAATTAATTTGAATTCCAGAGGTGGGTGTGAACTTTACCCCTTCCAAGAAATTAGAAAAGGGGAAACAGGAGACCTTGCAGATAGAATCACCAAAGCATGATCTAAAATGACATTTATTTCTCAGAGAATACTAATGCTATTCTAATACTAATGTTTTCACAGCTTTGAAGTATCATTGATTCATAATAATCAGCACATAATTAACCAAGCGTGGTGGTACATGCCTGTCATCTCAGCTACTTGTAAGGCTGAGGCAGGAGGGTTGCAAATTTGAGTTTTACCTGGCCTACTTAGAGAATTCAGGACTATGCCTGGCAACTTAACAAGACCCTGTTTCGAAAATAAAAATGATACAGAGATGAGAGTGAAGCCAGAGGTGGAGCACTCGCCTAGCACACACACAAGGGCTCAGGTTCAATTCCAGCACTGGGAAAACAAGCAAGCAAGGAAAGACAACTATTGGATAATGCTTGGTTTAAGCGGACATTCACTAACCATTGCTTTAACCACGATAAACACTCCATCCACGAGGCCTCCTCAGTTTCCTTGTAATCTCTGCTTTTCTTCTACTCAAGACAACAATTGATGTTCTATGTCCTGGTCATTTCTCATTCTTTAAAATTTTATACAAATAGGCACATTGAATATGTACTTTAAAAACATCTATTTCTTCCAACTCAGCTTTGAGAGGCATCGATGTTGCTAGCCATATCAGTAATTCATTCCTTTCTGGTGCTGAGCAGTGTTTCGTCATGTGGATATGTAACAACTGGCTTAGCCATTTGCCTCTTGCTGGTCATTTGAGTTTTTTCCAGTTTTTATGCGTGTGAATGTTTATGTGCGTGGTTATGTGCCTTTCTACATTGCGTGGAAGTGAGAATAGATTGGTTGAGTTACATGATATCTAGAGAGGACATTTGAAGAGAGTGCCAAACGAACCCACTGTGTTCACCCCCCTGAGTGTTTCAGTGGCTCCTCCATCTCTTCCATTTGGTCTTTTGAGTTCTTTCTTCTATTCTAATAGGCATACAGTGACATCATACTTCAGTGTTAAGTTGCATTTGCTTAAAAATGATAATGGTGAATCTTTTCAAACCATTAAGTGCCATTGATGGTTGACTCCTTTGTCTTCCTCTTGGACATTGTATCCATTCACAATATTTTCTCCATTTAAGAGACTAGGTTGCTTTTCTAGGGTTGAATTTTGGCTTTTCCCTGTGTACTCTAAATGTAACAACCTTCATTAGGAGTAATAACCTTCACCAGGAGTAACAACCTTCATCAACTGTGAAAACTTTCACTGGGTGTAACAACCTTCATCAGCTGTAACGACCTTTGTCAGGTATAACAGCCTTCACAAGAGCAGTCCCACATATGTCAGACACCAGTGTGACTTCACACTGCATTCTCTTCAGTCAGTGGATTAGTGACTTTTTGATTGCTCTGATAAACACTGTGACCAGAATTGACTGACTAAATAAAGAATTTCTTTTGACTTAGGATTTCAGAGAGAGAGAGAGAGAGAGAGAGAGAGAGAGAGAGAGAGAG
>NW_021620926.1:6224321-6308481 GCF_004785775.1 Grammomys surdaster
AGAGAGAGAGAGAGAGAGAGAGAGAGAGAGAGAGAGAGAGAGGGAGACTAGGACAGAGAGACAGAAAGACAGAGACAGACAGACAGAAATGGTGGGGGAGACATGACTGACAGCGGGTTGCCAGCAGACCAGGAGCTGAGAGATCATGTGGTCAATGGCAATAGGAAACAGACAGAGTTAACTGGAAGTGGGGGAAGGTTCTAAACTCTCACAACCTGCCCCCAGTGACATACTTCCTTCAGCAAGGCTGTACCTCCTAAAGGCTTCATAGTCTCCCCAAACAGCTCCACCAATGGGGACCAAACATTTAAATATCTGAGCCTATGGGGGACATTTCACATTCAAACACTGTGGTCACCAACTGAGAGCAGTAACCCGAGGAAGATATAGCTTTAGCCTAAGTGGAGCAGTGGAATGGGAGGAACAGCATCGAGGGACCTAGCCAGCATCTCCTCACATCCATCCTGTGTATCCAAGAAGGGATACTAGGGTGGTGGAGGAAGCACAGGTAACGGCAGCCTACAGATGACTGTCTCAGTCAGGGTTACTCTCGCTGTGATGAAACACCATAACCAAAAGCAAATTGGAGAGGAAAGGGTTAATTTTACTCACAGTTCCATATAGCAGTTCTTCACCCAAAGCAGTGAGGGCAGGAACTCAAGCGGGGCAGGAACCTGGGGGCAGGAGCTGACACAGAGGCCAGGGAGGGGTGCTGCTTACTGGCTTGTTCCCTGTGGCTTGCTCAGCCTGTTTTCTTATAGAACCCAGGACCTTCAGCCCAGGGATAATAGCCTGGGCTGGGCCAAAATGGGCTGGGCCCTCCCACATCAATCACTAACTAAGAAAATGCCCTACAGGCTTGCCTACAGCCCAATCTTATGAAGGCATCTTAGTGTTCTCTCTCTCAAGTGACTTTAGCTTATGTCAAGTTGACATGAAACTATCCAGCACACTGACTCAATCTCTCAGAATTTTAGTGGGCTTTATTAGGAGGCAGTGGTCAAAAGACAGAATGGGAGTTATCAAAATCATACACACTGCAGACGAAGCTGCTGAGTAGTGCCAACTGCTTTGGAAAACAGTTTGTAATTAGCTGGATAAGCTGAAGTTTTACATACCATGAGGGTACATTCCATTCGTAGGTCCAGGACTTAGCAAACACTTACACATGCACATCTAGATATGTGTCTAAAAGTTCAAGAGTGTTCCCACCGGGGTTGTTGGTAATAATTATCTTCCCAATAACCACCCTGTCCTCATCAATGGTAGAATTCATGCATGATGGTTTGGTTGTACAATGCTGTCTCAGGAGAGAAAATGAGCTGGGTTCAATGGATGAAACTCATCAATCTAGTGTTGGGGAGGAGAATAAGACACACAACACTGGGAACAAGCAGGAACATGCTGTTGCTTAGCAACATGTACACAAAAGATGATGCTATGAAGAAAAGCAAGAAAAGGGTCAAGGGAGAGGTGGTATTTCTATAGAAGTGTGGAAAGGGTGATTAGATAAAGCTTCTTTTTAATTATACATGCTTTGTGGAATTTCTGCTTGTATGACGTAGTTCATAATAAAAAGGAAAAAAATAGGAATAGGCTAGATGAAGGGAAGGAAATAGGAAAGACAGAAGGCAAAAGTCAGCAGGGACTGGTCATGCACAGAGAGCTATGGGAATGCTAACAGGGCTGGTGAAATGGTGAAACGCTGTGGCAAGGAGTGGCCGGAGGAATGGGGCCCATACAGGAGGAAGGGCTATATTAGTCCTGTGGAGGAATCTGGACTTTATCCTGAGGGCAGTGAGAAGCCACTGCCGTAAATAGGCTATGGAGAAACAGAATCAGACCTGTGCGTTTAGAAGATGCCTTTGTCCACATCTTGGGAGATGTGCCTGATTGTTCCAGGTGAGTGGTAGTGAAGTGTGGTGTCTTCAGAGTGTGACTACTGTGGGCGACATTTCCCCAGAGCTCTGCCTGCATCCGGGAGGCTGGGAGCCCACAGCTCACAGTTCAGTACCGCAGCCCCCAAAGTCTTCGGACCAATGGCCTTGCTCAGTTCCTGATAGTGTCCTGGTTGTATTTGGGGGGAATTGTCTCTGTTTAATCACAGGATCATTAATGACAGGGTCAGATTCTCCTCTCTTAACATCAGCCAGGCTAACTTGATTGAAGAGAAAGTGCCATCCCTTTTCCCAGACACCATCCCATTTAGATTCTGAATATTTTAGAGCAAAGGAGAAAAATAATAAAGGATTCGAGGGTCTCAAACAGCTGGCAACTGCCGAACGTTAACAGTGCAGGACCCATCTCAGAACCTAACAGTCTAATAATATCACGTGTGACGTTCAGTTGATTGCTAAAATGACTTGTTCCATCTGCAATAATATTAGAGGAACATCTGGTCAGCACAAAGTTTTCTCAGTGCTCTGGGCTGCTTTATTCAAGTCGGGAACTACATTCCCTAGATATATCCTGTATCCAGTCTCAGGCTCTCAGCTCTGACTGAATTATACCGAGAGGCACCAAGTGAACGCTCCCGATTAGCTTGTCATTTTAATTGTACCTGAGGGATTTTCTTTTTCCTGGTAGTCTAGATAGCTACTGCAATTGCCGCTAATGGATTTATTTTTTAAAATACAATCAACCTAAACACACCCACACCCCTCCCCCACACATTATGTATTGAAATAGTGTAGATTAACTTAGCACATTCTAAACTTAAAAACAAGAAAATCTCCCATATAGCTCCTTTTGAGGGATTTGGCTTGCGGTGTCTCCCCCACATTTAATCACTTATCTCCCATGTTCTCTGTTGGAATTTTGCCTCCTACACACATTAAAAACAATATTTATTTTCGTTATTTTGAAGCGTTCGTACACACACACACACACACACACACACACACACACACACACGAGTGCAGGTTCCTGCAGAGGCCAGAAGAGGGCATCGGACCCCCTGCTGCTGGAGTCGAAGGGAGGTGGAATGTCTCCCATGTCACTTCTGGGAACTAAACTCAGAACCCCTGGAAGAGCAGGAAATGTTATCAACCACTGAGCCATCTTTCCAACCCCCACCCCCCACACCTTTTCCTTTTTCTTTTCAACAAATCTGTTGTCTTGTTCCATAATAAAAGGGAAGTCCAAAAAAGTTCAGATTCAGGACAGAACTATTTACTCAGATAGACTTTACCTCCAGCCAGTGTGAACTGAAGAGCTATTGGGCCTAATCTGATGCCTGTAAGACTGATTTCTATGACTAGTCCTGTGTTCAGCCCAGCCTGAACATAATGTTCCCCTGTTCATGCTAGAACCACTTCCAGACAGCACTTGCAAGCAGAGGTGGGATGGCCTTCACAGGTAGGTGATTCTTGTACACTGACCTCACCAGGAAGTGTAGGCTGGTGGTCATGACACCATCTGTCACATTCTAAAGGTGGAAGGATCTTCACCTGGCAGATTCAGGGTGGCCTGCTGTGTGACCATCCTCGGCAGTTTAGATGGAGAAGGAGGCCACTGTGGCGTGTCAGAAGGCTGTACTCCTGCTATAAGGATTCATGAGGGGGAAAAAAAAATCAATGGACTGAATTGTGAAATAAACCCTGTGAATTAAGAGAGAGATGAGGACATCTCCAAGTCAGGTGTAGCCTGAGCCAAACAAACTGGCTCACAATGAGCTGGGCCTCAAACATGCAATGCATCCTGCGTGCTACAGATCAGCTGTCCTAACATGTCTTCTTCAACCTTCGACAGCCCAGGAGCACCCACTGTGCCTGATACAATAGCCCAGGGCCGCTCTCTGCACTTGGCATGTGTGCATGTTGCCTTTCGATCCTCTCCTGCTCCATCTTCTCTCTTCCCCTGCAGTCTTAGAGCTCCTTGTGCAGAGCAGACCTGGCCCAGGTGACCCATGGCTTCTCTTCAGTCTCACAGTTTCTTGGCTCCCTGGGAGGGAGGGGTTCTCTTAGAGCTTTGTTTAGTGCCCCCTGGAGCCCCTGGGCAGGTGGTGTTTGATCCTCTTAGGCTTCCTACAGCTGCTAACTTGCCTTCCTCTTGCTAAATCTGAAAAATACTTCCAGAGCTTTCTGGATTTGGCTCTGGTGGAGAGAAAGACGTTTTATCCTCCTAACATTATTGACATTGAACATCAAGGACCCTTGTGGGCCTACAACAAGCTGTTGGGGGACACTTTACAACACTGTTACCAAAGAAAAACTAACTTGGCAAGTGGAGACAGTGGAAGTGTTTTGCCTTTTAAAACCATAGTTTAAAAAAACATATTAAGTATCTCTTCACTAGAAAGTGATGTTGTAAGAATGTCTCTTAAGGAACATCCCATTATTTTTCCAAAGAGAAAATAAGATTTATTTTTATCACTTTAAAAGCGCTCCCCCCCCCCCATTCATTCATGAAGGCCAGAGGTGTTAGATTCTGCTGGAGTGAGTCACAGCCTGACACATATACATGCTGGGAACTGAACTCGGGTCCTCTGTAAATGCTCTTGACTGTTGAGCCATCTCTCCAGCCCCAACTTTTCTTTAGGGAAATTATACATTGAAGACCTTAGCATTTTCTTTGTTTGTTGTAGCAGAGACACAAGTTTGAAGCCCTTCTCCCTCAGCCTGTACTTAATCAGAAATTTTAAAGCAACTTGGAAACTGGCAGATGGAAAGGAAGGAGATGTTTAAAGAGCTCCCAAATACCCACCGAGAGCACATGCACATTCATCTAGACAGTAATGACTAGTCCTTGTTTACTGAGAAGAAAGAAGCCCAGGTAAGTGGGCATGGCTAAAAGGGAAGAGTAGGGAAGAGTGTGTGACGGTTGCATGTAGTGGCTTAGGAATGACCAGAGGAGTCACAGGTAAAACAGTTAAAACCAAAGTAAGTATGAAATGCTACAGCCTAAATTGGTCCATTGACAGACAAACACAAATGCATATTGAGCTACACACAGGGCAGGCACACAGGGCAGGCACACAGGACAGGCACACAGGGCAGGCACACAGGACAGACACACAGGACAGACACACAGGGCAGACACACAGGACAGGCACACAGGGCAGGCACACAGGACAGACACACAGGACAGGCACACAGGACAGGCACACCTGGTAGGCATGCTAGTACTTCAAGTGTAGGTTGTGGGAACAGAGGCTGTGGAGCAATCCTAGCTCCCAGTGAGAGAAGATTCAGGAAAGTGCATACAGTGTGCTGTTAATGGAAGCTCCTTTTTCTGAAGTGGAAGATGACAGGTGTAGAGCACCGTGCTAACACTAGAACATGGTTTAGTTCTAGCACATGATCATATGTCTATTCACTGAAAAATGCTCTATTTCTCCACTTTTTCATTGTTAATTATGTGCATACCTCTCCGAGCCTCTACGCGTGCGTAGAGCAGGAGATCCCCTGAAACTGGAGTTATGAGGAGTTGTATAGGTAGGTGCTGGGCTGGCGGACACACCAAGTTCACAAGCAGAATTTCTGACTTGTATATGGCTGACCTCTTCCCAGTAACATTCAGAGTGCGCTGTTTAGAATACAGGAGGATCCTTCACCCTTTAGACTAACCCTCTGACGGAAGGCAAGAACAAGCTGGCAAGCAAAGATTTTCTTTGAGTTGTGCCAGGCCAGGTTTTTATGATTTGGGATAATTTACCTTGTTTCCCTAACAGACTCTTTATCTATGGGCAGGCATTCACTTGTTTTATAGGTGTTCCACCACCTACCTGCAGTGCTCTACCTGCAGTAGTGTGGGATCCTAGCCGGGAAGAGCAACTCAGCCAAATTCCAACGCGCTTGAATTACAGGAGCTCAGGATATGGCCCCCTCATGCCTTTAATCCTAGTTACCAGGACGCTGGCTTCCTCTGTTGGAGAACAGTCACATTCAGGGACAAGGAAGGGAAAGGGACTGGAAGACCATCAAGATGGCAACCAGGATCCTGGGAAACAGCTCCTGGACAGGCAGTGAGAAGACCCTGTAGTGACAGCCTGGGCAGACACAGACAAATGGGTAGAGTGAGTTTGGTTACAGTTGGAAAATGTGGTTGAAAAGAAAGAAGAGAATGACAAGCCGAGAGGGTGGCTAGGCTAAGGAGAGTGAAGACACGCCTGCACAGGTTAGAGGGGAGAAGGAAGTAGCCTTTGGAGAGAAGAGAGTTTAGTATAGTTGCTGGAGGGGGGACTACAGCCACTGGTATACTGTTGGTCAAGCTCTAGCTGCCATATTGGCTAGTAGGCTCTGAGAGGCCGTGCAGTATTGGGGTTAAGTGTGCAAGTCCAGAATTCCGTCTGATCTGGGGCAAGCGACAGAAGCTTTGTTAGGCCTCATTTTCTTCCCATGTAATGGTGGTAGTGATGATACCCATCTTTACGGTCAGAAATGAATATTAATACATGCGAAGCACTTACAATGCTTCTTGGCTCACAACAATGCCAAAATTTAAGGTCTGGTAACAACAACAACAACAACAACAACAACTCGGCTATCTTGAGAATTATTCTCAAGGTCAAATCTCTCCTTACACAGTAATAGAAGATGATATGGCAAGGTGATGAACTGACTGGAACATCCTGGATTTCAACTTCTGTCTTTATTCTTTCTTCCTATTACTCCTTAGAAGGCTATACTTGAAAATTAGCCAAAAATCTCTGGCCAATAAAATCTTATGTATCTGCCGTATTAGCTTTCCCCCCACAAGATCCTAAAAGATATATTTTTTAAAATCAATAAATTAAATACTATAGAAACGGCTTTTGATTCCACATGCTTACCAAACATAGTACTTGCTAAATTTGCATCAGCATTAATTTAAGAATAAAATTAATGAAGCCATAGCCACTTATTTAAAACACTGAAAGGGGAGGGGGTCTTAGGATAGCTGATTTCTTTTCCACTTTAAGAAATGGGATGAGTCTGTGGGTGGCCCACAGCTTGGGAGGGTTGTGGGGGTGCTGCCTGTCCCAGGCATTGTTCAGGTAGGCTAATTTCCTCACCTCATTTGTCTAGAGAACTAGGGCTTCACTCTTCCCTGGGTATCAGGGAAAATCTGTGGTGCTTCCAAGAGGAGGCAGTCCAGGCTGGTCGGCTCAGGGTGTTGTTTGGTGTTTGGTTTGGCTTAGTTAGCTATGTGAGGTTCTTATCTTCAAATTCCTAAACTGGGCCATGGAATTGATGACAGAAAGGACAGTTGAAGTGGGATGTCAGACAGATCTGGAATTCACTTCTCAAAGTCCAGAAATTCTTTCTTCCTTCTGGTTTTTTTTGGTAGCATGCTGCTAAAAAGACAAAACAGTAACAACAAAAACAAAACAAAACAAACAAACAAAAACCCCAAAGAACAAAAAACCCAAAAACAAGCCAAATAATCAAACAAAAAACCCCAACAACACCCAAAACGAAAACCCAACCAACCATGTGCATGGGTGATGCTAAGTAGGTGGTTTTGTAGGTTTTTTTTTTTTTTTTTTTTTTTTTTAAAGGGCACAGGTTATGGATAAATCTGAGAAATGAAACTGTTAAAAGTCCAGGTGTTGTAGGTTGTATTCAAAACCATAATCTTTTGTGGAGCTTGGTCTGTGGAGGTGACAAAGATAGTCTCCATTTGTGCTTTACTAAGATGTCTAACGTCATTGAGTAAGACCAACATCTTGGCCCGTAAGATGGGGATGAGGTGAGGTTCATAAGTGTAACAGTGAACCTACTCTTCAGACATTCTGGACACAAATTTTCTTTCTACGTGTTTGTGTATGACCTTGGGCTAATTAAATTATCCTTGCATGTTTATGTTTGCTAATACCTAAAATAGGGCGAGTAGTACGATTTGCTTCACAGGGCTAATGTGAGAACAAACAGCCTCAGTGTCGTGTCTGATACAGACAGTAAGCCCTCAATAAATTACCATGTTATTAGAGCACTTTAAAGTTACAAGAACATTTCACTTAAAGACCCTTTTAGCTGGAGAAAGGTAGGAGCAGAAGACAACCACTGCAGGGGATTAGCGCCTTCCAGAGCTAAGAAAACATCACCTACTTTAGGGGCAGAAGGAGGGGAGGGGAGGGGAGGGGAGGGGAGTCCTGAGTTCGCTCTGTGTGCGCGCGTACGCGTGGGTGTACGCGCGTGCGCGCTCCCGTAAGCGCTGGGGCGTGCTGGACCTGGAACCCTCTATGATGCTCCTTCTAACTCCCATGCTCCAGGGAACCCTTAGGTTCCTTTACCTGAAAAGCAAGGGTAATACTTAAAAGAATAATTGGCGAGAGCGGAAGCATTAGCCTGTTTCTGGGTCAGCCTAGGCGCACACAGCAAATGCCCACATAGCCCTTCGGTTCCAGGCTTGTTTCTTTGCGGCTTGGTGCCGCAGTCACTCCTTAGCACCCCGCCTTCCTCCCGGGAGACGCCGGCGAGGGGAACACACCAGCCAGACCGCATCGCACCGCACCGCGGCGCACGCGCACACGCCGGCCTAGCGCCCGGGAAGTGGGGGTAGGTGGAGGGGGGGAGCGGGAGGTCTGGAAAGTTCCACCGGGTTCCAGAGCCCAAGGTTGGTAGGCGCGGAGGCGGCGGGGAGCGGCTGCGCGCGGAGCGAGGATACGGCCTCCCACGGGCTGCTCGAGACCGTGTCCACACTCCGCAGGCTCAGGGACACAGACACGACCGGGGCAGGGCAGACAGGAAACCGCGGAGGTGCAAGTGCAGGCGCCCTCCGGGAGAGGGGCGGGCCGGTGCCGGGTGGGCGGGCCGGTGCCGGGTGGGCGGGGCGAGCCGTCTGCGCAGCTGCCTGAGCCTTTAAACCGGGCCTCGCAGGGTCGCACCGCGCTTTCGCCGCCCGGGAGCTGACCGGCTGCGTCTCCTCTCGTCTTCCTCAGCGCCCCGCTTCCCCGCCCTCGCGACCCCGGTTCTCCTGGACTCGGCGCCGTCATCCCGGGCGATGCCCCGCTACGAGTTGGCTTTGATTCTGAAAGCCATGCGGCGGGTAAGTGACCTTCCCTCAGACCGAGTTCCCGCGCGGGCGCGCCCTGCCGCCTCTAGGCCTCCCAGCCCCGCGTGCCCTGCCTGCCGGACACCGGGCCCCCCTCGTGCGGTCCGCGGGAGGTCGCGGGCGCAAAGGGGGCGCGCGTGGGTCGGGCGCTCGGCGCGGCCGCGTGCGCGCGGGAGGCGGGGTGTGTGTGTGCCCGCGCGTGTGCGCGGTCGCGGGAGGGGGGTGTGCCGAGCAGGCAGCGGGCCAGGGGGCGGGGCGGGCCTCGGACCCCGACTCTCAGGAGTCCGATGGAAGGACTGCGGGAGGACACGCGCGAGAACCCAGGCCGGCACCGCTCTGCGCCCACGCGTCGAGAAGCTGCTCGTCGTCCCCGCCGGCCGCTCGTCCCGATTGCCTGCCCTCAGCGTCCGCGATCAGTACAGCCTTCCTCCAAAGCTCGCCAGTGCCGGCTGTGTACCCCACGTACTTGTTACCGCTGTCACACTGGAAAAAAAAAATCTTTTGACCTTTCTTTTTCTGACTCCAGCGAAAGTCCTGCTCCGGGTACCTTTAGCCCAGTTTTATTCATCCAAGTTGTGGCCTTGCTTGTGCTTTCCGAAGACATGTCTTCCCCCAGCTTTTGATTGATCTTGAGATAGGGACTTTCAGATTTGGAGGGATGATAAACCACCAGCAGCCTGGTCACGGTCACGGACTGGGGTCGGCGGCGGCGGCGGTGGCGGAGGCAGCTATCTTCGTCCTCTGTTCTGTGTCAGGCACTTCTCCGTCGTCGATGAAATCCCCACTCTTCTGAGAGAATTCGGTAATGTAGTGTGCCTTTTATGCACTCTCCTTCCATAGCAGGTACAGTTGAAAATAAAACAGAAGTAACCGTTATGCCTTTTCTGAACCTTTGGGAGCGGCTTTCTTTTAGCCTTTGGCTTGTAGGCTTTGGGTCAATTTCAAGTAGTAGCTTCAGTTTGAATAAACTTAAGCCAGGGGTCATGGGCTAGGCTCTGTTGAACAACTAACAATCACGCAGCAGGAGGAGATTGTTAGGTGCGCCTTGTACAGTAAGATTGGCTTGGAAAGGACACCAGAGCCACCTGATGGCCCAGAAGCTTGTGTCCCCAAGCTTACTGACTCCCTGGCTCCGGGAGAACAATGCACTGTCTCACCTCTTGGTGATGTACTTTATCTACCTTCCTTCCTCTTTGGATTTTACAGTGTGAAAAAAGAATAGGAACGAGGGGTCAGGGTTGCAAAAGTATTAAAAAGGGACTGTTTCTGATTAAGTGGAAATTGCTCCCTTTATACCTTTTAGGTGATGTTAGAAAGTAAAAAAATGCGACTACCAAGATTGCCTTTCACCTTAGGCAGGGTGTGAGGTAGCAGTGACCCTTGTACTCCTTTGAATGAGAGACTCCTGCTTAGCATGGCTGTCAGCAGATTGGCTAAATGTGTTTTACCATTATGTGGATATGTGTTCACTCTGATTCAAAAGTTGGGTGTAACCTGCTCAAAATCTTTGCCTGAGGGTAGGTTCGGAACACCTTAGAGAGGAGAGAAGAGGGGCACTTAAACATATCGTGGAAGTTGTGTTGAGGTGATCCTTACAGACCCAAAGAAACTAGATAAAATGACAAACCTCATTTTTTTAGTTCTAACTTTGAGAGGTTGTAAACAAGTAAAGATGTGCAGAGTCTAGACAATTTTGTTCACTTTCAGCTTTAGAAAATTGAATTCTAACAGGGTGTATACTTGTGGGTGTAAAGGAAAATGCACTTTGTTTTAATATAAAATGCCACAGGGGCTTGCACACCTACAACAGGCGTTTGGGAAACCACAGTTCCAACCGGAGACAGCTAGCTTCTGTAGCAGGAAGGCTTTTTAAACTCTGAGTTCTGAGATGCATATTGGATACCTGATAGTGTATCCTTAATGTGATGGATTCTCTCTTCCTTCTCTCCTCCAACCGTCTTGTGTTTCAGAACTGAGAATAAGCAAGCTTTGAAGAAGAAAAGGGAGTTGAGAGACTGTAGTCTCCTAGAGACTCTGTCTCCTAGAGTTGTACTCTTGTTTCTCCTAAGCCTACAAAACAGTCTTAGTTTGTCTTCCATATTGTGACTCTTATTTTATTTTACTGTCCTTGATCTCAAGCTTGACTTTACTACGATTGAGCTTTTAGAGTTTAAATTTAAAGATATGTGTTGACATAGCATAATGCCTTTGTAGCAGATTGCCTGTGACAGTTCTCAGGCTGAGACCTCAGGAAAGAAGTTGTAAAAATATAATCACTCTGTAGTTGGGAGTTGATTCTCACGAGCCCTTGTTTTGATGCATTTCTAGGTTTGTGTGTTTACAGGTGCAGACCACAGTCCTCAAGATTGTGCCCTTGGCTTTTAATGCTATTACAGAGTTGTAATTTTGTATTCTCTAGTATAAAAACCAGGATAAAAATATGGCTCACTTCTGGAATAAGGTAGAGTGACACAGCAGATGTGAAGTTGGGTTTTGAGGGTGCTGACAAGCCGTTGGAAAGGTAGTCACTTAGGACACACAGACTTAGGTGTCTTCATGGAAGAGCTGTGGACACTGGCTTTGGATGCGCTCCTACGTGGGCTTCTAATAGCTTCAGGAGAGAAAACAGGAAGGACACAGCTGCGGAGGGAACACCAAGCCGCAGATCCCAGCAGCCTCCTCTTGCAAGGATTTTCTGTGGGATGGTGAGTGTCTGCTCTTCAACTCCACTTGGGAGGACCTTTGAGGTGGATTTGAGGGCTGGGTGAGGCTGAGTTGCTTTTCTTAAGTCTGGGAAGAGAGAGAGCTATTGGACCTCACTTTGCAGTTTTTACTTTCAGATAGGTGGAAGAGTTGTAGATTCAAATTGATAAAGCCACACCCAGCCCTAAAGGACTTCATAGGTTTTTTGTTTTTGTTTTTTAATACTTGAAATGGGTGTAGACGAGGAATCTGTGCAGTAGGTAAATATTCTTTGGTTACATAGTTCAGAGCACTTCGTTACGTCTTACCTTTTTGGTCAGATGATTGGTCACTGTTGGGATAGATTTCTGACAGCCATGAGGAAATAATTTTCTTGAAATCATGTCATTATTACTCAAGATCATTGCTCATTATTGTTGTGTGTGAATGGTTTAATAATAATAAGTTTAATTACTAAATGGCTGAATGTATAGTAAGATAGTACTTATATGCCCTTTTGTATATAGGGATTTTTAAAACTAGGAATCACAGGGCGTGGTGGTACATGTCTGTAGTCATAGCACTTGGTAGTGGAGCCAGGGGGATCAGGAATAGTGTCTTCCTTGCCTGTATAGTGAGTGTCATCTCTGCCTGGAATACATAGGAACCTGTTTACAAAGAGCGGCAGAAATGCTCCAGGAAGGAATAAAGGACATAGCTAGCTCATTAAAACCTTAAGCTTTGTTCTATACTCTCCATTTTTAATTTTAGTAACAAGCAGATTATCGTTTACAGTAGCTCACTAGATAGTTTGTAGGTTAAGAGTTTATGGAATACTGTGGAACTAGATACAGAAGACTGTATTGATAATTGTAAGATGCAGAAGGCAGTGAGTTTTCTAAAACTAAGCAGCTGAAGAGTTTATATTGTTTCTTTCACCCCGGCCTCTTTGATAACACAGCCTGGCTAGTGTTTTGTGGTGTTCTAGAATTCTGTCCAATTTAGGATATTCTGGAAGTAATACTGGAAATGATAGTTCTTCATAAACTCCCAGATGGGGCTGGATTCATAACCTTTGATAAGTAGGACATGGTGAGATTTTTGTTGTTAGTTGGTGCAGAGGTTCAAGTGGAACTGTCCAGTTGTCAGGTGATCATATCAGTTGTTTTCTTGCCCCTTTGGGCTCTACCGTTACAGCCTAGCTTGTATCTTTGATGATCACTCTTTGTGCTGTGCTTGAAGCTACACACTTAAAAGAGCGTTGTGAACAGTTTTGTACTTTGATTTGGCATTAAAGTTCTCTTGGGTTACAGCTCACTCCAGCAGAAGGTGATAGGAGTCCTGTGCCTGCCCCTGAGCTGCAGCTAAGGAATAAGGAATGGTGTGAGGGTAAGGAGTCCTTCTTGTCAGATACAGTTTGTAGACCTGACGCTGCTGTTAGAGGTCCCACTCTACCTCAGCTGCATGCATGCACGCATTACTGATGTCCACTGCAGAGTGTGAGCCTAGGCACACTTATATGGAGATTTCTGTTAGATCCTTTCAGTGTAAAATCACCTTAAAAGAGTCAAAAGCACTGAGAGATGATCTGTAAAGTAATACTGTCCATACACTGCTATTGCTTGTCATATTTAGTAGATGAACTTTGGGATACAGAAGTCTGGCTGAACATGGAAGTGCAAGGAAGAATAGAGAGAAGAGAACTTATGTCTGGTTATTCCTATGTGTAAAAATCAGTGGCAGTTGATTTAATGGTAGGACTTTCTAGTTGGCTTAGTCACTGGCTTTGTACTAGAATTTGTTTATAATATTCTCATGAGTTCATATATTCAAAAGAAAAGGGTATCTCCTTTTTAAAAAAATAATATTTACTTAATGTTTATAAGTACACTGTAGCTGTCTTCAGACACACCAGCAGAGGGCACCAGATCCCATTATAGATGGTTGTGAGCCACCATGTGATTGCTGGGAATTGGATTCAGGACTTGTAGAAGAGCAATCAGTGCTTTTCACCACTGAGCTGTCTCTCCAGCCCAGGGGTATCGCCTTTTAATATTTCATTTAAGAAGGCCATTTTGTTAAACCATCCTTTCAGTGTAAGATTTGTTTCAGTATCAGATTTGTTTCAAAGCATCCAATTATCTTTGTTTAGGGAAATCAAATTTAAGGAATTAAATAAATGCATGATAGGTTATTAATTTGCATAAAAGGAAAACTGCTGGACAATCAGTTGGTCTCTCTTATTCTTCCATTGCTCTAAAGTAGAGTCTGCACACTGGCTCACCTGCACACTGGGTCACCTGCCACTGGCTCACCTGCCACTCACCTTTTCTCCACCAAGTTCTAAGAAACAGTTTTACATTTAATTGTTGAGAAAAATGAGCTATATTTTATGGCTCTGTAGAAATGAGAAAAGTGAGGTTGTGTTGAAGTATGACCCTGTTCAGTTTATCATCTAGTTCTTTACAGGATAGACACTGCCCAGGCTCAACATTTCTCTTAGCTTTTTGTGACTTCTGCTGTTTTCTGGCTTTCCTACTGTGATCCTTTCCTCTTTTGCAGCATTTCACATCTGACATACAGGGGATGTGTGGTTTGTGAGTCAGGCCCCCAAACTGGCTTTTCCCTGTGCTTGTTGTAGGCTCTTTGTTATCACCTTGGCATTGCCAGCTCAGTATGGTTCAAAACTTAATGGATTGTGGTTCCCAGAATCACACATTAGTACTTTGTAACTTGTGTTTTCTGTTGCTTCAGACTGAAAACTTTGTGTTCCTGAGGTCTCAGTCATGTATGCTCTTTGGCTTAGATGAGCATTCTTAGATTCTTGCAGTTTTTTAGTTGTTTCTTCTGATGCTGAGAACTATTCGATGAGAATGGTTAGTACTCATAATCTATTGGTGTACAAAGTTAGTTGTTCTTGAAATATTTTAACAAATCTGAGATGAATTTTCATAAGGAAATAGTATTGTGTAGCATTGGGTATCTGATAGTCCATACTAGTTAATAGTGTGAACACTTGCTGGGCGGTGGTGGCGGACGCCTTTAATCCCAGCACTTGGGAGGCAGAGGCAGGTGGATTTCTGAGTTTGAGGCCAGCCTGGTCTACAGAGTGAGTTCCAGGACAGCCAGGGCTATACAGAGAAACCCTGTCTCAAAAACAAAACAAAACAAACAAACAAACAAAAAAAATAGTGTGAACACTTGCTGGGTTAGGGTATACTCTTCACAGAAGATAGTGAAATGTGGTATCATGGTGGCCTTCAGTACAATTCCAACCTATACTTTTCTAACACCATTACTTAATTTCCTGTGTTCTTCACTCAACATACAGAATAACAAAACTGTGCATCTCTGTGTATACCATACGGTTTTATTTTCTTCATACATGTATTACATTGTTCCTCTATGTGGAATCTCTCCCCTTTCCACATTACCATGCTACTTCCATGAAAACTTTCAAGTTCATCTCAGCTTACTTGTTACCTTAAGCAGGTATCAAGGACCTGCACTGTTAATAATGTAGACATGTGTATTCCCTATGTGTGCACTGTATGTATTTTATCATCCTCATAGGGTACTTTCTACTTTGTACTAATAACTAATTGGTGAATATGTCTTACCTGCTGTTAGATTGTAGTTCTTTAGGGTCAATTGTGTTTCAGTTTTGTCTTTTCCTGTTCTCTGCATAATAGGTGTTCACTGGCTGCCTTTGAGGATTAATTACTACTATCTCTGTAGAGTAGTTTTTGATAGGATATAGCATGGTGACCCTCTGTGCTGTATCATGTCAGTGAGCTTTCCTGGGACTGTGTGTTGTATGCTGCCTAAAAGTTCTACTGATTTCCAAGATGATTTTGTGGTAGAAAAGTCTTCTTTTTATAGTACTTTGCATATCATGTAAACAGACTAAAATAAATGCAAACTTTATTCAGAAAACCAAGTTGGAGTCTTTGGAATGAGTTGGTCCAAGGTGAGTGGTTAAAATGGTGTCTATAGGATGAGAAGTGCTCAAGTATCTGAGCTCAGGAGGAAGAGAGACAGTGGGCTCGGAGTCTGTACTGTGTGGATTGCTTTACAGAAGCTTTATACTGTCAGGAAAATGGCTGGGAATTGTAGATGCTGCATTTGTAGATATGGCTGGCACAGGTTGAACAAAGAGACTGTCATCATCTCCATTCTCCAAGGGCTTGTTTTCATGTTAAGATTGACCAATAAATATACAGTTTATGTGTTAATACATGTAAGGTATGATCGTTTGTGATCAGACTTGGTGAATGGGTGTGAAGAGACCTACTTCAGTATGTACTTTGATTCTGTTTTCTAAATGAGCAAACAAACATACAATTCCAAATAAAGAAATTAGTTGCTATGGTAGAATCAATAAGAACTGGCAGTGGAGAGATCTGGAAGGTTCTTTAGAGGCTGATAGAACTTGTTTTAGAGCATGCACTTCCTAGGAATTTTTAAGCATTTTAGACCCCCAGCTCCTCATTTCTGAATGGGGAATGATCCTTATTAGAAGGCCTTTGAAGGGGAAGTGGGTGTACAGTGTGCCTCCAGAGTAGCTTCTGAATGCATCACCTCATTTCCCATTGATCCTTTACAAGGTTAACTTAATATGCTTATTGTATCAACATCCAACACCGAAACACAGTTCTTCCTCAGCATGGTTCGTCTGGTTGGTACTGATCACTCCAGTGATTGCTGCACTTGTGACCTGGACTCACCACCCATTTGCTCTCTTGTTTTCTTGTGGTTTTATAAGAAATCCGGTTTTCAAAGTGTTGGCACCATGGGCCAAATGGGGTGTGTCTAGATCAGCTAGAGCTCTCATTTTGTAACTTCCGAGTTAGCTAATTGGATTTAAGTGGCTGTTCCAAATCTCTGGGCATTCATATAGACGAAGTCCACCTTGTTTATTTGTCATTGGTTTATAATGCATTCAGTAAACCTACTCTACAAAACATGTCCAGTTCATAAAAAATAACAATAAAAAAAGCCAAACCAAAATCCCCTGGCATTTTCCAGTTTCTGATTGTTGGATTGTGTGAGGCCATTTAGACTAACATGTGTGGAGAGGCTTTAGAGGTGCACATAACTAAGTAGAGCCTGACAGTGGGGTCTACGAGGAGCAGCATCTACAGTTTACTCTTTCTTAAGTGTTGGATTATTTTAAGCACACTTAGCTTTACTTTTTGTTTCTCCTTTATCTTTTTACCTCCCTGTCCAGGTAGAAGTTTCTACTGTGTTAACCAGATTGGCTTAGTACTCAGTACATAACTCAGGCTGGTCTCTAATTCATGTTATTCCTCCTGCCTCGGCCTCCTGAGTCCTGGTTTTACAGGGGTAAGCCACCATGCCTTGTTCATCAGGTTTACTTGATTTGCACCCATTTTATTAATTTCTTAGGGGTTAGAAATAGTACTTCGAGGCAGTGATGCTTTGTCTAGAAAGTGACATTTTTGGCCAGGGTATACTTAGGAAGATGGTAATTGTTAACCCATGATTCTTACAATATATAGCATTAGGAAAAACAGTGAGCTGCTTTCTTACTCAAGACTGGAGACTATTTATTTGTGACTAGGCTCTGTGTTTCTGTAGAGTAGGGACCATGTTAGTACCTCAACTAATTTTTTCTTTTTGTCTTTCTCCCTTCTTTACTCCTACTCCAGATACCAGACATCAAATTGCAAATTTGAAACCTCAGATCCAGGTTCTTGTGAACATACCTTTCGGCTATGTTTCAGTTGACTTGTTTGGCTCTCCTTTGCCCTAATCATTTCTTCTGTGACTACAGTGTCCCTGTTAAGGGAGTCTTTAATCAATTTTTGAATACCCAAGAGATTGGTGCTTAGGTAAGAACTTAAGGAAAATTGGAAGTGAAAGCATAAACATAACTAAGCGTCTTAGACTTCAGAACCTGGTCCTTAGCTACTCTCCTCCCATAATCAACAGGAGTCTGTTTGGCTTTGTTTAGATTTCACTTTTGGAAAAGGTTCTCCTTGACATCTGTTCTGGCCATTAAATTCTTTCATTTTATCAGGTACAGCAGCAGGAGCCAGATTGCTGTGTATGTAGCCCAGAGTGTGGTTCTGTGGATGCTCAGTGGCTAGGAAGAGGCTCCCACCAGGAATGTGAAGTTCTTGTTTCTGTTAGGAAAGTACAGAAATGGATAACGTCTCCAATAAGTGCATAATAGATACAAAACATCCAGTGGGGACTGGTTTTGGTTCAGTTTTAAGGTGAGTTTCAGTAGGTGAGTTAAAAATTCAATTTGAGCATAGGCTATTTGCCTGGTAGTATTTCCTAGCATAGACGTACTTCTGCTCCTCTGTTTGCCTTTTAAATTGCTTGATCTTGTTGAGTCAATGATCCAGTCTAGATTGTCTTGATTGTGTTTCTTTTGTTGGTGTGCTGCTTGCCTGCTGATTTGTTAGCTGTCTCAAGAGAGCACCTGTATGGAGTTTGTGATCTCGAAACCGTAAGTCATCAAGGTTCTGACAGGGACAGCCCAAGCCTGAGGACTTGGAGCATTCCTGGTCTCACAAGAGTGCAACTTTCATGTGTGGACCAAGTAAGTTTTTATTTTTTATTTTTACTTTTTGTTTTTCCCCAAATTTAGTCTATGTGAGAAAAAGAGTGAAGAAACTTGAGACTTTCTCCTAATACCATTTTGTTGTTGTTATTATTGTTAAATATTTTACCTGACTAGGATGAAATCACTGGAAGTTACTTCTAAAGTTTCCAAGATTTGGTCTTCTGATATCCGAAGGAAAGCGGTTCTGAAACTTTCTCTGAATTTTTAGACCCTTTTCTTGTCTTACCTGAAATAGAAGAGGAACCTCCTGCATTCATTGTTTGCAGCAGCATACTTGTTTTGTGCTGACTTATTCGGGATACTGTTAAATTATTCTGTTTCTGGTCTTAGTTTTGCTTCTTGAAAAAAAATTCTCTTTTCCTTAAGGTGAAGTTAGGACACAGCTAAACTGGCTTTCATAGGAGGCATCGGGCTTCTTAGGAGTGTTAGAGGCTAGTGTATCACGAAGATGCTGTGGTTACAGTGTCTGTCTCATCTCACGGGGAAAGAGAAGCCATGTACTAACTGTTCTAGGAACAGGTTTTCTAGAAACATAAGACAGAAACCAAGTAGGTTGAAAGCACACATTCACATGCACACCTGTGTTCCTGTGAAGGTGAGCTCTTATTTAAGTTGACCTGGTTGAGTTTTACTGCTTTAAGCCATACGGTTGTTAGCCTTAGAGAGGGTCAGATGCCCAGGTGGTAGTACTGCCTCACCTCAGTGATGACTGAAGTAGAGGCTGTGTGTGTGAATGTGCTTTTGAGGTATGTGCTTTTCCTTCACTTTGGATTCTTGAACATCTTGAAGATTAGTGTGATTTACATTATGGAGGAGGAGGAGGAGGAGGAGGAGGAGGAGGAAGAAGAGGAGGAGGAAGAAGAGGAGGAAGAAGAAAAGGAGGAGGAGGAGGAGGAGAAAGAAGAGGAGGAGGAAGAAGAGGAGGAAGAAGAAAAGGAGGAGGAGGAGGAGGAGGAGGAGGAGGAGGAAGAGGAGGAGGGAGTGTTCAGCATCACACAGCTCAGGCAGGTCTGGACTCTGGCAGTCTGAAGTGGGAGCCATGCCTTTATTGATTACATCTAACAGTACTGTACTTTAGTCAGAGTGCTTTTGTGTTGAAGAGTGTTGTGTGCACCTGTTGGGTACCAATAGGTGCCAGCACTACCATGTATTTAGGAGTGCTCTGGTTAATAAACAGTCTCAGTGTTCATGGTGTTCAGGGTTCAGGTTCTAGCAGGAGACACACTAGCAAATGTGTGTATAAAGAAGCATGAATGGGAAAGAGGATCAGAGTGTGCTAAGTTCCATTGTTGTTAGGGTGCTCAGGTAAGATGGAAACTCAGTAGATGAGCTGAGGCCAGTAGTAACTGGAGCATGAGAAGGTCTTGGTGGAGTCGTCTTAATACATTCTCAGTTCAGATGGTGACAGCTACTGCTGTTACTTCTTACAAAAACCTTACTTGAAAGAGTTGACAGTACAGAATTTTTTAGTGCTTTCCCCCCATTCACCTTGGCTCTCATGTTATTTCAGCTGTTTCTAAACCTTGTGGCCAAGAAAACCTTGAACTTCTTTCTTTCTCTTCTGGATTCACAAGTGTAGCATGTCCCACCATATCTGGTTTATACTGTCCTGGGGATTGAAACTGGGGCTTCTTGCATGCTTCTCAATCAGCTGTATCCTCAGCATCTCCACAATTCTTTAATTTGATAACCTGTCTGATGTTGCCTTGGGGTGCGTATTCCCATATGTTATAGGTGTAAGAAGGTTTAGGCATACGTAAGTATCATCAATCACTCAGCTCTAACAGATCCACTAACACTTTATAGTCTTACAGTGTATCTACTTCGGTTAACTGTTTTTGAAGTGTATTTTATACTTTCTTTAACACTTAAATTTTTTGTTATCACACTTTAATAGTATTCCTGGAAGAACACATGATTGTCTGGCATGAGAAAGTCTCCTGTGCTTGAGCCCCTATGCAATGAGCCTCCGCTGAGCTTGGTAGTGAATGAGCCCTGACCTAACAGATCATGTACCTGGGAGCAGTCACAGGTAGCCAGTCAAGTTCTGGTGAGGGTGCCCATTGGAACCGGTTACAATTTTAAACTGTTACAAGAGCAGTTAATTTGATAGTCCACTGCATAGTTTTCATCACAAGTTGTTAGAAATCATATGTCTCTGTTTTTAATCTAAGATCTGAGTGATACACATTTGATACCAGTTAGGAGTGAGAGCTTCTCAAGTGCAGTACGGCATTGCATTAGAAATTGATATAACATTCAGTTTACACCGAAGTTTATTTAATTTTAGTTTTAAAATAGTCTAGTAGTAAATCAAGGATCATACTTTTAGGTGTTGTTTAGATTCCTTGGGCAGTTCTACAATTTTTTCAAGAATACCATTGGTACTTTGCAAAATCTACACATCACTTAAGGTTTTCTGTAGTTCTTCCTTGTAGTTAGAGGCAGATTAGATACCTTAGTAGGACTGTTCACAGGGATGTCAGAGCACTGTGTTGGGGATTTTAAGCAGTTACCTGGTTTTGTTGACAACGTTAGACAGCTACATGGTAAATGGTACCTCCTTTCCTTTTATAACAAGTGACATATGAATAATAAACTTGAAACTGGACATTTTGTTCTTCAGCAGTTATCTAGTGACTTTTGTGTTTGAATCAGTTATTGTTGAAAGACTTTAAAAGCAAAGGCAAAGAGAGTATACCACGTCTGTAACCAGGAGAGTTTTACTGTATAGCCCTTTAAAAACAGCCCCTTAACATCTGGTGCTGTCTCTTTACTGCCCTTTACTCCAGTCTGAATTTGAACGAGTTTCACAGGTTATACTTTCCTATTAGTCTCACATGTTGTTAATGATAGTGAATCCACTGTCTCTCCACAGTGTTTTTGAGTTTAAGTCCAGATATTTCTGGAAGGTAGTGGGTAGGAATTTGGGTACTTGAGTCTGTATGAGTGCTGTGGAGTACTGTGAGTGATGGTCATGCAGCAGTCCATTATAAGACTGACTTGCCAGCGAATGTGTACGTCATCCATTTTAAAGTTCACCACCAGCTTTTGTCTTAAGGGTTTTAGCATGGGGTGCTATTACTGCAGGTGCATTGCTGTACAGGGCGGGTGTGGGCTGTAAATGTTGTTTCTCCTTGCATCAACTAGTTGGATTTTTCTTGATATGTATTCATTTCTACTCGTCTCTGTGTGTGTTTTCCTGAAGAATACTACAAAAGGATGCAATTCTGTACCCATAGAGAGGCTGTTCCTATACTTCAGTGATCCTTGACGGTCCTCAGTTCTTGCTTGTTTTTAGTCTTACTGGAGATCAAACCCAGGGCCCTGTACATGCTAGGCAAGTGCTGTACCACCGACCTGCATCCCCAGCTTCTCAGGAGTTTTTTTTTTATTTTGTTTTTTTTGTTTTTTTCGAGACAGGGTTTCTCTGTGTAGCCCTGGCTGTCCTGGAACTCACTCTGTAGACCAGGCTAGCCTCGAACTCTCGAACTCAGAAATCTGCCTGCCTCTGCCTCCCAAGTGCTGGGATTAAAGGCATGCGCCACCACCGCCCAGCCTCAGTTTTCTTATCTATAAATTGGGGATAATTGCATCTACTCCTTGAGTTTTTGTGAGGATTGGAGGAGTTTCTCCATGTACTGTATGTAACAGTACTGCTTTGTGTTTGGTCAGCGCTAGTTCAGGAACCTTCTCATCTGGGCTGTAACTTGATGAGTGTTTGCCTAGTGTGTGGGAGTTCAGGAGTAAGTACCCAACACTAATGATTATCATAGTCAATCAAGCAACTCAGATCTGTCAGAGAGGTGGAAAAGGTAAAAGTTCTGCATAAGTTATCAGCAGCAGGAAGCTTGGGCTTGTATTTGTATGGCTTGAGCTTAGGGAATTGCTGCTTGCCTTTCTTCAGAGTGCGTGGGAGCAATGATCTGAGAAGAGACAAACACAGGGCAACACAGAGAGCAGTAAATGTAAAACATGCTCCAAAGTGGAGTTAGGACAGTAAAGGGGAGTGCTGGGAGGGAGGGGTATAGGAGGAGGAGGAGCAGGTGGCACCCCAGATACATTTCTAGCTCAACAAACAACTGGCCCACCATTCTACATACAGTTATTTGTAGCTGCTTGAAATTGAGGGGAGGAAGTGCGCTGTTCCTTCTAGACCTCTTAAATCTGCCATCTCAGACTGCTTAAGGAGCCGTGCAAGATTGGTGATTGTGCAGGAGATCTGAACTTCAGCCATCTCAGTGCAGTATTCGTGAATGAAAACTGTGTAAAAGACACTGGAGAGCTTGCTTAGGGTAGTGTCGAGTTGCAGTCATGTCATGTATATTGGATGGTGATGTGGAAGGAAGGAAGGAAGGCAGGCTGGAGGGCTTGAGGTGGACAGGAGACAGATACTGAAGTGGAGATTAGGGCCGGTCTTGAGTGTGGGATCACACAGGCTCTTGTATGTGTTAGGCAACACTCTGACACTGAACTACATGTTCCTCAATCTTTCTGTTTTTAGTGTCATTTTCTCCACATATTCACTTACGTATGATTGCACTTAAATACTTGAGTTGGATTTTGTTACATGTGCCCTTTGCAGTGCTCTGTTCATATTCTCTGTGTGTCTACCATGAGGATGATCTGGCCACTCAAAATTGTTTCTTTTGAGCTGGTCTTTACGTAGCCTGGGCTGGCCTCAAACTTGTGATCCTTCTGCTTCAGCCTTCCTAGGGTTACAGGGGTGTGCTATCATGCCTAGCTTGCAAACAAATTTTTAAACATGAATGATGTGTGGAGGTGTTTGTTTTTTTTAAAGAAATTTATCATTAGTTAGTATTTTTGCCTGTCAGTACAGAAAGACCTTTTTTTATTGAGATTCTGCCTCACACACAACTAGATTCTGGGGCAAGGTAATAACTCTTTTGGTTTTTTTTTATGTAAAAAATGATCACAATAACTGTCATTATGATGATCATGAGGGTTTTAAAATTTCAGTTTTAATATAGCATTGTCTTTAACTGTACTCATAATTAGCTGAAATCCATGTCAATTGTATTAAGAAATTTGCTTTTGCTTTTTTTTTTTTTTTTGGTTTTTCGAGACAGGGTTTCTCTGTATAGCCCGGGCTGTCCTGGAACTCACTCTGTAGACCAGGCTGGCCTCGAACTCAGAAATCCGCCTGCCTCTGCCTCCCGAGTGCTGGGATTAAAGGCGTGCGCCACCACCGCCCGGCCCTTGCTTTTGCTTTTAAGTGTCTCTGGTAAACTGTATTATATATGCATTCTGCCTCTTTAAAAGTAAAATTAGAAGACGGCCATGTGAGTACTTAATACTTTGCATCAACAATCATTAATTATTTCACTCGCAGAATTTTCATTTCTGGACTTTGACTCAAGATGACATAAAGTGAAAATGTGTATGAGAAGTCTAAGATGACATAAGTTTTGGTGTTTCCTCAAAAGAATGATATAAGTTGATGGAGTGATAGGGAAACTCTTTAAGACATTTGTAAGTGAATTGGACACTCTGAATACATTGTCTAATTTCACCCACTTGTTCTGTATGTAAAAAATATTTGTGAAGGTCCTAAAACCCCTTGCACACAGTCAACAGGTAAATCTCAAAGGGCAGAGTCATCATTCCCAGTCTGTTCAGGCTAGAGAGAGTGAATTGAGGCGAGCCACCACCCTGTTGTTGAGGGGCAGTATTAAGAACTTTCTTCATGTTGGTAATGCCCCTATGATCTAGGCAATGGCTGCATATCACACTTGACATTCACAGAGATATAATGTAATTAAGAAGTAACAGATCTTCAAGTCCTGCTCTTGAGAGAGTCACTATTCTCTGCTGTAATAAAGGACCTGCACCTTTGTCCAGGTAGCTCATACCTACTGCTTTGCTGGATCATGCAATCTGGTGTTAACCTGTGTTGTCTGTGGCTTTGTGGTGGAGACAAAGGAAACCTCACGTATGCTCTTGGGACACTGAGGTGATCACAGGAGACTTCTAGAGGTCTCTTTTGTGACCCTTAAATTACCAGATCCTGAGTATTTTTCATTTCAGTTACTACATGGTCTTGACTTGCTAGGCCTACCACTGACAGTGCTGGGGCCCTGTGCAGGTTACCCTAAAGTTAAGGACAGTCAGTTGGTCACTTTTAGGGTCAACATGAGCTATGTCAGCAGTTCTCAGCCTTCTTAATGTTGCAACCCTTAATACAGTTCCTCATGTTGTGATGACCTGAACCATAAAATTGTTTTTGATGCTACTTCATAACTGTGATCTTGCTGCTATTACAAAACATAATGTAGATATCTGATGTACAGGATGGTCTTAGGTGACAGTGTGAAAGGATAGTTGACCCCATGCCCTGAAGGGGTTGCTACTCACAGGTTGAGAACCACTACTTGATGCTCTGTTAGTTCACATATATCTTGAAATTGCAAACTGAGCTCAGTGACTATTTTCCTTTTTGCTTGTTTGGTTTTTATGACATGTGGCCTTTCTTTTTAGATATATTCAACCTGGGTTTTATAGATTATTACAGATAATTTTCTGGATTGGTGTGTAAAAAATAGTCATTCTAGACAGTAGCTTTAGTGTTTAACTAGCTCTATTTTCATAATTGTGTTTTTAACACCTAAAGGAGTTCATAGTTGATTTACCTTTTCTTCTCTTTCTTGTTGATCAGACACAGCACCATGTGCATTTCTCTTCTGTCTGTGGATTTAGTTTATTTAAATGCATGACCAACAAATCTGACTTAGTGTGAAACTATAAGTAACATATTACCCATGATTTTAGTGGGGAAATTCTTGCTATTTCGAAACACATTTGTGTTTGAAATTAGCATGAATCTGCTTATTATGGGGGACCATTTTTGTAAACTCCACATATTTCTTTTCTGGAAATGTTTTTCTTAAAAAAAAAAAGAGTTATATCAAAACTATTAATTGTGAAAGAAGGCTTATGAAGATAAAACACAGTTTAAAATATTGCATGTCAGATGGAGGTGTTTCCATGTGTATTCTTCCTAAATAAAGGAACTCTGGACCTCTCTTGCTCATTGTGCTTTTGTTGAAGAGTTGTTCTCTTCTTAAACATAAAAAATATACAAAACTTACTGTATATTTTATTTAGGACCCCACACTCCACTTAAAGAAATGTGAAATAGTCTTGAGAGGCTGAAATTCAGGGCTTCGATAATGTCTGTTCGTGACTGAAGTGTACCATCATTGTACTGTAGTTCATATATCTTTGTACAATCTGAAGTGACCTGTTTTGGTTACTATTTTCTATTTTGAAATCTTTAGGAAGTATTAATCCCTGTATGTACTTTAAGTTAGAAAACTCTAAAAACATACCTACAGGCTATTACAGTGTATGGTGAGAAGCTGCTTTCAGCAGTGGCTTTGGAAGGACCCAAAGAAAGAAGACAAACACTTTCTGGTTTTTTTTTGAGATAGTCTCACAGTAGCCCAGGCAGGCCTGGGACTGAAGCAGTCCTTTGCCTCAGCATCCTGAGTGCTGGGATTACAGGCATGTCCCTGTGGCCAGCCTTGGACAGCTCTGATCTCAAATTTGGCTGCTCTATTTTCTGTGATGGCAGATCTAAGGAAATTCGGACTCAGACCTTCTATGGGAACTTCAGCCAGGTGGAACATTCTACAGAAAGCAGAATGTGACTTAGCTGGTGCCATGAGTGATTGACAGAAAGTGATGGTCCTAGCACTGATTTCTAGTGATAGAAACAGGAAATGTCTCCTTTGCTTTTGAGTACTTTGTTTGTGAACACATAAGCTGTTACATCAGCAGTGGTCAGAAACAGATCCCCTCCTCCCTCCAGATTTCTCAGCCTTTGGAAAACATGCTAAACTACCTCCTCTTCCTCTTCCTCCTCCTCCTCCTCCTCCTCTTCCTCCTCTTCCACTCCTCCTCCTCTTCTAAATTCTAAACTCCCATATTTTTTTAAGATTTATTACACACACACACACACACACACACACACACACACACAAGCACACAAGCTGTCTTCAGACACACTAGGAGAGGGCATCAGATCCCATAACAGATGATTGTGAGCCACTATGTGGTTGCTGGGAATTGAACTTAGGACCTCTAGAAGAGCAGATGGTGCTCTTAACCGCTGAGCCATCTCCAGTCGTGTCCCCCCCCCCCCAAACTTTTACTAAGAAGAGCTTTATGTGAAGGTCCTTGGAACCGGCAAGGGTTTACCTTGGAACGTGAACAAGGTGACTCAAGTGGTCCTTGAGTCAAAGGGTATCTCCACTAAAGGCAGGTCTCATGACTGACCTCCACTGTGACTGAGGATGGCTCTTTATATTGAAACATTTAAAGCTATTAAGATTTTCTACATAAATAGGCTTATTAGTCATCTCAGAGCTTACTAAACTTTTGGAGAGTTCTTCCTAAATAATTTGGAAGGTTTTTTTGTTTGTTTTGATTTATTTTTGTTAAATCTGAAAGATTTGGAGACTTAAGAAAGCAGTTATAAAATATCTTCAGGATTTGGCAAGTATGAAGTAATGATACAAATGTATACTTAAGTTGATATTTTGTTTTGTTTTTTGCTTTTGGCTTTTGCTTTTGGCAGTCTCTGATCACTAACATGACTTTCAGGAGGCAGGCTTTTAATGTGGATTTTTTTATTTGCAGGTTTTTTTTTTTTTAATGTAGGTGTAATTATTGTGTGCTATGTAAAAGGGTGCTGAGATGACAGAGTGCCATTCTTTAGGGAGTGGTGTGGATTAGACCTGACGAGTGAGTAGGGCTCTGATCTTTAGGAAATTACTCTCTTCTTCCTGGTGAGAGTGTGTTCAAGTTTCTTGTTTTTGTTTTTTATTGGTTATTTTATTTATTTAGTGTGCTCAAGTTTTTAACAGTACAGTTTTATTTCAAGCTATTTTAAGAAAAGATGGCCTTATTTTATTTATAGCTCCTAAGTTTACTATTAATTTTTAAAAACAAAATACCTAGATTTATAGAAGCAATTTTTTTCAAGCTTGGGAAACTGTTGATTTTGACGTTTCTTCAGCAGTAAGCACCAGTCACTTAGATCTTAACATGTGGCAATATTATTTTGAATAATAACAGTATTCTTAATGATCTGTCAGCTGTTTATCATTAACTGAAGATTTTGGATTTGTTTCTTTACTAATTGGAGAACCATCAGCTTTATAATTTGATTGTAGTTACATTTAAATGTGTGTTTTACAGAGTGATCATCCTAATCCAGAACTGAAAATGTCAGATGGATTTAATTGAAGATGATTTAATCGTTGACAACTGTTTTGTTCGGGTTTGGAAGAAGAATAACAATTATTCATTCTTCCAGAACATCGTCTCTCTTTGCTTTTCATTCAAGAAGAAAGAATTAGACACATCACAGTATTGAAAATATTCTATAAGATCAAACCTTGAGTGCAGTGCTTTTCTCGTCTTAGGTTTTGTTTTGGAATTATTACCTGAAAAAGGGAAGAAGGAAGAGAAAGATGTTGTTACTTCTAAAGTTTTCTCTCTGTTCCTTCCAACAGCTCCCTAGCAGAAAAGTGTCATGTGGGCAGTGTACGGTGTGGGAAGTTGTGTGTTGTAGCTCTTTTATGTAGGGTATCTTGTTTCTCAGTAGCCGTTCATAATTGTAGGTTTCCTTATAACTGTACATTGACTGTAGGAACAGTTAACTTCTCCAGACAGATGCTAACACCTGGTAAATGTCCCTGCATCTAGGACTCTAGGTAGCCATAATGTTAGTCCTCTTCCCCCAGGACTGCAAGGATTTATAATATTTGAAATTCTGTTTTTGATTTGTTAGGAAAATTTAGTGTCCCGTGCCCCCTTATGGTGCTTTAAGGTTTCCATTCCTGTTTTGAGCTGAGACTGCTATAATGCGACAAGAAAGGATTATGCACGTGGTTAGCAGATGGAATCCAGTAAGTCTTAAGTTTTTAGCTCAGAACAATGGTTGCTATCTCTATCCTCTGTGACAGAATTGATTGTGCTTTGCTATAGTTATTAAAATGTATTATAAACGTGTTTTTCTTTTTATAACAAATGTTGCGCCATGTTTGCTCGATTGAAAGTTTCCTCATCGCTCGGTGAGATACTCCTCTAATTCAATCTTTGTCTTTTGTCTTTGCTGCCTTGCAGGGTTGGTACAATAGGCTTCACTAGACTTAGCTGCAACTCAGAATTTCTCCTCCAGCACCTGAGTAAATGCTGATGGTCTTGTGGAGAGTGGATTAAGAGTACAAGCTAAGTTCTCAATCCCAATTGAGAAGCGGAGGAAATGTAAACTGTCTCCTTCCAAGTTTATCACTGCCACCACCATCAAGACAGCAAACTAAAGGACAAAGACTTTGAACTGCTGTGTTGCTCTGTGTAGTCCAGTGCACGCATGGTTTACAGACTTGGCTGGGGTTACTAATAAGTAAATAAAAAAACTGGACACTTCTGTCATTCGGACGTTTCATTCACAAGTTACCAGAATGAGGGCTGTACTGGAGACAGCAGACATTGCCGTAGTGGCCCTGTATTTTATCCTGGTCATGTGCATTGGTTTTTTTGCCATGTGGAAATCTAATAGAAGCACAGTGAGTGGATACTTCCTGGCCGGGCGCTCTATGACCTGGGTGGCAATTGGTGCCTCTCTGTTTGTGAGCAATATTGGGAGTGAACACTTCATTGGGCTGGCAGGATCTGGAGCAGCAAGTGGATTTGCAGTGGGCGCGTGGGAATTCAATGCCTTACTGCTCTTGCAACTTCTGGGATGGGTTTTCATCCCTATTTACATCCGGTCAGGGGTATATACCATGCCTGAATATTTGTCCAAGAGATTCGGTGGCCATAGGATTCAGGTCTATTTTGCAGCATTGTCTCTGCTTCTCTATATCTTCACCAAGCTTTCAGTGGATCTGTACTCAGGCGCCCTCTTTATCCAGGAGTCCTTGGGCTGGAACCTTTATGTGTCTGTTATCCTGCTCATTGGCATGACTGCCCTGCTGACTGTCACCGGAGGCCTTGTTGCAGTGATCTACACAGACACTCTGCAGGCTCTGCTCATGATCATTGGGGCACTCACACTTATGGTTATTAGCATAACAAAAATTGGAGGGTTTGAGGAAGTTAAGAGAAGGTACATGTTGGCCTCACCCAATGTTGCTTCCATTTTGTTGTCATACAACCTTTCCAACACAAATTCTTGTATGGTCCATCCTAAGGCGAATGCCCTAAAAATGTTGAGAGATCCAACAGATGAAGATGTTCCATGGCCTGGATTCATTCTTGGGCAGACCCCAGCCTCAGTATGGTACTGGTGTGCTGACCAAGTCATCGTGCAGAGGGTTCTAGCAGCCAAAAACATTGCTCATGCCAAAGGCTCTACTCTAATGGCTGGCTTCTTGAAGCTTCTACCAATGTTTATCATAGTTGTACCAGGAATGATTTCCAGGATACTGTTTGTTAATGAGATAGCTTGCATCAACCCAGAACACTGTATGCAAGTGTGTGGAAGCAGAGCTGGGTGCTCCAATATTGCTTACCCACGCCTGGTGATGATGTTGGTTCCTGTGGGCCTTCGAGGCCTAATGATGGCAGTGATGATTGCAGCTCTGATGAGTGACTTGGACTCCATCTTTAACAGCGCCAGTACTATATTCACCCTCGATGTATACAAACTTATCCGCAAGAGTGCAAGCTCCCGGGAACTAATGATTGTGGGCAGGATATTTGTAGCTTTTATGGTTGTCATCAGCATAGCATGGGTGCCAATTATTGTGGAGATGCAAGGAGGCCAAATGTACCTTTACATTCAGGAGGTGGCAGATTATCTGACCCCTCCCGTAGCGGCCCTCTTTCTTCTGGCAATTTTCTGGAAACGCTGCAATGAGCAAGGGGCTTTCTATGGTGGAATGGCAGGCTTTGCTCTTGGAGCTGTCCGTTTGATACTGGCTTTTACCTACCGTGCTCCTGAGTGTGACCAACCTGATAACAGGCCAGGCTTCATCAAAGACGTCCATTATATGTATGTGGCTACAGCATTATTTTGGATCACAGGACTCATTACTGTAATTGTTAGTCTTCTCACACCACCTCCCACAAAGGATCAGATTCGTACTACTACCTTTTGGTCCAAGAAGACCCTGGTGACAAAGGAGAGCTGCTCTCAGAAAGATGAGCCATACAGAATGCAAGAGAAGAGTATCCTGCGGTGCAGTGAGAATAGTGATGTCATCAGCCACACTGTTCCCAATGGGAAGTCTGAAGACAGCATCAAGGGACTCCAACCTGAAGACGTCAATCTGTTGGTGACATGCCGAGAAGAGGGCAACCCAGTGGCTTCCACGGGTCATTCAGAGGCAGAAACACCAGTAGATGCTTATTCCAATGGGCAAGCAGCTCTCATGGGTGAGAGAGAGAGAGAGAAGGAAACAGAAAATAGAAGCCGGTATTGGAAGTTCATAGACTGGTTTTGTGGCTTTAAAAGTAAAAGCCTTAGCAAGAGGAGTCTCAGAGACTTGATGGATGAAGAGGCTGTTTGTTTACAAATGTTAGAAGAGACTCCACAAGTTAAAGTGATACTAAACATTGGACTTTTTGCTGTGTGTTCCCTTGGAATTTTCATGTTTGTTTATTTCTCCTTATGAACTTAAGGATATGGTGAGACACTTAAGAGAAAATACTGGTCTTTGCAAACAAAAATGTAACTGTTGCACCTCTCAGGCATTGTTTACGCTGAAGGTTTTAGCCAAATTCTACTTAGTAGAAAAATCATCTATTTGCAAGACTATTTTCCCAGAGATGGAGGAAAAGCAAATCTTCAACTTACATGAAACAAAGCAGAATGAATTGTGAAAAAAAAATGTGATTTTAGAGTTTTCCGTACCAAAGTAAGGAGAGACCAATTATTCTCATATGTCACTTAGGACAGAACATGTGCTAAGGTATCATGAGTAAAGTGTCTTGTCTACATTGCCAAGTCTCGGTAGACCTTATGCTGAAGTAAATTTGCTCATTTATAAGATTTTTGTCTCTAATCCCTGCTATAATTAAAAAATTGAATTCGTAGAGACTGTATGATTAGTTACGTCCTGGAAATCTAATGTGTTGTGTAGTGATGACTTGAGGACAGTTGTGTGTGTGGCTGGTCGTTAGCATGAGTTTATGGATTCTGCTTGTCAAGAGAAAGGAAGAGTGTTTTCCTGTAGGTCTTTTTGTACCACTTGTTATGGAAATGTTAGCAACCAGTTTGGAGAAGACCTTGTTTCCATCCCCTCCCTCTATTTTTTTTACTACTTAAACTGAACCATACTTAACTGACCAAGTCTGTCTATAATTTTGCTTTTAATTAGGAGGGAAGTAAATGCTGCTGCTGACCCATCCCCACATTTATTGATCAGATAAGGATATTTTAAAATATAGTTTGAGAATTACCAGCTATCATGCAATGACTGATAAATGTACTGCTAAACAGATGATGAATCGTTTCTCTACCTGCTTTCTAGCTGCCTCCTTGTCATTTTGTAACATTCCTTATTTGCCAAATGCCTTCCCAAATGGGTCCAGTTCTAAGACGTCCAGTATCATGGAGGAGAGTCGACACTACTTATGTCCTGGGATTGGCACTTGCTTAGTTTGTGAAACACTTTTAAGTTTTAGAGGAACAGTCTAATTCTGATATCGTACTGCATTCTTTATAAATTCTCTTCCTTGTGTCTGTCTTTTTTGAAGATTTGCTGTGCAATACATCTATGCTGTTACAGTCAGTACATGAGAAGTATGTTTCATTATAAACTGTCTGTCAGTCAAAAAATAATCAGCAGTCTTACTATTGATGAGTATAGGTTTTCTGTAGGATGTTCCTAGGTTGCCCCGAACAGGGACTTGAGGGTTTAGCAGTGTGCTTGTTGGGGATATTACACTTGTGGAGGACTCGTGATATCGACCTTATCTTAGCTAGGTATCCAGTTGCAACATCCATGGGCAGCAGATCTTTTTGATAGGCTGTTTCTCCTTATTGAAGATAGTGCAGAAGGAATTCAAGAAAAATTCTAAGGATGATGTGTGTAGTCCTATGTCTTCAACACTGCCTCTTTTCCTCCATTAGAGATGAAGAAAGTGAATTCTGTACCTACTTTCTTTAAGCTGATATCTTTTAAAATTGCATGACTTTTATTAAGCCTTGTACTTAAGGAGAATTATTACTTTTATAGATCATTTTATAGCTTTTCAATCAAACTCAGTCCTGGTAACTTTAAAAAAAAAAGCAAAAAAAGGGACCCTCCCCGCCTTTTTTTGTAATGTATCAACTTGTTTGCAGATGATGGACTTCATGAGTCCAGTGCTGCCATTAGGGATTGTCACACACAGTCTTCCTATCTTCTGGAGGTTTTCTGAGGGACTGAGTCTGTAAATGGAAAAGGTCATCTCTGTATGAATAGCATGCATTTCTGAAGAACTTAGAGTGCCTTGTACAGTTTTTCTCTCAGTTTCTATTTTGAGATTTATAACCTGGAGCCAAGTAGATAGGGGCTGTCCTTCTCTTGGATGGAGAATTGAGAAGTCGGGTCTCTAAATGCGGACTCAGAGCTTGCCCATGTGTTTGGATGGATATCTGGTTTGTGGCTATCTTTCCTTAAACAATTCTTCTTTTTGAGATAACCTTTCAGGCTTTGAGAAAGTTGTAGAATCTTGGGTTGTCCAAATTTGGATTAAGTTGTAGGAATTAACATTTCCTTTGAACACATTCCTATGCAAGTTAGCAGAAATTGACACATTGGCCAAGTGGTCTTCCTCATCTTCGTATGGATAGCTTAAGTGAATAGGAGGTATTTATTATGTGAATTTCTCCCTTTTATTTAGTGTTGAGTCCTAATAATTTGGAATGCTAGAATCCTCTTACCCCCTTTTTGTTGACTTATAGTAAGATATATCATGTGTCTGTCTGTGTGTAAATAGCCGTAGGTCAAGTTTAGAGAACTAATGTTCATAAATAAGGAATGACTTAGTATATGCAGTAGATGTTTATTCTTAACAGTGTGAACATCACTTTATTTAGTCTGAAGTCCCTAAAGCTTGTCTTCCTTACTGCTTCCCAGTGATAGATAATGTGCTTGAATAAGTATGTGATGGCAGCCTCATTTCAGGGGACCAGTCTTTATAAGTCATTACAGTAATTGTTCCTGGAATGTTACATGATCTTAGACTAGCAAAATGTTCATCATTCACATGCATATGAGTCCTAAACGTTGCTGTGGGTCTGTAGACATTTACACATGTATTTTTGTGTTTGTCCAAGCTAAGCTTTGGAATTGACCAAGATTGCATTGCCTAAAATAGTGGCTAAAAGTAAATGTGAGGTAGATGAGGCTGTTGCTCTACAGAGGTAGGTGAGAAGTAGTTAACCTCTGAGTGATAGCCACTTGTAGATGCTTTGTCTTCCCAGGCAGTTCTTGTTTGGATCTGGAAAGAAGGGCTTTTTTTTTTTTTTTTTTTTTTTTGCGCAGTGGCCTGAAGAATGGTTGCTGGCTTTTCTGTGGGATTTCAGGTTTCTCTTTTTTCTCAGAAGATTGTGTCCTGCCATCCCAAGAATAAACAACTGGGCTGATCTCTCCCAGCTATTCTTTCTAGGAAGTGATTGCTTTTGTTTTTAGAGAAGCATCAAGTAATAGCGCCTGTCTTTGACTCAAATTCAGTGGATCTTATTTCCAGGGCTTCCTTTTCACCTGCTCAAAGGATCCATTATCTTGCACAAAGAGGATGGCCTGGGTAGTCCTGTCTCTTACAGGTGTCACCATAAGAAATGATCAGAGAAGCTGGACAGTGGTGGCGGACACCTTTAGTCCCAGCACTTGGGAGGCAGAGGCAGGCGGATTTATTTCTTAGTTCAAGGCCAGCCTGGTCTACAGAATGAGTTCCAGGACAGCCAGGGCTGCACAGAGAAACCAAGTCTCGAAAAACCAAAAAAAAAAAAAAAAAAAAAAGATCAGAGATCCTTCACTTTGTGAAACTTCCCATTTAAGAATAGATCCATGGAGTTATGGGTTCTCTGAGTGTGAGGTTAAAAGCCTTGTCCAGGATCGTTAAGAATCCTTAAATTCCTACATCAGGAGTCTGTCTTATTCTGGGTGCATGATCTTCTCATTTCCGAATATCATTTAGTGCAATCTACAGATGAGCCTTATTTTCCACCAAATAAATAAGCTTTGTCATTGCTCACTAGAGAATTAGGTCTACTTTGGCTGCTAGTGTAGTACTAAGATGGCTTCCTCCCTCATGCCTTATTCCCTTTCACAGCTCCATTTGTGGAGGTGTGAGTGGAAAGGGACCACATAGGTTTCTAGTAGTAACACCTCACCATTCTCTAGGTTTATGTTGAGAGATTTGCACAAGACCATTTCTGTTGAAGTATGTGACTGCAGAGCCTTGTTCGTGCGCAGATGTTCCAAGTAGTAATAATAAAAGCAAACTTTCAAGCTGTGACAAATCCCTGTGTGAGCCAGATGTGAACAGATTGTTATCTTTAGCAGCAGGGGCTGGAGAGATGGCTCATTGGTTAAGAGTACTGCTCTTCTCAAGGACCTGGGTTCAGTTCCCAGAACCCACATGGTAGTTCATAACTGTCTGTAATTCCAGTTTCAAAGGATCTAACACCCTCACACAGACATCCATGGAGGCAGAACACAGTGTACATACAATGAAACAAAACAAAACTGTAAAGGTAGACAGTCACATTCTTTAAATTCCAGAACTTGAGGCATCTGGGCTGTCAGCTGGCATAAGCCCCTCTCTAGGAAGTAAGGTCCAGCCTGCTAACTCCTAGTTTAATGTTAAGCAGGAAGAATAGATTTGTTAACAAATAGAGGCTAAAGAATAGAGGCTAAAGTGGCTAATACCTAGTATTAAAAGTTTAGTAAAATGAAGCTTTTAGGCTTCATTATCTGCAGACTTGCTCATCTCCTAAGAAGAGTTTCCAGGCACTCTTCTGGTTTTCTTGTCTTCATTGCTCTGTAGCCTGCTCTTTATTTCAGTATTTTCTGATCTGTTGTATAGCGCTTGGTTTATCTCACATACTGTCTTGATATACCGAAGTCTTTCTTTGCCCTAGTATTGAGGACTTATAACCAAATAATGAGTTAAACAGTTAACTTTTAAACCTATTAAACCTACAGTAGTTAAAAATGGTATTGAGAATAAATGTTTTTAGAATAATTTTCTCAGATTTATATTGGTTAATAATAGAAGAACTAGTGTTTTGGTCAATAGTGAGTTTTCACAGAAGTCCTTTTGAGATGATGGTGACACATGGTTCAGAAAGAATGATCTTTTTTGCCGTGAGGGTAAAGGTTTGATTTAGTTGCTATAAAGCGAAACACTTGTACTGTTAAGATACAAGGTGGGTGCCTAAGCAGTGACAGGCAAGACCATCTCTTGATTTGGTACTGTCCTGTTACGCTGTCATGCACCCTGTAGCTGCTCAGCTAGCTGCTTTGACTCCTAGCAGTGAAGTGAGCGGAGGTTCTATGTAGGAACATCACTAGTGCCAAGCCTTACACTTAGTCATGGGTTTCAGTTAAAAGTTCTCACTCTCCTGTGCTGGCAATAAGACTTTACTACTGAGTGGTCTTGTAACAATGTTGTGTAATTGATCATTCATATTTCTGTCTCCACTCCTTTATAAATGGTAAGGTTTAGTCTAAGTATAAGCCACTCATTTTTCTGGCATGTTCTGGCAACCAGAAGCTGTTGGCCTGTAGCCTTTTGCTCAGAAGCAAAGAAGAGATGTGCTGTGTGTCTTTTCTCTTCAGCAGTGTGTCCTGCATGTGCGGCAGACGATCTGCTTCCTCTGTGCCGGGAATGGAGCTCCGTGCTGCCACTCCTCCCCTGCCCTGTTTCACTCCCAGGCAGTAGGTGTCTGGTGAAATGCTAGTGATTTTCCTGACAACTCAAGTTGACAGTATAGCCACAGCATAAATAGATGAATTCACCCTACTTTCCTAGTGCTGCTAGATATATAAATTTGTATATAAATAACATACATTTAATGTTCAATTTATCAGTATAGCTTAGGCTTCTGAAAATAGAATGTCATTAGTAACGTGCGTGCGTGCGTGCTTGCGTGCGTGCGTGCGTGTGTGCGTGTGCGTGTGTAAAATGGAGACAAATTGGGTTCATTGAAATCTTCAAATGGCAGATGCTGGTATATGAGATGTTTTGTAGTATAATCAAGTTTTGAGATTTGTGTCTGGGTGGTGCCTTCTGCTTGCCAGTATTGATATACTAGTTCCCACTTGTCTATTTCTTGTAAGTAAGCTTTCTCTGTTTTTAAACTTTTATTGTAACTAGTGAAGGAGACTAGTACAAAGTACATATTTATATACTTTTATGCAGTCTTTTGGTTCAAGGAGACAAGGCAGTTGAGGATCTGTATTGTAGCTTAATGTTATTTATTCATCTTTATTTGCTTTTATATCTATGATTAAAATTTAAAATTACATTATAAATTTGTATCTATTGTAACTTCAATATAGGTTTGTTAAAGACATCTGAGGAACAAGAGTTCATATTTCCATGTGTTAGGGGAGCCTAAAGGTCCATAGAAAGCACAAAACTGTGTTCACAAGTGTGTGTTTCCACTTGTGAAAAGCACAAAACTTAATAGCATTCTTACTAACCCACAAGTGCCAGTCATAAACCCACCGAGTCTTCATCCAGAGTTGTTAGGAAGGCCACAGCACAGAAAGCCAAGGTGGTCAGCTTGCTGTCACAGCCCAGTCCTCGGTGAGGTAATCACTCTGTCTGTGTGGCTTGGATGGAGAGAGCAATTGGTTATATTTGAGGGTTATGAGGGAAAATGAGGCCTGGCTACAGATACACAATCTGAAGCTGAAACAGAGAGAATCAGGTTTCTGGTAGACATAGCAGGTGACAGCTTTGTAAGTTGTAGTCATTTGAACAGTTAAAAAAATCTCGTCTAGAAGAAATATAACTTGTCAACAGTGGTTTAAAGACATGAAAATATTCACATTAAATAGTGCAAGTATTATATTGATTTATGTAGTTTATACGAGGTGACGTTACCTTTGTTTTCTTTATGTGCCTGGCTATACTTTTTAGTAGAGTTGAATCTCTGTGTTCTGAACATTAAACTATTTCTGGACAGATTCAACATGACACTGCTTTTTACAGTGGCACTAAAACTTTTTAGTCTGTTCCGTTAACTCCTAGACTCGATGACTGGAAAGCTGTAGGTGTTCACGCAGAAGTGAAGATGGCATTTCTTCCCACTCAGCATCGCCTTCCCCCTTGTTTTCCTTATCTCCAAATAGTCCCAAGTTTACCAGGAGTGAGAATGAGCCGGTGACTTCTGTCTGCATTTTAAGATACAGCTCTCAGAAAAGAGAGTGCCTCCTCTGTTTGGATACTTTTCTTAGGGAGAGGCTTGGTAACCTCTAGCAAAGATCTTAGATGGCATAGACTAGTGTTGCTTGGGGCGGGGGTGGGGGGGAGAGGGGGAGAGAGAAAGAGAGAGAGAGAAAGGGAGGGAGGGAGAGAGGTGGGTCTTGGTATGTGATATGTCTTAGAAGAGTTCACATGAACACTGATGGAAAGACTTTTCCCTCCAGCAGAAAACTAGGCATGTGTACCCATAACAGAATTTTACAGCAGGTACCCTTGAGGTTGCAGTGTGGGGATGGGAGCTGAGGGGAGGAGTGTGTGAGGAATATAGGACACAGCACCAGTTTGAGGAATGTCCTTGGCTTAGCAATATGTGATAGTGTAGAGCAGTTAACCTTTTAGGCCTAAAGACTGTGTATTCTGTACCTTTAAGAGCTTATTTCAACTTTATGAAATACTTGTTAAAATTTCTTTGGCAGAAATGTTTTTCATTTCATGGAAAACTGCTTCAGTTAGACTAAGTGAAATGTAGTTATAGCAGTGTAAATATGTATAATTTCCTAATTTCACTGTGAGATCTCAGACTTTTGAGTGGCAAACAGATCACTGAGTCTTTTGCCAATGGACTTGTCTGTGGGGTTAGTAAGATGTAAAAGCTTTATTTTTTCTTTAATAGCGACAAACTGTGGTAGTGTGGGATAATGGTGTGGAGCCTTCCCCCACTGCCCTTGTCTCGAGGGCCTGCAGCGTTCAGACCCAGCAGGGGCTGCCCTGCCCTCGCTTGGCTGCCTTTCTTTGTCTAGAACCGTTGCTGATCACCATGTGAACTCTTAGGCTTTTCTGCTTTGCTTTGTTGTAGTTTTTGTTCTTTTCCTTTTTTGACAAGATGAATATCAAAAATAGTTGCTGTGCAAAAGTTAGTAGTCTTCTTCAAGAAGAAAACAATTCCTTTTCTAATAATATCCTGTGAAGTTGCTTCATTCATTCCTTTATTTTAAAGCCAAATGTCAGCAGAATACTGCTGTTTTTATCTAAATAATTTTGATATGTAAGTATTAATGCATTTAAAACAATGTCTGTGTTGAGAAATATTTCCCCAGTGTACTGCCTGCAAAAGCTTTTTTCAGACTTCTGACTAAGACACCAGTCAGTATACTGGTCTGCGTATTATATTCATGTATTATTCTAGTCTGGTGTTGTTGTAGACCAAGTCTGGTTATAATAGAATAGATTAACACTAATTTGTTATCAGTTAATTTTTAATTATTTCCAGTTTACTCTCTGTTGTCCTCAGACTCTTTTGTTTTCAAATTCCACTAATCAGGTCCATTTCATTGTGTAAGGCTTTAGTTTCAAAGAAAGTAGATTTTGGTGTAAGCCAGGTTACTTCCATCTTGAAAGGAAAACAATTAAAACTGTAGATTTAAAATTGTTAATTATCCGTGACAATTTTAACTTGCCTATACTGTATACAACTGATATTTAAAACTGTAAGACATGTATGATCTTGGTTTACTGTGTTAAGTGTTGCTGTTGTTTAAAAATGGGGAAAAAAACCCGAAGCAAATCTGCTAAAAGAGCTGTTGGTTTTCATCGCTGACTACAAACACTCTGTTCTTTGTGTACTCGTGTTGTTTTGCCAGCTGCTGCATTAGCCTTCAGAAGTATTTGAAATTTTAAGATGAATATATTTCTTGCAAAGTCTGTTTCTTTCTGTGGTATTTTGTCCTGTAACTGAAGTGTAGTAATTATTTTATGGACATGTTAGAACTTCTGTACCAACTTTGAATAAAATGAAAAATTTACACCCCTGTGCCTCAGTGTGAGTATCTGTCCCAGACTCCGTGTTCTGTGTCTCAGTTGAACAAGTCATACCTACTTAAGTTCTTGCTGACTTGGTTGGCTCTTGAGTGTTTTCAGGAATCCCCCATGCTGGTATTGAGACATTAACCATTGTGAACAATGACACAGATAGTGGCTAAGGTTGCTTATATATAAAACATGGAATAAGAATATTCTTAGATTTTTCCTTTATAATTTCAAAATCACATCAAGTTACAGGAAAGTTTCGAGAAGATAAGGGAGTATGGGAATGTTTCCCTCCCGGAAGCTGCTCCTGCCACCTTTCCGTGCAGATGCACAGCTGCTCGCTCACATGCTCCCTTTAGTTCTTGACGCCTTTTTACAGCAAGGTCAATTAATCATAGTTAGTGTAAAAAGCCAGAAAGTAGCATTGAGTGGTTTGAGTCCAAAGACTTCAGATGTTGCTGATTAGCACTATTAAAGAGAAGTCTTATAGAGGTCTGGTGTTGCATTTAGCTTTGTGCCTTTTGTTTTCCTTAATCTGGGACAAATTCTTGTTCCCCACTCCCATGTTTGAGATCAGTTAATGTGAATGCCTCACAACTTGGAATCATTTTATTTCCCAATGATTAGATCTAGAGTGTACATTTGGGGAGGGAATACAACATAATAGTAGTATGTTCTCTGAACTTACATTAGTGGTCTGTTGTGTTATCCCATTATGGTTGAAATTAATCTTGATACTTGGTCAAGGTAGTATCTTTATATCTCCACTGTCAAGTTATTTTTTTCTTTTGATAGTTTGTGAGATAATTTAAGGCTATGAAAGCACTTACTAGTCTCCATCAGACTGGAGCCCATTGTTTTGAGCATCCTCTTAACATTTTTGTTTAAGTTGTAACCGACAGTACAAAATGGCTATTTTCCTCAACAGTGTGGACTCTGGATTAATTTACTCAATAAGTCATAGGCCACTGTTGTCGTTGATGTGCTTCCAGATTTAGCTAAGTTTTTGTGTTCTTTTGACATGGCTCTGTCAGTGTTTGAAGTATCTATTTCTGGTATACCAGAGTGTACTAGGTTCATCGTGTTCTTTCTCTATCCCAGTTGGGTCAATCATTTGGTAGAAAATGGTCTGCGTATGCTCGCTCACTGCAGACAATGGCGCATCTCACCCTGTGATAGATAGGGCATCATCTACATCTACTGACTTCAATTCTTTTTAATGTATCTGTGTGTGTGTGTGTGTGTGTGTGTGTGTGTGTGTGTGTGGTGGTGGCGGTGGCGGCAGCGGCGGCAGCAGAGATGGTAGTGGGGTGTATGTGTGTGTGTTTATATTCAGTATCTTCCTCAATTGTTTGAGCTTGCTAGCTATAGTTAGCCATCTTGTCCTTGGGATCTCCTGTCTCTGCTTCCAGTCCAATGTTTGAATTACAGATGGCCACAGTGCCAGCCCAGCTTTTACAGGGGTTCTGGGAATTTGAACTCCAGTGATTGATAATATTAACCCTGATAATATTAACCCTCTTGTTACATTTAACTTTAAACTCTTTAAAATTAAAAGGCTTTTTAATGGCATATTTAGTAACTGAATATAGAATTCTAAGTTGGAAAACTAGAAGCTAGAAAATAGTGGAAATTTGGGAACCTAATAGGATTTTTTTCCTGGCTTGTATGCCTCGTGTTCTAAAACTTCATAATTAAAAGCTTTGCTGAAAGTCTCTGGCCCCAGGTGAACTCATTGAGTGTGGCAACACAGCCCTGGGGAAGTGGGTGGGGCTCTGCTCTCTTTGGCCCTTCCAGTGCTTGCTTGGGTTGCTACACTTAATTTTCTCAGTCTTTTCCCTCTGCTCAGAGGTGTTTCTAATCTGTATCTCCCAGCTAATTCTGTGGAGAAACAAGCTTAAGTAACTTTTATCAGGTTTCATTTTATGAGCTCTTTTGGGCCTCATCTTGTGACAGCCCTTCTCCTCATTTCCTGGATCTACTGGAACCCCGGACAGAGCTTCTGTGTCACTTACTCCAAGTCAGCTTTTTTTCTGTTCATGTTTTCTCAGCTGTGTGCAGATTGTTGGCTATCTGCTTATGGTTTATAAGGTGAACAACAGCAAAAATGCTCTGTGGGCAACTTTTTGTCAGCTTCAGTATTCAGCCTCCATGGCTTCCTTCTTAGGGGAAATCCTTCAGCGTCTTTAGAAAAAGCCAGATTGACTGCAGAAAGTTTTGAAGTGAAGGGTGTGGCTAGAGATGTAACTCTTGAGCACTACCGTAGTGTGAGGTTCTGAGCTCTGTTTTCAGCAGCCCCTCAGAGAAGAGGAATGTGGTGAGCCACCATTCTGAGAACACTGCGTTTTGGTTCTTAGCCTTTTTGGCATGACACCCTACTTGGAGCAGACTTGTGTCTCCTACCTCTGATGAGTCCACTCCAAAGACTCCTCCTGCACGTGCGTCTTGGCAGCCACCAATTCTTTGAGTCTTCCTCTCTGACTTAACCCCTGTTTCAGAGGCTGATCCTCCTTACTGTAGGTTTCCCAGCTACTCCTGTGGCTATCTCTTTCCTCTCCGGTTTTTCAGGACTTTACCCTAGAATGTGCATCAGTGTATTGTGTTGTATACTTTGTGTGTATATGTATGTGTGCGCATATGTGTGTGTGTGTTTTGTCATGCATGCTCTAGTAAAGCTGAAAAGGTCTTCTTAGAAGCCTTAGTGTGTTTTCTTGAGACTAGATACTAGCATTGACTCTTCAGATATCCAAGTGTGTCTTGGTATCTTTTCCTGTGTTTAGCCTTTGAAGGGTGAAATTTTAGAGCGGTTGCCCTAAAAGAATTCTTCCCTAAAAGAATATTCCACCAACAGCATAGCGGGCATTTACAATTCTACTTATATAGAACTATGAAGACTTGATGTTTCAAAGGTAGTAAATCCTACCTATCAAACCATTTTATTATGATACTTGACCTGCTTAGTACACAAAACAGCACAGATATAGTGTGGTGAGTGAGTACAGTTTTTCACTAGATTCTGCAAATTGTTTTTGAATACTGTGGTAAATACTAATTCCCCTTGGCCAGGTTCCTGTGAACCCATTTTTGTCAATGATAATCTTTATTTTACCTGTTTCTGCTTAAGACACCACATGTAGTATACACATGTAGTATATAGCAGGTGTGTTAGGACTCAGCTTGAGGCCAACAGCATTATAAGTCACACCCATGTGCTGTGCAACTAACATGTTCCTGGAGGCCCACTGCTTCCCGGCCGCACACTACATCATCATCACACTTAGGTGTCTTTTGTTTTTTTAAACAGTATTATCATCTATGAAACCATACATGTACAAAAAGCAAGCCGCAACAAAGAGCCCCACATCAACGTGGTGCTAAGTAGCCTACAAGATGGACACTTGTCTATGGAATGAGCCAACCCAGTGTGGGGCATGGCCTTGTTCTGCTTCTGCTGGGAATGTGTGCAGCAGGTGAGTGACCTTTGGTTTTCACCACCTTACATACGTGGATGTCTGCAGATGGTTTTTAAAACTGCTAGGGATATGGATTTGGGGACTTCAAATGCATTTTTGAAAATAATTGTCTTTCATTGGGAAGAAGACACATCCATCCACCCGCACCCCCCCTTCCTCCCCATCCATCAGCTATAGAATACTGTCAGTCTCCTTGCCCTAGTAATGTTCATTCCACTCCCAGAAAGTCCTTGTTTCTAGGGAGTTTTATCTAAAGATCCCATTACTCAGGGTTTCACTCAAAGTTCTATCTGAAATTACTGAAATAAATGTACTAATAAATTTTAAAATGTGATGTGATGTAGTCCATTTTCTGGAACATTGTCTTCATTTGTTTTCTGCTGTTATAGCAAAGTAACAGAGACAATAATTTGTGAAGAATAGAAGTTCCTTTGAGTCATGGTTGTGGTAACTGGGAATTTCAAAAACATGGTGCTAGCATCCCTCAGTGCCACCTCCCAGTCCAGCATGTTGAGGAGGACCTTGTTGAGTTATAACATCAACAGGGCATCAGGCAGTAATGAAGTCAGAGTATGACAGAGCTGCTCCTATGGTAAACCTCTAACCATGAGTGGATCAGTTATCCCACAGTGGCCCTATTCCAACTATCTTTAGCATAAAATGCAAGGACAGTACAACCTTGCAGTTCTTACACTGCAACCTGGGAGATATACTTGTCCTTAGCAGGTGTACAGCTCAGGACACAAATTTCACATCTGTTGTCATCTTTGTTTGTTTGTTTGTTTTTTTTTAGACAGGACCTGTGAAGTAGTGCAGAGTAGCCTTGAACTCAGTCTTTCAGCTTGAGTTCTGGGATTGAAGACATGGGCCAAGAACCCTGTGAAGATGGTTTACCACCGTCATCCTTGTAGGCAGATGTGGCTTATTTTTCACAAATCTCTCACTTGGCTTTTGTACTCCAGATCTGACACTGTTAATGTTTAGCTGGCAGAGATGAGAAAGAAGTAACACATGTCCCTGCACACATGGACACAGGTGTGTGCACACGTCCCTGCGCAATGGACACAGGCGCGTGCACACATACACACCACAGAGAAAAGTATGTGCAACAAATGGAGACTGCTGCTCTTTGACTTGTTGCCCTCCAGTCCCAGTGAAAGTCTCACTGTTACACTGTGGTAGGGTCCCTATAGTCGTGCAAAAAGGTGTGTAAAACTTAGGGTTTGCTAATTCTGTTTTTATAGATTTTCAGTCTTTGGATTGTTGTAGGTCTAAATTCCCTGCATGCTTTGGGATCTGAGCATCTAATACGGTTTGTTGTTTTATCCTATCTCAAGATGCTCTGGAAATCTAAAGCACAGTGACTAACTGACCACCCTCTTTGCCGTCCTAGCCCCACCTCAGTCATTTCTCACTCTTGTTCCCTGTCTCTGGTTTTGAGTAAGGATGTGCTTTTGGTTTATGGCGCATTTTTTTCTTTCAAAAATTAGGATTTTCAGCAAAGATTTTCTTTGTTATTTCTTATGGTTTCTGACTATTTAATCCCTTCCTCCTTAACAGTTGGATCAAATAGTAAGCAGTTGTCACTTCTTGGCTCTCTGACTTATGCATTCATCAGATTTGTGTTGAGCCCATACTAAGTACCAGCTTCTGCTCATCTGCAGGGATGTGAGGGTAAGATGTGGACTGGAAGAGTTTGGCTTAGGAGAAGATACTTCCAAATGATTGCACTACTAGAATGCTCACAGGATTATTGGGGAAAGAAACACTTCTCATAAATAGCTGAATCTCAAGGGACAACTTTATTTCTAAAATTTTTGTTTTTCAAAACAGGTGCTTTTCTGACCTTTGTGTGTCTGCTCTGTTTTTTATGGTAGAAGAATAAATTAAGTACCTTTGTCCATTGCTTGGGCTTCAGTACCTCTGCTGTGGTCTGGCTGACGGGGCTTTTGTGTTCTGTTCAGCAGGATGTGCCAAACCCTGTTTCTGATTTCATAGTCTCAGTTTAAAAAAAAAAAAGTAAAGAACACTTATTACAGTCTTCTAATTGATATTTTTCTAAACATTGCCCTGACATTTAGAAGATACACAGAACCTAACTAGAATTTCCCTATGAACCTTTGTCTTTGCTGTCAAAATTCTTTGTTGCTTCAAACCTTCTGTAGCATCTCTGGCACTCAGTGCTGTCCTTTCTGTGTGAAGAGGTTGAAGCAGGCGGTAAAGGAGGGGACTAAGTAGTGCACAGAGACAGCAATCAACAAGCCCGCTCCTCAGCAGTCTCCACCTGACCCCTGCTCTCACCACCTATTTTGGGAGCTGTGGTATTTCAGTTACTTGCTGCCATAGTAACCAGGACTTCTGCCTGTCGTCTCCCATCCTTTATTCATCTGGAAGGGGATGGGGAAGACAGAAGAAGATCCTGGATTTGTGAAATGTTCTTAGAATAGTAAACATGGGCACCTGAGTTTTGGTCTGGTTTCCTGGTGAAGAAGTCGAAGCCACCTGCTGGGACTGCTGTTCATATTGCTCTCAGGGAGGGCTGTAGTATTACCACAAGGAAAAGATGATTTACTCCTTAAATTAGACACAGAAAAGATCTCCGTGTCTAAATGAGGCTACCCAGACCCCAAAAGAAAGACCTGTGTTCTCCCTCATGCATATCCTAGTCTATGACGTGCACATGTATATATATGCATATAGATAGACAACTGTAAGTGGGTACAGTGTAATGTAGAAAGGACCAAGGGAAGGTAACATGTTAAGGAAGGATAGAACACAGGCAAAGAGACAGGCATGGAAGAGAATCTAGAGCTAGTTGTTTTTCTAGTTATACTTCTAATGATTGTATCATTTCATGGTGGGTAAGTGAATACAAATGTAAGTGAAAGTGCAAAAGTCCTGAGTGAAGCTCCGTCCTTCAGAAGGCCGTCCTGACTGTAGAAGTTTATTGAGATACGTAGAGTGTGGACTGGGCAAGAGTTTGTTTAAGTGGCTGCCTTAACTTAGCAGTATGACATTTACCTTCGTGAGTTCATTACAATAAGGTGAAAAAGCCTTTGGGGTTTTCAAGATGTCTCAGAAGGTAAAGGTGGCCTAGGTGAGCCGGGGACCCGAGTGGGATCCTAGTACCCATGTAAAGGTAGGAGAGAACTGATGCTGTAAGGTTGTCCACACATGCCTACATGTCACACACACACACACACACACACACACACACACACACACACACAGAGAGAGAGAGAGAGAGAGAAAGAGAGAGAGAAAGAGAGAGAGAGAGAGAGAGAGAGAGAGAGAGCGCACATAAATAGTAAATGAAGAAACACTAAGCAGAACCTCCATGTGACACAATAACCCTACTCTTGGGCTGAGTCTGATGGAAGAAATCAATGTATTTCAGAGAAACCCCCCCCCCCCCCATGTGTCACAGCAGTGTTCACTACAGACAAGGCACAGAATCTTCTGTGAGTCCATCAGAGGCTGAGTGGATGATCGAGAACATGCAGAAATACATAGTGAAATACTCATGTTACCTGTACCAGAGAGAATGAGTCTGAAGGGTATATTGCATGCCATAAGCAGGCACAGGAGGACAAGACTACAGGAGCTTACTTGTGAAGAAGCTAAATAAGTCAGCCCCACAGAGGTAGAGAGCAGACTGATTACCAGAGACTAGAGACCAACGGAAGTTAGTAATGGATGCAAACAGCAAGAGGGAGGTAGTTACTAACTGAAGCAGCTAAGTGGATAACTGAGAAGCTTAGCCACTCTGCAGAGAGTGTGGAAGATGGCTTTTGTGTTCCTAGCACAAAGGGTAATAATATCTAGGTGTTGGTAAGATGGATTAAGCTAATGAATACTGCTGGGTGGCTCTCCAGAAAGAAAGCTTACATTTTTACCTGCATTGTAGGTAAGTTCTGAAGAAACTGAAACCATAGACAGAACAGTGCTGGGAGGAGGAAACAACTCAGTTTCAACAACTGATGGCTCCACATTGTAGCTCGCCCGTCTCGCTGCTCTCCTGCTCTGCTCGCTGGCGTCCAGAGCCAAGCCTGCTCTGAGCACTTCAGCTGATTCTGTTTCAGGAGCTGACTGAGCTTTGCCTTCTCTACTGCCACTTAACAGTGGCTGTCTCTTCCTCTGAGCTCTGTCCATGTTTCTTCTCATATGAGCTGCCTGTGCTTTCCTCAGCCACTTGTCAGTGACTGTCTCCCTCCCTGTAGCATGCTTTAGCAGAAGGAGTCTGCTTCATACCTCTGTCTGTCTCTTGGGGGGTAGATTTCATAGTGAGCAACTTGGACATACTTGACTGTGGAAAGAAACTTGAAAACAATGTTTCCAGACAAATATTTTGAGCCATGAGAAGTAGGATTTGGTTTGTTCCCTAATTCCCTCCAAATGACAGTTTCAAAAGTCTTGACTTCCATTTCTGGTACTAGGGAGTTTGGCACACTCCTGAGAATCTGTGCTGCTCCATTGCTTTTAGCAATGGTGTGGACACAACACAGACCTTCTCTTTTATAGCTCACTCCTTGTAAATTGTGTTCAAGTGGCACGGTGAAGGTTGGTGGGTGCTTTCCCCAGAACTGCTACTGCATACTGTAAATAATTTTAAGTTTTGCAGAGTGACCATTTGGTATGCCTGTACTATGAATCTTCCAGAATTTAATCAAATACTGTCTTTAGTTTGTTGCATTTACTAGGACAATTGTCAAAGCATTGTATTTGTTACTGCAGTCAAAGTCCCTCAATAGTGACTTTAAATGGAAATAGCATCAACTCACCAATTAAAAGATGCTGACTAACTGGGTTAGAAAATAAGAGCCAACTATCTATCCATTGCCTTAAACACACTTGACTGGCAGAGATATCAGAAAAGTAAGTCAAAGGATAAAAGCCAACTTACCCAGAAAATGGAGGTTGGAAAGAAGCTGACATAGCTAATCTCATACCAGAACTAGTCAGAAGAGAGAAACCACTTCTGACAGAACAGTTGTAAATATTGACGTGCTTAATTGTGGGCTTCCAGTTTCTTGAAACAAACACTAAAGGCTCTGTTACAGTAATGACAGGAGACTTTAATACTCCACTCTTACTTTCATACAGGTCTTCAAAACTCAGTCAACAAACAAGAGGTAAATCATATTGTAGAACAGTTGGAATTAACAGATGTTTGTAGACCGGTCTATCCAACAGATAAGAAAAGCGTGTTCTTCTCAGTGCCCCATGGAGCTATCCATCTAACTTTTAAGGTAGACCAATAGCAGTACTTCTCAACCTGTTCTACAGAATAGAAAGTGAAAGTACTCATTCTGTGAAGCCAGTTTTACCCTGATGCCAACACCACATAGGGGCAGAAAAGAGAAAAACTGCAGAGCATTTTCTCTGATGAACATCAATGTAAAAATTTTCAACAAAACATTTGCAAACTGAATTCAAGAACACTTCAAGAAAAAAAAAAACACATCACTACCAAGTTGGTTTCATTCCAAGGTTATAGGACGGTACATATGTGAATTTATGCTGATGCAAAAAAGGCAAAACCAAAGTTTTGGCAGTTGTGGGCAAATGAGAAACATAAGAGCATCATCAGCATGGTAGACTGTGCTTTGAGTGCATCGCCGACAACGTACTAACAGGAGAAAAGCAGAGTGCTTCTTACACACGCTGAAATGAGACAGATTTTCTCTGATGTAGGACTTGACCTCTTACCCAGAGCAACAGGAAAGAGCAGAAAATTAAAAGACTACAGTAGGACATATCACACTGACCTGTTTGTGCATGATGTGATCCTATATGTAAGGCACTCTGTGCAGTCCAGAAAACTTTGAGAGCTGATGTGTACTTTAGGAAAGTATCAGGGTACAGAATCAGTGGTATCTCTGTACCAATAGTGAACTTGCTAGGAAAGTACCCGTTCTTCATACATAACAATAACAACAAAAACTGTAGGAATAAGCAAGCTACATAGATTTAACTTGAAAGACACCAAAGAAAGAAATTGAAAGCAATGGTAGAAGATGGCAGATTTTTCTATGCCCATAGATCAACAGGGTTAATGTGGCAAAAACTGGGGATGTTACTGAGAGCAGGCTATAGGTTCAGTGCAGCCCCTAACAAAGTCAAATACATACAACTAGGAGAAAAAAATTCTAAAATCCACATGGAAGATAAAATATCCTATCTAGCCAAGTCAGTCCTAAGAGAAAGCACAGTTCTGGAAGTACCGCAAGACCTGAGACAGAATTATACTACAGAACCATAGTGACGAAGGCAGCATGCTTCAGGCATGGGCACAGATGTGTACACCCTGTGGGACTGAATGGAGAACCTAGGAATGAGCCCACGTGGTTACAGAAGCCTAATTGTTGACACAGGTGTGAAAAACATACTGGAAAAGTGGTAACTTCTTCAAAAAATTTTACCTGGGAAAGCTGGTTATCCAGCATGCAAAAGAATGAAATCAGATCCCTGTCTTGAATCTTGCACAAAAATCAATTCAAAGTGGATAAAAGACCTTAATATAAAACACAAGATGTTGAGGGGGACATTAGGTAAAGCACTTCAGAATACAGGCACAGGCAAGAACTTTCTGGAAAAAAGACTCTTAACAGCACAGGAAGTAAACCCAAGAATTTGCAAGTGGGATTCTATGAAATTGAAAAGGATAGGAACTCTCAACATAGTACAAAGACAGGCTACAGAATGAGAGAAGATCTCTTAACAGCTATGTGTCAGATGAGTCTAATGTTTAGAATATATAAAGAACTACAGAAATTAAACACCAGACCCCCAATTTTGTAATCAGCAAGTGAGCCAATAAACTGAACAGTTTTCAAAGGTACAAACGCAGATGGCCAGTAAACATTTCAAGATATAGTTAGCATCTATCATCAGATAAAGCTTAGAACTGTGAGAAAAAATGAGAGAAGATATGGTGAGTACATTAAATAGACAAGACCTGTTGTGTCTCTTACTATTATAAAGTACATACAGCTCAACTGCAGGCTTAGAAGTCAGCACACTTGCCAGGCATGGGGCCTTATTTCTGTATTCCCAGCAGTTGGGAAGCTGAGGCAGAGAATTGCCAAAAATGTGAGGCCAGCTGGGGCTACCTAGTAAGTTCTAAACTAGCCTAGGCTACAGAGTAAGCTCTTGTCTCAAAATAAAAAACAAGCCAAAAATAATACACACTTTTGAGTTGAGAGTTTCAGGAGAATTAAAGGTGAAATATTAAGTTTTGTGTGAGTGAGTGAGAGAGTGCTGTGTAACAGGACTACTGTGGTCATTTCCAGCCAGATCTTGTGGCTCCGACAGTGAGCTCAGGTGTTGCCAGGAGTCCTTGTAATGCCCAGAATGCAGCTGACCACCATGAGCAGTTCCTTTCTGTACTCTGCCATAGCAAGGTGATTGTTGGTTGTCAGGTTTTTCAGCACATGTAGTACACTGAACATCCGAGATATGCTAGTTGACTGTTCAGTGTTAATCAGCTAGACTTCTGGTTAACTGGCCAAGAGTTAGGTGTTTGGGTAATCAAGTTTAGTTTTGGATTTGGGGCTTCAGGTGTAGGGGTGTTGGCACAGACAAACGCTGCTGTTGCTTGAAGCTCTACTGTAGGGCAGAATGCTACATTAACATAAATCCAGATAGGCACCGACCTTTTTACCAGTTGTGGATTCTTCAGCACCATACAAGACCATATGTTACAAGATGTGAATGAAGTTAGGGATAGGTCAGTAGAGGAGTGAGTTATGGAATTGGTTCTGAGCCTATGGCAAGTGGAGGCTGACAGTGTTCATCAGCCTGCTGACCTGTCTGCTGGGAAGTCACTGGCTAGGCTGTGATTTGTGATGCCTTTTAGGGTGAATGGACTGAGGCCCTGCTGGCTTCTTCATTCCTTCACAGTGTAGAACAGAGGTTGGCTACATAGTAATTATCAGGTTTGGGGCCATCTGGTCTCTGTTGTAACTACAAATCGGCTTTAAGCACAAACAGCCATAAACACTTCAAATGCATGAACTGGCTGTGTTCCCTTAAAACTTAATTTGCCAAAACAAAGTTTGAGGCCCTGTCTTTGGGAGTCTGCTTTATTTTGAGGTAAGATATATTAAAAAGAAATTGAGCAAACTTAATAGCCAAAAATCTTTTGTTTCTCTTATAGTTTCTTTTCTCTTTTTCCTTTTCTTCTAAGATTTATTTATTTATTTTATGCATGTGACTACACTGTCGCTCTCTTTAGACACACCAGAAGAGAGTATCAGATCCCTTTACAGATGGTTGTGAGCCACCATGTGGATGCTGGGAATTGAACTCAGGACCACTGGAAGAGCAGTCAGTGCTCTTAACCGCCGAGCCATCCCTGCAGCCCTCTCTTACAGTTTCTTTTTAAAAATTGCATCTATTTCATGTGCATGACTGTAGGCTCACTTTCCACAGTGTGTACTGAGAGGGCAACTTGTGTGAGCCAGGCCTTTCCATCTACCGTGTGCGTCCCAGAGATTAAGCTCAGGTTGGGTACTGAGTGCTGTTAGCCACTGAGCAGTCTCACCAGCCCTCTTTAAACTACTGACTAATTTGAAATTAACAGCAAAACAAGTAAGTCTGCTCATGCAGCTCAGGCCTTGATTTTGACACAAAGTTAAAGAATGTGCTTTGTTTTAGGCTGCCTTCCTGTTAGGGAGCTGTTTTCTTTTTTGACAGATATGATAAATCCTTTTTTAAGAAGAATTTATCTTTGTGTTTTTATGGTATGTGCACTTTTATGTGTGGGAGGGTGCACCCCCATGTGTGTGTGCGCGCACATTTGTGTGTGTACTTACCTGTGCCTGTAGGGGTGGGTGTAGAACATGGGTTTGCTTCAGGTATCTTCTCAGTCTTACTTGCCACCTTCATTTTTGAGAATTGGTCTCTCATCAGACCTGTGCTCAGAGTTTGGCTAGACTGTCTGGCCAGTGAGGCCACCCACATGCACACGTCTGTGTCCAGACCATTGTCTGTTTCTGTTGTCTGCCCCCTACGTGTGTCTCTGTTAAACTCTATTAGATTGTTAGCTCCGTGAAGCTGTAGGTTGGACCCTTTGCTCTTTTGATTACAATCTGCCAATTTCCCTTTGGCTCTTAGTCAATCCCTTTCCCCCTTAGCTGATGCTGGTACATTAGTCAGGTGCCCTGCCCATAGGTGATCTCCTGGGGTTTCTATTAGAGTCATAATATAGAAGAAGGGACAGAGATTGGCTCTGGTTGAGCATGCTGAAGCTCCTAAGAGAAGCCGTTTGTTAGTTCTGCCTCCCAGTTCCACGGAGCTGCGCTGCCCCTGAACTCCTTCCTTTGTATCTGTGAGCTTCTTACATTTTAGATGCCGTTCGCTCTATTGCATTTTGTTTATGTTAGCTAAAACCAGTTCACTTGCTTTTATTCAGAGACTCCTAGCAGTATGGACTTCATCATTCCAATTTTCATATTGATTGTGACTTCTTTTTCTTTTTCTCTTTAAAAATGAAAACATCAAACAGCCAGAGACTGCTGCTGCTTTGAAACGTACACTAGAATCCCTGATGGACCGAGGAGCCATAGTGAGGAACTTGGAAAACCTGGGTGAGCGTGTGCTCCCATACAGGATCTCCAGTCACAGCCAGAAGCACAGCCGTGGAGGGTAAGGTTCTCCATGAGATGGGTTCAGTGTGGGCTTGGGAAAGAACACTAAGCATCTTAGAAATTGTCACAGTGCCACTGCCATCAGATCCCAGGTATGCTGAGTGTCCTTCAGGTACCACTTACAAAGCAATGTTGTGTCTCAGAGTGGGATGTTACACTGACCAGACCAGGTGGGTCAGAACAGAAAGCCATGAACAAAGTGACGGCTTACAGGCTCCTGCTGGGGAAGCTCTGTTTTCAGCTTCAGAACGGTTGCCTTCAGAATACCTCAGGTTACACATACATAGGCAAAGTAGGTTTCTTTGGCCTAGAGCCAGAGCCAGCTGCACAGAGAGAAATCTGGTCACTCTACACAGCGCTCAGTTTTCTGAAGGTGTGTTCTGTCCAGGCTTCTCACTCAGTACTCTGTGCCTTGTGCAGTCACCAGCGTCCCTGGACGTTCTCAAGTATTGACTTCAGGTCTCACGTTTGAGTTGTCTTGGACCCAGCATCAGTACAGTGCATCAGGGCGCTGCCTTATTCCTGTGGTTTCACGGTGTGTGCAGTGCACTCGGGTGGTCCAGGAGTTCACATGTTGCAGACACTGTCATTGCCTTGCCTTGTTTTGTGTTCAGCTTCTTGTGAGGGCCTTGCCAGATTGCCTGAGTGTTGCTAGGAAACAGAAAGTGCCAGGTGCCAGTGCTGGGCTTCTTCCACAGTCATAACAACAAGGATGGAGTGTGTGCATATGAGAGACAACGGGAGTGGGGGGCAGAGAGACACAGAGAGAGAGAGACAGAGACACAGAGAGAGACAGAGAGAGAGACAGAGACACAGAGACACAGACACAGAGATGAGAGAGACAGAGAGAGACAGAGAGAGAGACAGAGACACAGAGAGAGACAGAGAGAGAGACAGAGACACAGAGAGAGACAGAGAGAGACAGAGACAGACAGAGAGAGAGAGAGAGAGCAAAGGAGGGGCTTTGCAGTTCATTCCATGTGTGCTCTGTGAGCAGGCACCACGAGGAAGACCTCAGGTTTTAGGCTTGTGCTGCTGAGAACAGTCATTGTCTGCATTTCTCTCTTGAAGGTCCTGTTTCCAAAGTGCTCTATCTGAATACTAATTTACAGAGATGTGGAACAAACAAACATTGGGTGTATGACATCAGTTCCTATGGGGGCCTTATATGACCTTTCTCTCTATAGACACATTGACATATCAGTGTGGGGAGCTCTTCAGTAAGAAGTGCTTGTCTGTTTTATGTGACTGTGTGTGTATAAGAGTGCAGGCCTGTGCAGGCCACAGAGCATGTGTGGAAGTCAGAGGACAACTCTTGACAGTTGGATCTCTCTTGCTACCTTGTATGATCTAGGAAGTGAACTAAAGTGGTCAAGATTGTATGCACGCTGTCCCACCTCCTGAGCCATGTTGCTGGCCCAAGCATGGCACTTTACTTCTGTATAGTAATGAATGTCTTCCAGGCTTTTTTTTTGTTAAATGAGTCTGAGGTCTAGTATATTTAGAATTACCTGAGGTTTCTTATTGCCTGCCTTAGGGAGTTTTAGCTAGTTGGATTCTTCAGAGTCATTAAGCCTAGCCTTCCCTGGAGTTGGCGTTTTCTCCATTTGACAGATAGCATGTATGTATTGTCAGTAATCAAGGTGTTACACCCATGATATGCCACAGAAAGTGCACTGAAAATGGCTCAGAAACAAGATGGGCTTGTCAATGACATGTTTAGCATTTAAAGATTTGGTTCATCTCAGAAGCCCTAAAGGTTGTGACATGTCCTCAGAGTTTGGCTAAGGCACAGATTCTGTGTGCAGGAGTCAGTGTGTGTCTAGAACAGTGTGTGTCATTAATTAAATAGGCCTATATGTCCTCCAGGGGCCACGTTTATTCGCTGCCATGCCCTGTATTACAGGCGAAGGCATCCACAGGTCTTGGATGGTGTTTGGCCTTGTCAGGGTTGCAGGAGTCACAGTTTTCAGTTGATTGGATGTCTTGGTACTTGTGCTAGTTAGGTAGCAGCAAGGGGAGTTTGAATAAAGATGCTCTCACTGCAGGAGGAGTGCCAGATACAGGTCAGACAGTCTGCCACATGGCTGCTTCTCTGTAGGACAGAGCAGTGCACTTCCGTTCTCTCAGATCCTTCCCCAGTTGGCCCCTTGCTGCCCAGAGGCCAAGGAGGCTAAAAGAAGCGAGTAAGAGAGAAATGCTTAGGTGGGCAAAGATTTCATTTGGAGGGTTAGCTGGACTGTCTCCCCAGATGAGGAAGGTACACTTTGAGAATATTTTTGATATTGTCTATAACCATTTTATGCCAAAAAGAATATCAATTATTGGACATACTAATTTGGTCATGTGTTTGAGAAGCAGGCATGTTCTGGAGACTGTCCTTCAGATCTGTTACTGGGAACTTGCTTGCTCACCACAACACCTTGATGGTAAATTCCCAGGCCAGTCTACAGATCAAATACTCACTGTCCCCAAGGCTTGTGTAGTTGGGGGTTGTTCATGCTCAGCTGAGGCTTAGGTAAAACTTACTAAAAGTGTTCCTGTGTTCTACCTGGCTTCAAATGGGATGAAGACAAGGATGAAGACAAGGTCTCAGACACCTGGAGCTGTTGTGTATATGATTTTTCTGTGTTCCTAAAGGCAGCCATGTTACAAGTCAGCTGCCAGATTATGACCTTGTAGCAGAGCAGGCTTGAGCAGGTCCTTGTGCCTCTTGGGCCCAGTGGGAGTGGTTGGGATCCTTTGGTCTCCTGGATCAGCTTTCCAGATGGAAGCCTCAGTGTCAGTGACCTCCTGTTGTCACAGGCAGTGGCTGGAGGCCATTGGAGTACAACATAGAGCTGCTGGTCTTAGAGGAGCAGGCAAGTACTCTTCCCTCTGAATCTGCTCTGCTCCCACTCAGGCCTCTGCACGCTCTCTCCGTGTGCCTCCACAGACTCACCTCAAACCTGTCTGTTTGGTGGAGAGGGTACCTTTGTGGGTGTCCCTTGTTGTCACACGTTGCAGAAGGAGCATCTTCCTGAGGCCTAGTGCTGCCCTACAGCAGACACAGCAGCCAGGGCTGCACGCCATTTGAAGCTCTTTGCACTAGGTGCTAGAGAGAGGACAGCAGAAGGACCGTGATATCTCAGTGCCTAACTTGTGTGCCTCAGGTGGCCTGCGACTGACCAGGAGACTGGGCTCACTTCCATGTCCATAAGAACTCTTTAGCTATGAACGGAGTTCTGGCCTTAAATTTGGGTATATGCTTATGGCAAAGCTCTACTGGCTATGTGCAAGATGCCCTTCTATTTACAGCTGAGTACAGTGATCAGAATAACCAGCTCTTTGGTGAATGAGTGGAATTTTACTGACTGCTCCCAAGAGTGTCTGCAGCTTACTTACTCCAAGAGCGCTGGCGCCCTCTCTAGAGGAGATTGAGTCTCTTCTGTAGTTTTCCTATTAACATTTCTGTGTTCTTATGTTTTCTTGCCAGCATCAAGTCAAGGCCTGTGCTGTGGCTCCATTTTTGTGTGTAGTTGTTCTGCAGCCTGTTTCAGCGGGGGTAGGGGGGTGGGGGGATTGGGGGGGGTGTGCTGTATCCTTGAAGGTTTCTTTTAAGTGACATTTTCCCCAAGATTTGTAGAATTACTTATTTTTAAATGCATGAGAGCCAACAGATAGGTAGAAAAAGAAATGGGGTTTGTCTGTAGGCAGCCTTTGGCATTAAGGTGAATAATCCACTGTCTCTGTGGAGTCTAAGACCAGAAAGGTTTAACCAAGACAGTCTAGGAACAGGCATCCACACAGATCGACTCTTGTCTTCAAACAAACGGGTTCCAAGATGCTCTGGTGCTGCAGAGTCCTCCCACCTCTCTCAACTCCCCCACCCCCTGGGAGCCACTGAGCACTTCAGTGGAAAATTCCACTGTGTGCCACTGGGAAGTGGAGGATGTCTGAGAGGGACAGTGACAAAGAACATAACTCCAGTTTAAGCGAGCTCTTTTTGTGGGGTTCAGACAAGTGGAGTTTGAAAGAATATGGCCTTTATATCTAAGTACACTACTAGCACACGTTTCTTTCCCTCACACCCCTAGCAGTGGGGCTGGGGGCTCAGCCCTGGGCAGTGACATAGCCTTGTGCCAGATTCTGACCTTGAGATGCTGAAGGGCGAGGGCCAGCTTTTCAAGGAGTGGCAGATCTGGAAGCTGGTTCCCTGGGAGAGGACTACTGTGCAGGGAGCCGGCTTGGGAGCATTGTTCCCAGTATTGGTCATGCCCTGCCCCATGAAGCCATTTTCTGGGCCTTTTCATATCTCTGGAGCCCTGGCCCTTGTAGTGGAGAGTTTGGTGGTGTTAAAGCCTCTTAAATTCAGAGGCGGGTGAGATGCCACCCCAGACCATTTTGTGCAGAAGCAGCTCACTGCCCTCTGGTTTGAACATCTGTAATGAGATGTACTCTAGTATTGTGAACCAGTCGGCCCCGCCTCTCGAGCTTGGAGACAGTGAGTGCCTCACTTCCTTCCACCTCTGTGGAAGCAGGTGACAGGTCTGTGTAGTTAGAACCACATGCAGAAAACAGAGCTTTAAATGTGAACACTGCTGGGCTCTGTGTTCCAGGCTGCCATAGGACTGCTTGCCCCATCTGGTTGCCTGCTGTGTGCTGTTTTCTCTGTGTACAGCATGTGCTTAAAAAGGCTGGTTTGTGTACTGTAATTAGACTTTTCCATTATCACACTGATTTTTTTCCCCAAAATGATCTGTCCACTTACTGGTTCAGTTAGTGGTTAAAATAAAAATGGGAGTGGAAACTAATTGGAGTGTTTTCCTGTTACTGTTTTATTGGGATGTCCTTTTTCAGGCCTGTCGGGCGGCTGAGGGGAATCATAGTTGTAAGTGGTTCTGCCCTAAGTGAGGAACTCCCAGTGACGTGGATGGAGATGAGAGAGGGTCCACACACCAAGACCTTCTGCGCTTTGTTTCTGCTTAAGTTGCTGAACCCAACAGTTGTTCTATTGTGGGCCTGCAGTCCTGAAAGTGAATGAGGTACAGTTCGATTTCCGTGGAGACCCTAGTCTCTCTTTTATTCATCTCTCCCTCTCTGGATCTGGCTGTGGAGCCTGCAGGAGCTTGTAGGGAGCTGATAGCAGAGCTGCCCTCAGCACAGGTCTTGGCTTTATGTCTTCCTAGACTGTTAGGAGAAAGACAGCAGCCGCCTTCTAAAACTCTCCATTCTCCAGTGGTGTAGGAGGCACAGCTGTAACTGGGGGCTGGGCGTGGTCTCTCTCAGTGTTCTGCTGTCTGGGGCCCATATTTGGGTGTGCACAGTAGTAGCCTGGAAGTGTGGGGTCTTATGGAAGTTGTAACAGCCTGGACTTCTTGCACCAAACCTTGGTGACTTTAAATGTTAATTGGCCAGAGGACTGTTCTAAGAGGCTGAAGCCTGTGCATCTGGTTGCTTCAGCCTTCTGAGGTTTGTCTGCAATGAATATTTGCCTAAGTTTATTTAGATAAGTAGTTAAGAAACAAAAGGATACTGTGGAAGGAACCAGGGCCCTTGCAGCTCTTTTTTGTGTGTGAGAAGCCATGTGGATAGACTGGGCCACTCAAACACACAGATTGAGTATGCCTGGACCTCGAGGAGGAGGAGGAAGAGGAGATGGTGGTGGTGGTGGTTTGGCTTTCAAGGAGAGGTGAATACAGTATATCTGCCCATCTCTGAGCTACCTTCCCCCTTCTCTGTTGGGTGTTTCCTTTTCATGGAAATTTCCATGGTGTAACGAGGAGCCAGGGGAGTAGAAACAGTCTTTGCCCACATGAGCCCCAGGCACAGATCAGCAAAGTGATAAGCTTGAAATGACAGTCACATGCTGTGGTTGTGGGCACAAACCCACTTGCAGTTTGGCCAGAGCTCTTGTTTGGGTTGGGTTGCCAGTGGATTGGAAGATTGGTGGAAGTGAGTTAAAGGGTAAAGGTCACAGGGTTTGATAGCAATGAAGCTCCCAGGAGCCAAGAAGCAGCCGATTCTGAAGACCTCCAAGCTTGTAGTTATCCTTGAGAAGCCTCCAGAGTGCCAGTGCTGTGTATCAAGAGACGAGGTGTATCTGGGCCTGCAGTCTAGGGCCCTGGCTTCCATGGTGCACTGTGGGAAAGTAGACCAGTTCCCTGTCTCATTGTCATTTCTTCAAATGAAGGGATTGCGCTGTGTTTTCCTATATCAGTTACAGACTATAATTCTGTAACTTTTTTGGTCCCGAAGTTGTCAGCAGCTTCACGTGTGTCTGGAAGTGGACAGGCCTGATCTGTGTGATCCTCGCTGCAGGTACACTGCAGCGGGTGACCCAAGGATACCATAGAAGCCTCCTGAGTCTCTGTTCTTCCTGGCATTGAATTGTGAGGTTGAGAGAGACTGTGTAGGAAGCCGTCCATACTCTAGAAGAGGGTGCTGGGCCCAGACCAACACTCACTTTGTGTCCTCATCTTCCTTTTCCTCAGCTGACACACAAGGTCTCTCCTGCCCTCCACCCTTTCCCTCAGAAGATGTTGAAGAGACGTAGAGGCATTTTGGAAATTAAGATGTTTAAGACCCTTCTTTTGAAGGTCTGCATTGGGAGGTTCTGGAACATCTGATCTGTGCTTCCGTCCTGGGCGTTCCTTTTGCTCTTACCGAAGACTACTGTGGAAGCGTTGCTTGTGAGTTTAGGTGGTTTGGTGAGCAGGGAGCAGGAAGACTGTAGCCATTGACTGCAAGATGGTGGAGTCGGCTGTCAGCATCTGTCATCATACTTTCTCTTATACTGTCAAGAGTTTTTGCCTATAGGTGTGCTTGAGAAATCTGTAAGGCAGTTGAGTGGAAGAAAGCACTGCCTACTGTTTACTGCAGCTAAAACCAAGGTCGTCTCAGAACTGGTGTTTAATAAGTTGACTCTGGATGTAGGAAGAGTAGAACTTAGAACTTAGCGAGGGAGGCTTGGGGTGTCATAGGGCTGTCAGTAGTGCTGATGCATTACTGGCCAGGATGTCGGGACAGAATCAGTCCCTCCTGGTCCCCCATCAGCACAAGGCTGTGTGTGCATGGACAAAAGCAAGAGACACAAAGCAAAGTAAACAAACAAGCAAACCAAGGCCTCTCAGAGAGAGTGGGTATGTTCAGAAGACACTGCTGTCAACCCTGTGTAGCAGGAATGTGGTTTGGAAGAATATTTTGATAAATACTGAGTAAAAGAACGAATGGAAATAGGAAGAAAGAAATGTTGGGGATTAAAGCATTCCACCTGCCACCAAGTAGCCGAAATGAAATGAAGAAGTAAAAGATACTGGCCGTTAGCATGGAGGAGATGATTTGAGATAGTTCCCACTGAACGTTCTAGACTCTGCTTCCTAACCTTACTTAAGGTTAGTAATCATGATTTGGGGTAGAACAAATGAGCAGTTTGTAAATTGAGTGATTACAATCCTTTAGTTTGTGTGTATGTGTTGGGTCAAAATAAATGGAATTAAGCCTTGGAGAGTGTGGGGAGGTTGGTGCTTAGCCCCCATAGCCATCACAAGCAGTTACCTACTCAGTGAGTAAAGACATTACAGCCCCAAGAAGCCATTCAAGTGCTGTGCTGTCCTGAATGAGAAATGTCCCACAGAGGCTCCTGTATTTGAATACCAAGTGTCAAGTTGGTGCTGTGGGAACGTTTAGGGAGGGCCTGACTGTGGGTGAGCTTTGAGGGCCAATTCTCTGGTTTTAAGTTGTATCTTACTGCTTGACTTTAAGCACCTTTTCTTGTATTTTATCAAAGTCTACCTTTAGTCTGTCCCATTTACAACTTTTCAAATTGAGGCTTATTTTTGTTTTAAATTACTTTGGGTTTTTTTTTTTAATTAAATTTTGAGAGTTCTTTGTATGCTAGAGTCAGGTATTTTACTAGAGATATGACTAGCAATTCCTGACTCCAGCTTGTCTTTTTACTTACAGAACTGTCTTTAGTGTTGGTCTCCTTTGATGTCTCCCTGTTATTAATTGTACTTTTGTGCTGTCTGGTGGATCTCGGCTTAATCCCAAGGCAGAAGGCTTGCTTTCTTTTTTTTAGAAATTTAATGTTTTGTTTCATCTGTTCTATTTTTTGAGTTATTTTTCCTGTATGGTAGACAAGGAGGAACAAAGTGTACCTTTTCAAGCACTAAGGACGCAGGTGTGGAAAAGACACTGCCTGCATGGGTCTGTGTGGTCACACTGTGTGCATCACTGTTGCTTTTTAAGTCTTGAGAAGAGGTGATGTTTGTTCAGCTCTATTCTCTATCAAAGGTATTTGGCTGTTATACATTCTTGGTATTTCTATTTGAACTTGAAAATAAAGTTTGTTGGTCTTTTATTTGAGTTGTTGTTGAAACTGTAAGTCACGTTGAAGAGAATGGACATCTAAATTATTGAAAAAGTCTTACCCATTGTCAGTCTAAATAACAGAAAGGTTCTCTGTTACAATCTTTATTTAGAATAAGAAAACTTTGCATTGGGAATATAGATGTCATAGTAAATGTCTATAACATGGGTAATGTTCAAGAAGGTTGAAGCAGGGGCACAGGTGTTAAAGGCAAAAAAGGAGACATTGATTTAAGGCCCCTAGATACAGTGTTTACTAAGGAGGTTGAGGCAGGAGTATCGATCTGATGCTTCCTGTTGCCTTTTCTTGCCCTTTGCTCTGTCAAGCATCTCCAGTACAGTGTTCAAGAGGGACATCTTTGTTCTTTGTCTGGGGTGGGGCTATCCAGACTTGGTGAAATGCTAGTTGTAGGATTTTTGGAAAGTCCTCTCTATGCATAGTTTCTTGGAACTTTTTCTCAGGAATTGCCACGAGATTTTGTTAACTTCTTTACTTATTTTTTTTTTTTTTTCGAGACAGGGTTTCTCTGTGTAGCCCTGGCTGTCCTGGAACTCACTCTGTAGACCAGGCTAGCCTCGAACTCTCGAACTCAGAAATCTGCCTGCCTCTGCCTCCCAAGTGCTGGGATTAAAGGCGTGTGCCACCACCGCCCGGCAACTTCTTTACTTACATGGTTACTAAAGTTATCATAATTTTCTCCTTGCTCATCAATGTAGTGAGTCCTATTGGCTGGTTGTTTTCTAATATGAATCTAGGGTTGCATTCTTGGGATACACTGTACTTGGATGTGGTAACATTGTCCTTACATATCACTGTGGTCAGTTTGTGGATTGTTGTTGGGATTTTTCATCTTCCTGTTTTGTCCCCTGTGGTATTTGTGTTTGGTTTTGTTATAAGGTGATATTAGCCTCATAAGCAAGTTGAGATGTGTTTTCCCACTTGTCCTGAGTTTCTGTTAGAGTTGGTGCTTTTCCTCCCACATTTAGTATAGTTCACCAGTGAGTGCTTCTAGTCTCTTTGTGGGGATGTGTGTAGCCACAGGGTTAACTCTTCATGGATACAGGACTATGACAGGGATCTACTTTTTCTAGAATGAACTTTGATAGTTTTTTTTTTTTCGAGGAATTTGACTCTTACCTGAGATGTCACATTCATTACAGGTTATCCACAATGTCCCCAATGTCCTTATATTCACAGAATCTGCAGTCATCTCACCTTTGTTGTTCTTAGTATTGGTGTGTCCTATTGCACTGCCTACTGAGGGGCATGCTGATTTTAGTGATACAATAAATTAGCATTTGATCTCATTCATGTTCTATTTTACCTTTTTGTTTTAGAAGCGTCTTCTCATCCACTTTACTTAGCTCAGACCGGATTTAATTTGTTCCTTTTCCATTTTCTAAGATAGACGCTGACAGCAGTTTGAAACTTGACTGTTCTTGCATTACTATTCTTACAGTTCTTTCAAGCCTGTATACACATAACAGCCATATAGAAAGTGGTCCATGCTGTGACTGTGCACTGTTTTTAGTGGCTTTCAGTCTTCAATTTTACTCAATTTAAAGTACTTTGTCTTTTCTCCTTTGATTCTTTGATGCACAGATCCACTATTTAAGTGTGTTCTAAAATGCTTTATCATGCATTAATTACACCTGATTATGGGTTTCAATGTGATGTTTTCATATATACACATAATGTGTTCCAAGTCACCTCCCCTCACCCCTCATATCCACCTCCATCTCCTGCTTGTTTCTTTTCTTCACTGCTCTCCCCTCTCAGCGTTCATGTCTGTTCTGTTTGTCTGTTGGCTGGTGACAGTGAGTTTCATCTGGTTGTTTACAGGTGCATAAGCCTGTATACACATAACAGCCATATAGAAAGTGCCTTCCTGCACTGTGTAGCAGAGGCTAGCCACCAGGGAGGAGCAAGGTGGATGGTAAGCAGATGTCCACCGTGCTAGTGGTGAAGCAGTGCAGTCAGAGCAGGACGGTGAGGGAGATGGCAGAAGCATGGCTGTGGGGTGAGGCTGCTCTGCAGGAGGTGCTCAGGGGCCTCTAAGACCACAGACTGAGAGGTAGGGGTGAGCACTGAGGGGACATTGGTGGGACTGCACTTGGAGAGTTGGGAGAGCGCAGGCTAGAAAGAAGATGTCAGCCAGCTAGACCATGGCCAGGCCTGGGAGTGCCCTGCTCACAGTTCAAGCAGCGTGACGGAGGCCTAACCTCTGGGCTGCCCTCTGGGTTTCTGAGATAGGATCTTTCTACATAGCCATAGCTGGCTATGTAAGTCACTGGAGTGGCCAGCTGCCTTTGACTTGAAGTGATGCCCCTACCTTTGCATCTTGAATGCTGGTGTGCACTGCTACACTTGGCTGCTTTTGAGTGTGACAGCAGGGGTGTGCAGCAGACAGTCTTGTGACAGTGTCCAGCAGGGTGTTGATAATGGGTTTGATGCACACTGTCTGTCATAGCCTTTGGTATCAGGCTGATATGAATAATTAATGCTACACTGACTGTCAGTTCTTGTTCCTACAGGTGAGCTCTAGGTGGGTCTCTTCCTTTTGTCCTTTTCCTTTCTGTGGAAAGGGGCTGACTGATTCTCTTAGGTGTGTTGAGTCACTGGTCAAGTCCATGGGAAATTAGAAGACTATCTAATAAATGCTTCTGCAAGAAGAATCCATACATGATATAAAATCCATTTTTGTTGATAGGGTAGGGTTGGGAGCCGACTCTTAGCCAAAAGTGGTTATCATCTTTACAGCCATCTCGAGCCATATACCCTGACAAGAGACTTGTTTTCAACAGCCTACAATGGCTGAGCACACTCTGATAAACATCTTGTTACACTGTTTAGTGCCCCCAGCTGAAGGTGCACCTGGTATCCATGGCTACAAGACACGTGACTTAGTGTCTTCAGTTGAGCTTGTCCATGAGGGCAAGTCACGTGGTAAAGGGTATAAATACCAAGGATTTCCTTTCTATGTGAGTGAGGAGAATATAGCATGTGTGTGAGGAGAATATAGAAGAAGAGAGGAGAATAAAGAAGAGACTTGAAGGAGAATAAAGAAGAGACTTGAAGAGATTCGACCAGACTCTGTCTTGTATCTATCTTTTGCGTCTCTCGCCCCTTTTTCGCCCTTCCTCTGTCCCGACTCTCTCTCTTGCTAGACCCTGACCTACAGACCAAAACAACAGAACCTGCCGGCGTTTACAAAATAACAGAACCGGCCGTTACAAAAGAAACAGCTATTACAGGGTAGAAAATTCTCCATACACAATCTTAGAGCTATTCTGTGTGACTTCCTGCTGTGCCTGATGTCACAGCAGTCTTGCTGCTGTGAAGGTGCTTCCAACTAAGTTTACAGGGACATAATGATAGGTACAGTCTGGAAGGACACTGGGTGTGCTACAGCTGAGCGTGAGCGTGTGAGTAGTGATCTCTGTGGGAGAGTAAAGGTCACACCACTCAGCAGAGCAGGTGTGTTATCCTTCAGATACAGGAATTCACCCTTTTCTGTCTTGTTGCAGGTATTTCTTGGTGGATTTTTATGCCCCAACAAATGTTGTGGAAAGCATATTGGAACACTTGGCACGAGACATTGACGTGATTAGACCAAATATTGTGAAACACCCTCTGACCCAGGAAGTAAAAGAGTGTGACGGCATAGTCCCAGTCCCACTTGAAGAAAAACTATATTCAACAAAGAAGAGAAAGAAGTGAATTTTTGGCCTTCTATTTAATTCTAAGTGCACTATGGATGCTGATTGCTTATAGTCTAGGATGCTTTAGCCCACAACCATTTTGCTGCAGGAGGTGGGAACTGCTGGCCGAGACCTGCCCTGTCATCTCTATGGAGATTTCAGCCTCGGATGGTTTGTCGGTGGTGGGGGTGTTTGCAGGACTGCTGCAGCATTTCTCTATGGAACACAGAGCAGAGTAATAAACATGACATTATCAACACTGACTGCTGTGTTGCTTCTCCCCTTCCCCAGCACAGTGTACCCCCAAAGCTGGCAGCTCCAGTTGTGCTGTGACACCCCAAACTGTTACGAGCACCCTGAAGGTTGGGATCTGGGTGACTGTTGCTGGACTACTGGATGGTCTACGTAATTCATTCTTGCTCTGTCCACACAGCAGTGATCTTCAAGGAGGCCATGAGTGTTGGGGCTTTTGGTCTGACACATTGTCTCATCACTGGCTTCTGCCTCCTGCTCCACTGCCCCTCAGCCCTGGAAGCCTTGAAGAAGGCAGTGGGATGGTGTCAGCTAGGGTTTTCCCTGGAATAATAGTCCAAGGAATATTAGTGTAGAGGAATAGTAATCTCTGATCATTGGCTGGTGAAAGGAGTGGCCCCTCAGACTTCTCAGGTGGTCCCTGTTCAGGGTTAATTTTCGTCACAGGTGACACAGCTGCTGTTGCTAGGAGCTTGGGGCTGGCTGTGTTGATTTATACAACCTAGTTGTCTTCCCACAGGCAGGGGAAGAACAAGGGACACAGACCTGTGTGTGAAACCCAGTGCCCAGCCAGGGCTTCCTGTCTCTGCATGGGCTGTTAAGTTTGTTACTGCCCGTGTTCATGGGAGCCCAGATCACACCAGCTGCAACTTCTTCCAGGCAAAAATTATAAAAACGTTTTCTGAAGAGCAGCAGATGAGGGATGGAGAGATGGCTCAGAGGTTAAGGGCATCAACTGCTTTTCCAGAGGACCCAGATCCAATTCCCAGCACCCACAGGGCAGCTCACAACCACCTGAAACTCTAGTCCCTCTTCTGGTTTGGTGGCCTCTTCTGGCCTCAGTGGGCACTGCATGCATGTGGTGTGCAGGCAAAAGAAAATAAGGCAACATTTTAAAAAGCAATAGACCAGAATCCATGGTTAAAAATAAAAGGATAGAGTAGAGATTATCTGGGGAAATACAGCACTTCCTGTTTTGGATTTCCTAAAACTGCAGCTGTTGGCAGGGCCCGGAAGAGCCCACGTTCATCTGCCAGACAGCTTGTATCCCATGCGGCTTTACTTGATGTCACCATCCTCTGTTGATGAAGTCCATGTTGCAGGCCATGTGCACATGGGTGCTAACCTCACCTAAGCTTTCCAGGCCTCTCAAGGGAGCGTCATTACTCATGCTTTCAGGTGAAAAAGCTTGACATGGATTTGACCTGGAACCCAGTTGCCACACGGTAGCTGGGACTCTTTGGTTCTGGTCTGTCTTGCAGCACTCACGTTGACCTTGCCTTTCAGGTTACTGTTGCTGGGGGGCTTAGCATCTGTTCTCCTGGCCCAAGCGTGGCATTGCTGATATCTTTTCTGCTCCTTAACCTTCAGAAGGCACCATTGGGTGTTTATGGGCAGGCAAGTATTCAGAGCCCCGTGGCACAGTTAAGTATGTTAGGAAGGAGGCTGGCTAAGTTGAATGGCTGTGTGTGCTACTTCCTGTTTGGATGCTTAAAAATGAAGTCATTGTCCCTCTGTCCTGAGTAATGCTGTACAGTGGGCCCATGCATGTCTGGGTTTGAGCACATGCTAGTGATTTTCAGGTTTTGTGTTTTCTGCCGGGTAAATGTCCACTCTTCCTTGGCTGGTGGCACCCTGAAGGAGTTCTCTGCTTCTTCAGTGAGCGATGGTACACAAAAGGCCTAAGCACAGCAAGAGCGAGGGCCCTCCTTGGAGCTGACAGTCAGCTGCAAGGTACACAGGATATACCAACGGCTGGCACAGGGTATGGGGAAGTGAGGCCCGAAGGGTGAGCATGCCTGCCAGCAGAGACCTAAGCCCCGAGTGCCAGAACAGAACTGGGGGGGGGGGGCACGATAAGACATCTAGGGAGCTAGATCTGGAAGTCTGGAGAATTCTGAGAAGTATACTTGAAGAGAAGGTGGTTATGTTGGGAACCCGAGCTGCAGAAGCCTAAGAGCAAGGCCTTAAGGCCAGAGCTCCCCATAGATTCACAGCCTCCAAAAGGGTATTTTCTTAGATGTGTAATCTTGACTACCTGGTCTACTTTAGACAGGGTCATCTTCACTGAAAATCTTGGCTCAACCCAACTATACTTCATAACCCATGATTCTCAAACTCAGCAGCTTCTGAGAGAGGTAAGGTCGAGAGGCTAGACCAGCTAATATACATGATGCTTTTCCTCACGGACTCAACTTTCCAGTGTCCAAAGTTCTGCTTTCTCCTGCATCTCCTGCAACTTATTGGCAGAGGTCCTGAGAGGCGGCCTCAGGTCCTGTAATAGCAGCGCTTTCTCAGTGGCCCATGGATACTGACTGTAGCTCAGTCCTGTGGAGACCAGGGTGTGAGGTGTTCCTACAGAGGTAGGTGGTATATGGAAGCTGAGGCCCAAGAAGCTTCTCTGAGGCAAGCCTTTGGGCAGATGGCCTCAACGCACCTCCAAGTTAACAGTTGTTTTAGCAAGCCCTCCGTGAAATGCCAATAAAGGTCCTCGGTGATGGAGATGGGGGCGCTTAAGGCCTGAGCCATGTTGGCCCTTCTGGATACAGCGGAGTGTGTAAGAGTTAGTTAGGCATTGGCTGTGTCCATCTGAGGTCTGTGTGGGCAGCCAGAGCTCAGTGTGAGTGAGCATTGTTCTTTTACCTTCCTCATAGCGGTGAAGCCAGTCTGCCCGAGCTGCTCACACAGTGTGAGGTTCAGAGAAAATACCTTCATCTGAAGCCACGGGAGGAGCTGGGAGTGAGAGCCCGACTACCCAATTCCCAAGGCCAGTTTTGGCTTGAACACCCTTCTGGAGGCAGACCCTTCTGGCTTGCAACCCAGTGTCCTGCTGCAAGTGACCTCTCCTGGGCCCTTCTTGTCCCACACCCAGACTCAGGCTCCGGGCTCCTTCACTATCGGAGTGGAGCTGGGCTCCTTCGGAGTTTGTCATTGCCTGTCGTCAAAGGGATTTCTGGAGGCCAGGCCTCTTGGTTTTGCATGCTTCTTGGCTCACTGTAAGTTCCCACATAGCCTTTCTTCTCTGCACATTGCTCCAGGGCTGTATTTATATAGCATGCAGCACTGTGCAGGATACAGGGGTGCATTGAGCAGTGCTTCCGACCCCAGGCACTCACAGGCAGGAGAGGAAGTTGAAATACTCAGTAAATCACAAGCCATAATAAAAACAGTAGTTAGGAGCCAGACCAAGCACTACGGAAGTGGGAATGGGCCCAGGAAGTTTGCTAGCAGAGACGGCATCTCACTTGGCACAGGGACAACCAGCATGGAGTGGGACACTGAATGGGGAGTTGGTGACGTCACTGTGTGTTTTGGGAGCTCCTAGCATAGGTAACTGTGGTATGATAGACGGAGCTGATAGTGTTGGAGCCAAAGGCTGTCTGTCATTGGAGACCAGACTGGGAAGTTAAGAGTCCAGGCTCCCTCTGGGGTAAATACACTTTAGCTTTTGGCTTCCTAAAGGATCATTCGGGATAGCGAAGAGGGAAGACTGTGCCTACTGGCTTGTATAAGATGTGCCTTCTGACAGAGCAACGCTGTACTGGCTGTTTGCTTGTGTGAAGTAAATGATACCCTAGATTCAGCAGGGGTAAGGGGAGGCTGAGTCGAGGTAGTCTGGTATTCCCAAGAGGTAGTGGGGCTTCTCAGGAAGAAGTGCTTGCTCAGGGGCCCCAGCCGAACAGAGCATCCCTTGAAGCGTGTGTGGGAGCATTTGAGAAGTACAGGGCATTCCTTTTTTTTATGCGGTCAGGACTACTGCCATTTGTGCTAAGACTAGCGGAGAGAATTAGCCCATCTGTGGAGGCTTTGTAACTGCCTCCCGCTGCCTGTCTTCTGTGCCGGCGGATATGACAGGAGACGTGTTTCCATGGTGATTTTGTAGAATTCTTGGTCGTTTTGAAAAAATATTCAGAAATGAAGTAGCATAGAATTCTTGGTTGGAGACCCGCTCCACGGCCCCGACTTCCCCCCTCCCCCCATCACTTGAGCATGACAGTTTATCGCCGTCTCTCGGCTTCACGTTCCCATGTGCTGAAACAGGAGCCCTTTCGAGTCCGTCCCTGCCTGCTTTGCTGAGGGTTAGCGTCGGCTGGCTGGAAGCTCCTGTGGCAGGCAGGATGAGGGAGTAGGGCGTGCTGACAGGATTTCTCAGGTCTATGGTTTACCTTCCTTCCTCTCTGACAACAGTTGTTTGCTGACCCTGGCTCCTTTGTGGGCTCCATGGCTGACTCTCCCTTGCTTCCTCTTTGTGTTGGAGTGGTCCAGCTCTGTCTGTCTCTTCCAGTCAGGAGCTCACCCAGCCCCGGTTTTAAACATCTACACTGTTAAGTTCTGTTCTGATTTTGTCTTTACTTGGGATTCTCTCTGGGCTTCCCATGACCTCTCCAACACCCTGTGGGCATAGTCCCCTTAAATCCCAGCAGGCATCCTGAATTCCCCTGCCGATAGTTTCAGGTCCTGCCCGCTGTGCAGGAGACATCCTGGACTCTCGGCTCTCCTTCACATCCACCATCTACTCCAACTAAAACCTGCTGTCTCATCTTCACAACATCCAGAGTCTAACCACCAGACACCACAGGACACCACTCACTAGCCACCGCAGGACACCACCAGCAACCACCAGCCACCCCCACTGTCACCACCAGGGCCTAACTGCATCTTCCTTTCTGAGGACCGTAGCAGAACCTCGGAGCAGTTGATATTCTGGGCCCACCAGAGCAAAGGTCCTTAGCGCAGGTCATAGGACTTCCTGCTGAAGAGTTCTTCACAGGCTGAGGTGCCTTTTCTGGGCAGGGACCCGAGTCAGCATTGGAGGGTCCATTGAATTCCAACTCTCTAACCTGTGCGAGCTGCCTAGAGGGCTGGTTCGGAGGGCTGTTTTTATGGTGAATTTGTTCATAACAGTAGTGACTGGCATGCTGTGTATGGAAGGAGCACCTTCTCTGAACAGCAGTTTGAGATGCTGGATGTCCGCTCAGGTTTCCTATGTTTTCGGGGGCTGGCGTGGATGAGGGCTTACAAAATTAAATCCTCAGTAATTAAAGATCTTTAAGGCATAAAATCCTAAGTCCAAACTGTTGAATGCTGTTCCATGGACACTGATTCTTTCTGAGGAAGATGGTGATGGGCTTTAAATTTTTCTTTTGTTAACAATTTCTGACTTTAAAAAATACCGACTACATGCTAAAAAAAAAAAAGCCACATTAGAAAAATGTTTGGTAACAATGAAGAAACACTATGAGGGGCCATCCCAGCAAATCACCCAGCGCTACAGATGCGAGCAAGCAGCAGCTTCTGTTTAGACAGACAGTAGGCCTGGTTTGTGATGCCATCATCCCTGGGCCCTTACTATGTTCTTTCTGGGCTCAATGGAGCCCCAAGGGATTCTCAGCAGAGCAGAGCTGATAATAAAATTAAGGCAATAGCCGTTTGGATTACTTAGTCTAACAAATTATGGCTTAAAAGACATCTCTGAGTAAATACGGCCTTTTACATGAAGACGCTGACCAGTTGTTAGTCATCTCCACACAGTACAGACTGGGAAGGAGTGACCCCACGTTGATGGAGAACCAGCAGACTGAGGACCCTGCATGGGCTGGACATGGCTGTCAGTGCGTGGAGGCTGCACATGGGAGATGCCGTCTGCTCCAAGCCAGCTGCTGGATGGTTCCTTGAAGTTCTGATATCTTGATGAAAGTGCAAATTCACCTCATCCATTCCTGAACAACCTGTCCTGGAACTTGGTCTGTGTTCTTAACCAGGACTGGCCTGAGGGCTGGTGGCCATCTGTTTGGGAACATAGCCAGAATCACACTCCTATTGCTGTGTCATGCTGTGTGACATCCTGCCAAGTGACAGTCATTTTGGGGGTCATCTTGAGCCCAATGGGGTATGAATGATACTCTTAGGATCCTCTGACCCCTAGCTGATCTAAAACTCTTTATTTACTCAGGGACATTGAATCCATTTATATATATATATATATATATATATATATATATATATATATATATGTGTGTGTGTGTGTGTGTGTGTGTGTGTATTAAATTAATTATATATAATATGTTGTATATATGTTATATATAATATATATTTCCTTTCTCTTTGTATGTACATATGTATGTATGTATGAATGTATGTATGTATGTATCTATCTATATCTATGTTTCTATCTATCCTATGTATCAAGTAGGATTGAAGGGGTTTTAGATAATTAGTATAGAATTTTCTATGTTGAGGGACTATTAAGAGAACTTACCCATGGCTTGGGATGTGGCTTAGAGTGTGTGCTTAGCATGTGTTTGGTCCTAGGTTCAGCCCCTTAGTACTGCATAAACTGGGCATAGTGGTACATGCCTGCACGTCCAGCCCTGGGGAGGTAGAGGCAGGAGAGCCGTGAGTTCAACATGATCCTTGAGCTATATAGCAAATTTAGGACTTGGGCTACATGAGACCTCTGTGAAGCTATGTATTTGGGGTCTGAAAAACTTAAAACAAAGAAGACTTAGCTGAAACTTAGAAATAAGGCAAAAGGCCATATCTTCTCAGTGATCTGTTGGGACATCGTCAGGGTCAGCCAAGAATAACTTCATTCCAGGGAACAAACCTGCTTTATATATGTTTGACTCGCTTTTTAAAGGTTGGTAAGTTTAGGTGCAGTAAATACGCATGCTAACTTGTTGGTTTCTGTTTTTAAAGAAAGATAACCTAGGAGGTTATGGCTCATTCCTTTGCAGGGTGTTGACAGTTTTCTCTCTGATCTGGCAGTCGTTTGACCATCACTTTGTGAATGCTTGTAAAATTCCTTGAATGCTCTTTGAACCTTCTACATGGTCCTGCTTGTTTAATGCACACAATGTTGGCTTCCCTGTTGGAGGAAGAGAGGAAACAGCCAGAGCTTTGAGAGAATGGATGGGTTCTCGTGGTACAGGATGAGACGTGATGACAGAACCATGCAGCTGCTCTGAGGAAGATGAATCGAGTCTCAAGAAAGCCGTGGCTAGGCAGCTGCTTGGTGAGCTATGAAGTGGGGGTGTTCCCGTTGTAACAATGAGTTGACAGCAAGGTCTGCAGGAGGGTGTGGGCGTAGCCAGGGCCACCAGGATGGAGGAGGAGATTTCTAAGTGCTGGGAAGACTGGGATTCTGAACCAAGATCCCTGGTGGATTTGCATGTCAAACTGGAGAAAGACATTTCAGAGGCAGAGAAATACAAGGGAAGAGACAAGTTCTGGAAACTAGGAGAAACTGCCCAGGTGAGTCTGAAGTAGACAGAGAGCGGCTGGGAGCCACAGAGGCCTCTAGGAGGACACTGAACTGCTTCCTGGTGGTGACATGCTCTGCAGGTCACCTATGGCCTGAACTAGAAGTCAAAAGATGGCCAGAATAAGGGAGATGGTTTGGCAAAGGGGAGTGAGGGGAACGGCTGAGGACAGGAGCTGATGGTTCAGTCCTACCCAGTGACTTGTGTGGTAAGAAGTGTAAGTGTGCAGAGACAGCCAGGAGATGCCCAATCACTGCAAAAATGACCTGGCTCACATGACCAGAGGAACCGGGGGGGGGGGTGGTGTGTGTGTAAGGAAGAGGTATAGACACTAGCTTGTGTGGTATGCTCATCTGGCACATAACTCCAGAACTCTTAGGTAACAGACCCCATCCCCCTTCTCTTACAGAAGTCACAGAGAGAAGAAACAGGAGAATAGTCTCACCTCAAGCCACAGGAACCATTACACTGTGCCAGAAGCACGCAGGGCCGTGGAGTGTGATCTACAAAATCCATTGCTGGACGTTTTCGGTGTTCTATGAATGTCATACGGTGGACTTGCACCATCCAAAATGGCTACACAGGGTTATTCATCTTACGGGGCCACTCTTATCTGTACCATCTGTCACTGACCAAATGTTACTTGTAGCTGTACTTAAATATAGGCTTATGCTTCTACCTATGTTTCTGAGAGAAAAAAATGGAATCCCATAAGAGGGCCCAGCCCCTCCCCAAATTGGCTCATTTCAGGGAGCAGACATTGATCAAGCCGCATTGCGTCTGCTTCAGTTGGGCAGATGAAAGGGAAGCAGATCTTTTCTGACTCCTAATGCTCTCCAGGAAGGGCGTGGCTGCTCACTTCTCTATGGTCTGCTTTCTCTCCAGTCAGTCTAGAAAGCATACTATCTGTGTAGAGAAACCGGAAGCACACTGCTGGTGTGGATGCGGGGTGACGCAGCAGCTGTTCCGAGCAGGCTGGCAGGTCCTGAAATCCGTTACACATAAAGCCAGTGCATCATCCAGCAGCTTCAATCCTGGAAGAATTGAAAAGCACCCACCTGTATGTGAGAGTCTGTACAGTGTGTTCCTAATAACCAGAAGTAGAGGCAACCTGACTGGCCCTCAGCTGAGGGACAGACACAGTTACCTGATGACGTAGCCACATGATGGTAGGTCATCTGCGGTGAAGAGCAATGCAAATGCGGCACAGCAGTCATGCCTATAATTCCAGTCCTCCACAGGTACAGGCAGGAAAGGCAGGAGCTCAAGGCCAGCCTCAGCTACATAGCAAGACCCCATCATAAAAACACAAGGGACCAGAGAAATAGCTCAGTAGCTGAAAGTGCTAGCCATTCACTCCTGATGGTCAGGGTTCGATCCTCAGACTCCACCTAAAAAGCCAGGTGCAGTGGCATGCGTCTATAATTCCACCTTTCCTATAGTGAGCTGGGAGATGGAGTCAAAGGAGCCAACTGGAAGCTCAAGGACCATGTAGCCTGGAGTATTGCAATACAACATCAGTAGCAGGAGAGATCTTGCCTTGACAGAGAAGGTGAGAACAGACTCCTGGGAGTTGTCCTCTGACCTCTACATGCGTAGTGTAGCACACATACTACTGTGTACACACACACACACACACACACACACACACACACACACACAAGTGTGTGTGCATACATACTCTATGACTGGTTAATGAATTAAACAGGGATGCAGTGCCGATACATACTGTAACATGTAAACATGTAACATGCTACATGTTGTCACATACATAAACCTAAAAATTATAGCTGTAAAAAGAATCCAGTTCCCAAAAGAGCACATATCACATAATTTCATTTATATGAAACATGCCAGAGGTGAATCCATAGGCAGAAGGGAGATTCGTTCTGTGGTAACGGAACTGGTTTAAATTCAGTTGTGATATTTGCCCCACGGTGACCATAAAAACAATAGAACTGTACAGTAAAAGCTTGCGGACAGCCTGGCCTCTGGAATGTAGCTCAGCAAAACTGTTGCTGTTGTTTTAAGAGATAGGGCCTAGAAACCCTGATGCTGATGTGGAAGTGACAGAAGATGTGGAAATAACGTAAGCTTGTGCCAGAGCTTGATTTAGATGTCCCTGGGAGTTCGGGTTGTGTGACACTGAAGCAAGCTAGAATCTCCAGCTTGGGATCCTAAGGAGATGACGGGCCTGTGGTACCACCTAGAATGTACCTCAGGCTGGGCTGTGCCTGACCATCTACAGATTTACAGACCAGACAGCGTAGGGTGGATCCATATACCTTCACCTCCTGAAATCCCACACTCGTGAAGCCACATTGCCATAGGGAAGAAAGCAAAACAGCAACAAAAAGACATCCACAGCACCTCTCTGACCTAGACCGCAGCACCTTGCTGACCTAGACTGCAGCACCTCCCTGACCTAGGCCACAGCACCTCCCTGACCTAGGCCACAACACCTCCCTGACCTAGACTGTAGCACCTCCCTGACCTAGGCCACAGCACCTCCCTGACCTAGGCCACAGCACCTCCCTGGCCTAGGCCACAGCACCTCCCTGGCCTAGGCCACAGCACCTCCCTGGCCTAGGCCACAGCACCTCGCTGACCTAGACCCACGGCACTGGGTTATGATACTTTTATTCCAAGGTACTGACTCACTAGGAATTTTAGCAAGAGTTTTAAACCTAAAAAGAAAAATTTGCCATTAGTCTTGTCTCCTTCCCACGTTTCATCAAGGACTCAATTTATGGTTCTGCATGGGGTAACAATACCCCCGACCCCCAGGGTGGCTTCAGTTTGGAGGAGAGAGCTGTACACCATGGTCTGGTTTTGATCCTTCAGATTGACTTGTCTTATGGCACCTTAGGAGAAAGTTTTAGGCTGGGGAATGGGTATAAATTAGTGGCACTTTCGACTTGTGCTGATTGTGGATAGTGTACCTACAAACCAGCCAGATCTGAACCCCGCTGACTGAGGAGTAGCTCAGTAAGGGTTTTGCTTCAGACAGGCGGGCTAGCCCTAGGTATCGCTGTCAGTCTGAGCCATCCCAGGGTGAGTTCAGTTTCTAAAGGATGTGTTGATGGCTTGAGATGGAGTTTATCCTCTGTCCTTCTTGATGATCTCCCACAGCCATGCTCTTCCCTCTCTGATCTGCTGACAGGTCATCCCTGGGTTAACATTTCTGCAAGCCTGCAGTTGACACTCACCTTTGTACCTGGTATGCTGGCTACTTTTGAAGCCAACTGATCGGATTCAGAAGTGCGTATGGTGGTGTGGTACACCATTGAGTATGTCTTGAGGGTGTCTTTAGAGGATGAGCTGAGGGGGGAAGACCCACAGCACCCCACAAATCAGGGTCCTGGGCTGAATAAAAGAATAACCAGTGAAGAGCATACTGAGTGCCACCACCACTGCCACTGTTCAGCGCTCTGCTTTATGATTGGTCCAAACGTGAGCAAATAACCTTATGTTCCTGCCATCATAGCTGTGATGGTTTGAATAAGGCTGTCCCCCGTAGGCTCATGTGTTTGAATGCTTCATCATCACTGAACCACCAAGTGGCACTATTTGAAAGAATTAGAAAGATTAGGAGGAGGTGTAGCCTTGTTAGAGAAAGTATGTCACTGGGGGGAGTGGGGAAGTTTGGGTTTCAAAAGCCCAGACCAGACCTTAGTTCGTTCTCTCTCTCTCTCTCTCTCTCTCTCTCTCTCTCTCTCTCTCTCTCTCTCTCCCCTCTATCTCTATCTCTATCTCTATCTCTATCTATCTCTATTTCTGCCTATGGATCAAGATGTAGCTCTCAGCTACTGCTCCAGCACCTGTCTGGATACTGCCATACTCCCTGCCATGACGATAATGAACTAAACCTCTGAAACTGTAAGGAAGTAAATGCTTTCTCTATAATAGTTGCTATGGTCATAGTGTCTCTTCGCAGCAATAGAACAGTGACTAAGACAATAGCTAAGGACTGTGTCTGCCCTCATGCTTTCCCCAACCTGATGGACTGTCCCAGAAAACCATGAGCCAAAATAAACTTTCTCCCATGAGTTGCTTCTTGTATTTGGTCACGGCAATAAGAAAAGCAGCTAATTCAGAAAATTGGTACCAGGAGTGGGGTTACCACTTTGATAAACCATCCTTGTGGTTCTTAGGTCTTCAGAACAAGTTTGTGGGAATCGTGTGGAAGTTTCTGGAGATGTGAGTTACAGAAGTCCTAGAAATCTGGGCTTAATGGGGGAGTCTGATGGCAGTTCAGGATTCCAGATACCAATAGAAATGTAGACAGTGAAAGCCAGGCTCATGAAGTCTCAGAGGGGAATAAGTACTGTGCCAAGAGCTGTGCTGGAAGCCAGTCATGTAACACTCTGGCAAAGAGTACAGCTGTGTTTTACACATGCTTTAAAATTCTGCACTGATTGGAGAAATAATAGACTAAGTTGTTTGGTAGAGGGAATTTCAAGTCAGTACAACATCCAGGGCATGTTATGGCTGTCGCTAGCTGTTTTTAATAAGGTTTTTAGTAAAAAATCAAATAAAAAATAGAGCCAAGTAAGGGCATGGACACTATTAAAATAGTTGGCAACAAGGAAGCTATAATTGTTAGACTTTAACATTAAAGTCTAACAAGCTTAACATGTGCCATTAAAGAGACACTTTTCACTGAGGCTTTAGGAATAGCGCTTTGAATGGAAGAGCCCAGAGTTAACCATGCAAACTCACTTGAAAAGAGAATTCCCAAACAAAGACAGCACCTAGGGCACCCTGTTCAAATCTGGGGAAATGGCATTTTACATTCAGTCAGAAAAGCACACAGAGGCCACTGCAGCTGCAGTTGTTCTGAGGGAGCTAGATATGTAGAGCGGGCAGCAAACCATGGTGTTATCCACATGGTCCTGGCTCTGCAGGTAGAAAAGATACAAGGGTAAGGAGATCATGAAGCTTTACTCCAAGGTTCCAGAAAGCCCAGGCAACATGTCACATCAATCAGGGTCACATAAATTTCTGGAATTTCTGAGCGTGAAGATGAAGCTTAAATTGTAGTTGAGACTTCAAGAGGTTGGAGTCACAGGGGCCGTGAGGCGCTGAGGAGAGCCGCAAACACAAAATGGAGCCAGACTAAGAGAATGACCAGTCACAGGGGCCATGAGGCGCTGAGGAGAGCCACAGACACAAAATGGAGCCAGACTAAGAGAATGACCAGTCACAGGGGCCATGAGGCGCTGAGGAGAGCCGCAGACACAAAATGCAGCCAGACTAAGAGAATGACCACAGGTATAGCTCATGACAGAACTGGAGGTGGGGATTCCTGAGCTTGGGGTCTGAGGAGAACCAGGAGGAGAGAGAGGAAGAGGAGATGAGGAAGATACCATGGGGTGGGTGATTTATAAAAGCATGGCCATGAGGGCTGGCCAGTTGAAGTTAAGAGCAGCCCAGACAGAACATGGCAAATTATAATTCGGGGAAATAGATTCTAATAGCATAGAGGGTAGATATCTGCCCAGCTCTAGTGGTGATTAAGGCTTATTATAATAATAAAAGTTGTGTCTCTTTTATCTGGGAACTGAATGATCAAAGGCAGAGGAGAAGCCCCTGATGGAGCTTAAATGATTTCTACAACACTTTAGCTTTTGAAAAGTGTCGAAACTTTGAAGAATATGAGGATATTTGAAGTTAGACTGGAGGTATTTTGCATTATGAGAAGGGCATACACTTACAGGGTCCAGGGGTGGAGTGTTACAGTTCAGATGTGAAATGCCCCTAAGAGACTTATGTGTTTGTATGTTTGGTGCTCAGCTGCTGGCACTGTTTGGGGGAAGTTGTTGAGCTTTAGAGGGTGGGGCCTAGCTGGAGGACACAGGTGACTGAGGAGTGTCTTCAGAATTATAGCTCAGCCTTGCTTCAGACCTGACCATCTGCTTCTCATTCTACCAAGACATGATGAGATAAATAGACCCAGCCACATGTTCCTACTGCCACACTGCCATGGAACCACACTGCCACAGAGCCACACTGCCATGTATCTACACTGCCAAGGATCCACAGTGCCACAGATCCACACTACCACGGATCTACACTGCCATGGTTTTATACTGCTCCCACTGCCACCGAGATACACTGACACAGATCCACACTGCCATGGATCCACACTGCCACAGAGCCACATTGCCACAGAACCACATTGCCAAGAATCCACACTGCCATGGATCCACACTACCATGGATCTACACTGCCATGGTTTTACACTGCTCCCACTGCCACAGAGACACACTGCCACAGAGACACACTGCCATAGGGCCACCTTCCCCTGTTCAGTGCTCAAGCCTAGCATTTTTTTGTCACTGTAGTGAGAAAAACAATGCACAGCTTGAATGTGTTTGGGCCATTGTACAGCAGGTCACTAGTCTGGAAGGCTAAAACAATGGAAGCTTATTTCCTAGTGGCCAAAGATGGAGACACCAGGAGCTTTCATTTCTCCTGGGGCCTCATCCCATGGCCACCTTCCTGAGTCCTCTCACAGTCTTTTCCCTGTGCACACATTCCCAGATGGTTTTCTCTGTGCTCACGAGCCCTCTTCCCATAAGGAACCCAGATTGGCTCAGGATGAATCGTTAACCTTACACCTGATAGACTCCTGTCTCCAAATACATCTATGTGGTACTGGTCATTAAGCTTGGTGGCAATCACCTTTACCCACTGAACCATGTTGGTGGTCCTGAAACCACAGTTTTAAATGACTATCCAATGGTATCTGTGTCCACAACAGAGTTTTGTTTCCACATGTACAGAATGAGAGGATTCTTTACTCAAATGCTGAGTGGTTGATAACAGAGTCGACGTGTAGAACTCAAGGAGACACCTGGGATTGGGTTCTATGATCAGATCACCAGGCTGTAACATGGCAGGAGATTTAGGGTTTCAATGACCTTCAATGGACACTAATGCTATGTAGTAAAATGATGCGATTCTTTGTTTTTTGTTTCTGTGCCTTCAAGTGTCCATTAAAGCCTCATCCTGATGGTTCTGAAGCACTCCCCATGGCTCACACTTTTGATACTCTACTTTTCTGACTCACAAGCCTTTCCAAACCCGCTAAAGACATTCTCCCCCCACCCTACTGCCTCCTGTTCACTGGAAACCTTTCCTGAACCCAAACCAGCCTGGTGTTCACCAAGGCTTCCCAGGAGCCCAGCCACACACCCCCACCTCCCGGAATGTACAATCCTTGTTCTGAGCTGAATATCAATACGCTGGCTCCCCACTCTTGAGATGATGCCTTCCTGCACCGTGGACCTCTTTTTGTCATCTGATGCGTCTTATACTAGAACCATGGTTTCAAATGAACGAGAGAGCAAACACATCGGGTGTCATGTCTCATAAACTGCACAAGCATATTCAGACTCTCCCATCGAACACTGCTATGAAACTCATACAGAATGCATGAAAGAACCAGCTGCCTGAAGACCAAAAAGCTAATACCAATATATGGGCAAAGATGGCAAACCTCAGGTCTTGCTAATCTCTTCAACATTACCTGGCCTGACATTCAGGCTAACCTGAGACCCAGACATGTACACTGGTACAGAGTTCCAGGATGGCTCTCTAGCTTGGTTTAAGGAGCAGGAAGGGGGTCTTCTAATACCTGAGAAATAAAACAATTTCATATTACTTTCTTCCCCCTCCCCCAGCTCCCCTCACCCTAGGTCCCAATCAGCCCTTGATGTCTGGGGCACACGACCTTTCAGGAAAATTCAGAGAAAGGAATATTCCTTGTGAAGAGAGAAGCTGCAGACACAAGAGGGAGGCTATGCTGGCTAGTTTGATGTCAACTTGACACACGCTAAAGTCATCTGAGAATTGGGGCAGTGGTGGCACATGCCTTTAATCCCAGCACTCAGGAGGCAGAGGCAGGAGACTCTCTATGAGTTTGAGGCCAGCCTGGTTTACAGAGTGTCAGCAGGGTTACATAGAAAAATCCTGTCTCAAAAAACCAAAGAAGAAAAAGAAAGAAAGAAGGAAGGAAGGAAAGAAGGAAGGAAGGAAGGAAGGAAGGAAGGAAGGAAGGAAGGAAGAAAATGCCTCCCTAAGATCAGGCTTTTCTTAATGATCGATGGGGGAGGTCCCAGCTCATTGTGGGTGGAGTCATCCTTGGGCAGGTGGTCCTGGGTTCTATAAGAAAGTAGTCTGAGAAAGCCATGAGGAGCAAGCCAGTAAGCAGCACTCCTCCGTGACCTCTGCATCAGCTCCTGCCTCCAAGTTACTGTCCGGCTTGAATTGCCTGTCCTGATTTCCTCCAATGATGAACAGATGTTTAAGCCAAATAAACCCTCCCCCCTCCCCCAGTTTGCTTTTGGTCATGGTATTTCACCATAGCAGTAGTAACCTGAACTAAGACAGAAATTGGTACCAGGATAGTGACATATTGCTGTGACAGACTTGACAACATTTGGGAAAGAATTGTGGAAGGACTTTGGAACTTTAGGTTAGAAGATCGTTGACAGCTCAGAGGGAGCTTGGGAGATAAGAATGTTGAGAGCAATGTAGAAGGCCTGGCCTGTGAGTTTCAGAAGGAAGCAAAGACTCTACTGGGCCTTTTGTGTGAAGAATCTGTCTGGCCACCTGGGACTGAAGAGTCCATGATTAACAAGAGACCGGTACCACTGAAGTGAAGCCTTCGAGTTACTGGGACAGTTGATGCTGGACAGCTGTGCTGACTAAGAGGAGACCAGAATCACTGAGGTGAAATTTTCTGGAAAGGGTTTTCTCAGGGTCAGGACACAGAAGCTGCATTCCAGAGGCAGCTAAGGCTGTATCTCATGTTGGCAGCTCAACTTGGTAGTGTATGTGTCACCCAGGTGGTACTGGTTTTGACGAGCATGAAGGGGTCACGGAGAGCAGCTAAGGCTTGGCACTGTGAGAGTCCAGGGGAGGCTGTTGACCAAAGTGCAGCCCAGGGGCAGGCAGTAGAGAGCCCAGCATTTTGGAGATGCTGGTATCACAGTACTTTCTGGGAATGACCATGAAGAACAGCAGCAGTGGTGGAGTGGAGCGGGCCTGAGTTTGGAAGACAAGCTGTGTGTGCTGCAGAGGGCAGAGTCGGAAAGTGACCCAAGCCTTTGGAGGAGCCGTGGACATGAGTAGATCCCAGACATTGGCCACTGAGTTAGTTTCAATTGGATTTGGTTTGACTTTGAGCTCATTGTGATTGTGCCCTGATTCTTACCTCTTGAATAAGAAAGCATTTCATTTTGATTTTATAGAGGCCCTCAGTTAAGAGACTTTGAACTTTTAAAAGACATTTTGGATTTTTTTTTTTAGGAGACTGTGGTACTTTTAAAGTTATTTACATTTTAAATTGTGATTTTAATATTAACATGGGGAGAAACAAGAAAGAGAGGGTTGTCACTGAAAAGTGATGTGTTTGTGTGTCGGGTTGACAAGGGGTCATGTGTGCTAGCTGCTTTTATGTCAACTTGACACAAGCTAGACTTATCTGAGAGGAGGGAACCTCAATTAAGAAAACACTTCCATAAGATCAGGCTGTAGGCAAGTCTGTAGGGCATTTTCTTAATTAGTGATTGATGGAGGAGGGCCCAGTCCATTGTGGGTGATGCCATCCCTGGGCTGGTGGCCCTGGGTTCTATAATGAAGCAGGCTGAGCAAGCTATGAGGAGCAAGCCAGTAAGTACGTTTCCATGGTCTTTGCATCAGCTCCTGTCTCCAAGTTCTGACCTTGCTTGAGTTCCTGTCCTGACTACTCTCACTGATGAACAGCAATGTGAACCTTTAAGCCAAAGAAACCCTTTCCTCGTCAACTTGCTTTGCTCATGGTGTTTCATCTTAACAATAGAAAGCCAAACTAAGACAAGTTGGTGCCAGCATAGTAGGGTATTGACAGATGTGACCATGTTTTGGGGAGGCTTGTGGAAGGACTTTGGAACGTTAGATTAGAAAAGCCATTGAGTGTTGAAAGCTACAGATGTTTTGGAGGAGCCAGGAAGATAATAAAGTTGAGAACAGTGCAGAGGAAGGAGGCCTGCCATGGGACAGACATTCCACATGGAAGTTTGAGAGTCATCTAAACACTATCAGGGCCCTTGGTTACTTTGAGTTGAGAATCTGTGGTGAGCTTGGGCTGAAGAGTCAGCTGTGATTAACAGGATTCCAGAACTGCTAAAGTAAAACTTTTACTAGGGACAATTGATGCTGGTCAGCTGGGGCTGAAAACTTAGTGCTGATTAAGAAGAGACCATCAGTACTGAGGTGAAATCTTCAGGGAAGTGTCTCCTCAGGGTGAGTATACAGAAGCTGTGTTCCAGAGGTGGCTGGGGTTGTATCTCAAGTTGGCAGCTGAACTTGAGTAGTGTAAGCTTCACCCAGGTGGTACTCTTGACAGCCAGTGCCTAGGTTCCAGACTGGCCACTGGCCAAGGACAGGGACAGATCTCTGTCTTGGAATGTAGAGCTGCTCTTGATGGAGAGCCCATAGGAGAGCTCTCAGAAGGTTAGGCCTGAACTCAAGGAGTAAGAAAGCAACATTCTCTATAGGGGTTGTGAGATCTGGAGTCTTATAATCAACAGAAGGTCTTAAGAAGCAATAAAAAGATGTTCAGCATACTGGAGGAAAAAATCTGGGAAATCTCACTGTGTGCAGGAAAAGGTGATTGACAGGTGTTATTGCTGAGATGACACAGCATTTAAAGCAGCTAGTGTAGAAGTGCAAGAAAATACAGAGGAGACATTCTTGAAATGGATGAAAGGATCAAAAGTGTTAGAAAACAAATAAAGGTTGTTGTCTTATGATTTTGCTGCTGTGAACAGACACCATAATCAAGGCAGCTCATACAAGGGACAGCATTTAGTTGGGGCTGGCTTACAGTTTCAGAGGTCCAGTCCATTATCATCATGGCAAGAAACATGACAGCGTCCAGGCAGACATGGTGCCGGAGAAGGAGCTGAGAGTCCTGTATATTGATCTGCAGGTCGCCAGGAAGAGTATCTTAGTTAGGGTTTCCATTGCTGTGAAGAGACACCGTGACCAAGTCAGTTCTTATAAAGGAAAACATTTAATTGGGGCTGGCTTACAGTTTCAGAGTTTCAGTCTGTTATCAAAGCAGGAAGCATAGTAGTGTCCAGGCAGGTGCTGGAGAAGGAGCTGAGAGTTCTGCATTTTGATTCTAAAGTGAGCAGGAGAGACTGGCATCCACAGGCAACTAGGAGGAAGGTCTTTTCTGCACTGGGTGGATCCTGAGCAGAGACCTCCAAAGCCCACCCCCACTGTGACTTGCTTCCTCCAACAAGGCCACACCTCCTAGTAGTGCCACTCCTATGGACCAAGCACATTCACACACATGGGCTGATGAGGACCAAACCTATTCAAACCAATATGGTCATAAAGAAGACTCAGAAGCAGGTTTTAGATATAAATTCTAATATAACAGAACTAAAAATCTCACTGTAGTGAGGACCAAGTGAGATGCTCAGGAGTAAGATGGGGATGAAGGACGAGTGTCAGTGATGGAGATGAAGACATGACTTCTCCAGCACTTGGGGGCTGAGACCAGAGGGCCATAGTTCAGGCCAGCCTGAGCCATGCAGCCAAGATCCTTTCTCAGAGTATGAAAAACAAGAACAGAAAAAGAAAGATAGTGATTTTTAAACCTGAAGGATACAGAGGAGAAAGAGTGAAAAATACAGACAGTTTCACAAAGCTGTAAGGAAATACCAGGGTGTCCAACAGTCCTGTTATGAGTTTTAGATGTGATAGGGGCTGGGGAGGTGGCTCTGTGAGCAGACATGGTTCTCAAGAAAGCATGAGCACTGGAGTTCAAATCCCAGCATCCACATGAGCATAGATGGCAAAGAAGGAGGATCCTGGAGCGCTGGCCAGCTAGACTGCTTGACCTGGTAAGCTCTAGTGAACAAGGGTAGAGAAGATGCCTGATGTCAGCTTCTGGTCTCCAGACACATACCACAACACACATGACACATACCACAACACACATGACAC
>NW_021620926.1:6308491-6314774 GCF_004785775.1 Grammomys surdaster
ACACATACCACAACACACATGACACATACCACAACACACATGACACATACCACGACACACATGCTCATGGTATAAAAGGGTGGGGAGGAGAAAGAATGCATATGTACATAAGAAAATTGGAAGAAATGGTACCTGGAAGTTCCTCAACTTTGGAGAAAAACATAAACCTGTATATTTTAAGAACACCAGAGTCCACAACCAGGCATAGCAGGAATACCGATGAATATAGAAGAAAATACCCAAAGCAACCAGAGGCTAGCACATCACTTCCAGGGCAGAACAACCCAAAGGGCTGCACGCTTCTCCAGAAGGGATGAGTTAAAACCATACAAGCCTTGATATCAGGTCATACTGTAATAATTAGATTATAAATTAAAGATGCAGCATTCACTGCATGGTGGCGCACACCTTTAATCCCAGCACTATGGAGGTAGAGGCAAGTGGATCTCTTGAGTTTGAGGCCAGCCTGGTCTACATAGAGTGGTCCAGGCAGCCAGAGCTACACAAAGAAATTCAGCTGGAAGAACAAAAGCAAGTAAACAACAACAAGACCAACAACAGATAGACTAGTGTCTCAGCCTCTTCTTGCTGTCTGCCAATCCAGATGTAGTTTCCTGCAAAGCTTAACACATGCTTAACACTGACTTTGAAATCTCCAGGGAACTCACGTAAGAATCTGTGCATGACTGTGTACAGCGGGCTCGGCTTAACATTATCAATAACACGAAACGATCTGAACGTCCTTCTGGTGAGTTAATGGTAAATAAACCGTGGTGCATTCCACCATGAGCAATGAGGAGGCATGAACTATGTGCTCATGGGTACTACTTGGATGAGTCTCTGAGATAATGCCGAGTGTTATTCCGTTTCTATGTAGTGGTGGAGTGAAGGATCTTGGGAGTGGGAGGTCCCTGAAGGCTGTTGACATTTTCTCCACGTTCCTGTTCACGGGCCCCTGAGTTCTGATTACTAACCACCTGGGGAAGGGTGTCTTGGCCCTGGATTAAAAACTCTGCCCTGTGCTCTATGTGGGGACTGTTTCTTCTTCCTGTAGGCCCCAAAGCCAGTGCACTGGATGGCATCTGGTAGGCATCCAGCTAACTTAGTGAATAATGCATAATTGAAGCAGACAACAGCTAACCTACACCAGTGACCTGAGAGACCCTGAGACAGACGAATGGATGCCTTTTACTTTACCCAACCCATGGTGCTGGGAATTAGAACTGAATGCTCTCCCAGGATTAACCTAGCTGTACTTTTCCCTTTGGCTCACTACTGTGGTACCTGTGGATCATGAATTCAGAGACTGGATTTGCTAAAACAACATCAACTCCTCTCTTGGGCCCACGTAAAATTAAGAACAGTATGAAAGCCACTCGTTCTCCTACCTTGTGTCTATCTCCTTCACAGTGGGTCACATGCTTAGCTCTGTGGTTGGCGTGCTAATCACTCAAGATGCATCGGTCTCATCTTCAAGGCTGAAAGTGACTTGGCTTTGGATTCCAGGATGGACAGTTCATCAAAGGGCAGACATCCCTCTGCAGCAAACCCCTCCCCTCACAACCAAGATAGTTATCCATAATGGCCTGGTCTTACTCTGGATCAGAAGTGATCATCTTGTAGAAACCAGATTCATCCCCTTGAGATATGGCAGAGATAAAGACTTCCTCATACCCACCCGTGCAGAACCAAAATTGAGGCAGTGATGGACCACACTACACTTCAACTGGGATTGCTTAATTATGCATACTTCTTGTGCCTCTCCACAGATCTTTCTCTCCTTAAACCTAAGGTATGTGTCATGAGTCCTGCTGGCGATGGACTCAGGGGTCATGCCTATAACTTGTGCTTCTGCCTGGTGCAGATCACATCTGAAAGATCAACTTCCTTGGCTCTTAACCAGGGTCTCTTTTAGTAGCCTGCTGTGAACAGGTGTTCCAGCCTAGCCTGCTGGGGCTGCTAGTGTCTAGGCTTTTGTCCTCAAAATTCCAGTCACACCAGCACCACTTGTGAGCCTCTCTCCAGTTTCTGTTCTGTAGAGGGAACATAATTGCATACAAGTTCTTTTTCCAAAAGCGTACACCATCCTTGCTGAAGGAGGTGGGTAACTGTTATTAAAGTTCATACTGGAGTTAGGGTTTGGGATTTGTGACAAGACTTTATAAGCATCATTTAGGCTTAGAAAGGAGTCTGTGGCAAAGGAACAAACTGGCCAAGTGCTGCAGTATGCTCCATGGGAGGAAAGCTAGGTGTGTGGGGGATGATGATGTTATAGTGATCTGAAAACTAAAGTTGTTATTGGAACTAGAAGGCTTCTCAGTTCCCAGCCAGGAGTAAAGACTAGTTTAGAAAGAACTAGGTCAGCAGAAGGTTCTGGAAAACTGTAGCGATTGAGTTGCTATTCTTTGCTGGCTCTACCATGTCTTGACAATCTTCCTGATGGCCTCTGAGAAGGCTGTTATACAGATTCAAATGAAAGATTGGGGGAGGCCAGTGCCTTAGCTCAAGGTAAGTCCAAGATGCCGTTGATGGGCAGACAGACTATTTTTTTTTCTCTGGTAAAGAAAGAAAGCCATTGCCCGTAGACTGTGTTGGGTGCTGTCAGGATGGTCTTGAAGTCTATATAAACCTGTCGTGTCAGACGTCATTCAAGCATCTTCCATTCTTCCAAGGGCTTTGGTGGCAAGTAGCAGGAAGTGATGCAGCTTGCTCAGCTTGCAGGAACCATCTTCTCTGGACTTTCGCTCACACTTGGTTGTCTTTTTGCAAGAGAATGTGGACTCACGACTATTCCTTCTGTGGCAGATTCTCCAGCAGCGTCACACTCCATCTTGCTGACTTTGGCACCTCTCTTTGTACAGAGTCATTTGGCCATTACTGAGTCACAGGGAAATCTTTCCAAAGGCATTTCTCAATGGAATTTCTCTTGTATTTAACTGAAGGGGGATAAATCTCAGTTGAAGGAAAGACCATGGGAAAAGTTATGGCCAAGGGACACACTTGAGACTCAAATCCTGCAACGTCCTGACTGGCAGACGGCTAACATCTTCTGTATTACGGTGCACTCAGATGTCAGAGACACATGACCGCAGGAAGGTACACATCTTCACGCCAGCAGGATGTGGTACTTCTGCTGGAGTCAATAGCCGGAAGAGTCCTGTGCTAAGGATGTGTTTCTTGAACATCCTGTTTGCTGGGAAATGTTCTAGGGCTACCATGGTAAACAAGCTGGATGGCTTCCCTGCTATAGTAGGGTTTTGCTACTGTGAACAGATACCATGACCGAGGCAACTCTTATAAGGACAACATTTAATTGGGGCTGGCTTACAGGTTCAGTGGTTCAGTCCATTATCATCAAGGCAGGGGCATGGCAGCATCCAGGCAGGCATGGTGCAGGAGGAGCTGAGAGTTCTACATCTTCATCTGAAGGCTGCTAGGATGAGGGGTCTTAAAGCTCACATTCACAATGACACTTCCTTCAAGGCCACACCTATTCCAACAAAGCCATACCTCCAACTAATGCTACTCCCTGGGCCAAGCATATTTAAACCAGCACACCTGCCTACACAGAATTCACACTGAGCAGGGAAAACAGCCAGCCAGTGGGAAAACAAGAGAACAACAAACAAACAAACAAATAACCCTGCTGATCTCTGAGCACAATGAAGGAAACAAGCAGGAAGCTGTGGCTGGGTGGGTAAGCACCTCTCAGATCTTGCTGATTTCCACCTAAGCCAACCTTCAGATTCAGATCACTGTATCCATTTCTTGCTCCTGACTAAGGCAACTGGAGGGAGGAGTTAGCATGTGAGTCAGTCCTGATGAGGCGGTTCTGGCGTTGGTACTTGGGCCCCATTACATCTGCATCCACAGGAAAAAGAAATGGGAGGCATGCTGGTATTCATTGCCTTCTTTTTATTCAGGACCCCAGTCCATGGAATGGTGCCAACCACATAGGAGCCACCCCATATACATGCCCAGAGGTTTGTGTTCATGGAGATTCTAACTCCCACCAAGTTGACAATCAAGGCCACAGTGTCTGGGTCCTAGAGAGCTTGCAGGGTTGTCCACTGTCCCATGGTTGCTCGAGACTGGGGCATTTCTGTAACAGAACAGGCAGTCCCTTGCTTCCTGGCACGCTGGTCACCTGTGGCAGAGCTTAGCCTCCTCCTACTTGATGACTGTCTTTGTGTGATGAAAGCTGACAGGGAAACCACAAATGCGCTTGTTATTTTCTTACGGTCCAATCTCTCCCGTTTTCATAAACAGCTTAATTCAAAAGACAGAGCTAACATTGTATGACACCGAGTGTGTTCAGTCACTGGACAGTTAAGCTCCTACTTCAGGTCCTTTGGGATCTACAAAGTCGGGAGGGGTGAGGGGACCCGGGTACAGCCGGCAGGTGCAGGGCAACTCCGTTGTCTGCTGAGGCTCCGTCTGAGGGAGGTAGGCGGTGGGTGAAGCAGACATGTGGAAGGCAGGCGAGGCTGCTTTCTGCATTTTTATTTTCCTTTGGATGAGCAATACCAGCTAAAGGCTCTGAAGAAAAGTAATTTTCTTTGCCTTTGAAACGAATTAAAGGCAAAGCCAACTCCCTCCTGTCACAAGTGTGATCACTTCAGTGAGATAGCGTTCCTTTTTGTCTTTTAACTAAAGATGAGCTGAGCTTTGGGGTACAGAGGCCTGTTTTTATTAGACATACATTTTTAAAAGCGGTGTGTGCACAGAGGCACACTTACCTGCTAATGCAAATGCAGACGCCAGAGGCTAAGGTTGTGTGTCCCCTCTGTCACTGTCCACCTTATCTTTTGAGGTTGGGTCTCTCACTGAACCCTTAGCTCACTCAGTTTGCTAGCAGAGCTCTAACACACAGCATCTGACTGACATGTCCCTCCCAGCCCGGGGTTACAGGTACATACTGCTGTGCTTGGCTTTTACATGGATCCTGGGGTCCTCAGCTCAGGTCCTCTTACCTGGGCAGCAAGCACTTTATGAGCCATCACCCCGGCCCCTTGAACATTTAAATTAAGAGTGAGGCAGGGGGCAGTGGAGGGGTGAGGTGTAGGGAGTAGAGAATCGAGGTGTGGGGCAATGGAAAGATGAGATGGGGTGGGGCAGTAGAGGGGTGAGGTGTGGGGAGTCAAGAGAGGCTAGAAAGTTGGTAGAGGTTCAGCCCTCGGCTTCGTATGTTCTAGACAAGGGCTCCATTACTGATCTACAGCCCCGGCCACGTTCAGATGTAAAAATGGTATCCACTCAGGATAAACTACACTTCAAATTTCGAATTTGATCTCTGAGGCTAATGGACTCTTCAGAGTGCTGAGCAAAAGCAGCAAGCAGTAGCTCCCTGTCAGACCTGGATGACCTGGCCACAGAAGCCACTTCATTCAGCAATTATTGTTTGCCCAATGCTTTCAGCTCTGTCAGGTCTGGCAGGCTGACCACAGAGCGCACTAATGCTGAGTGCCGTGTAACCTCTATGTCTTCCATGTATATGTATATGATGTATATACATATGTAAACAATATATATAGGTAAACATACTATACTATATAGTATATAGTATACTATATATGCTTCCATATATATAGTATAGTGGTAAACAACGATTTTGCATATGGCAGCCTTTCCATTACATGATTTTGTTCAACTCTAGTTGTTTCCATGAGGCCTCCGTGAAGCTGTGAGCTTTACCTGTGATCCCTGCAGTCAGGGTCAGGTGGTGTGCACTGATGCACACACCTCCTGCTGCAGATGAGTCCTTTCTTCTCTACTTAACCCTTTGTGTCTCGCTGCTCTTTCATATCTCACGAGCACAGGAATCTTCTTTGAAGACTAGCTATGCTGGATACCATAGCTAATCTTAGAAGCATTGCTATCTGAATCAAGCGATCATGTGGACGCTGATACGTCGGAAGCCTTTAGAGGGGTTCACAGGTTCTTGTGTCTCAGAGAAAGGAATCAGGACAGTGTATTTATATTGAGCGATAGTTTGCTTTCACGGGGGGAAGGAGCAATGTGGAGCAGGACTCAGCGTTTCAGGCAGCGCTGGCGTGCTAAGAATGGGGCCAGGGCTGCGGAAGCGACCCCACTGTCAAAATGCTTGCCTCAGGGCACAAGGACCTGACACGATCCTTGGAACTCTCTTTCTTTCTTTCTTTCTTTCTTTCTTTCTTTCTTTCTTTCTTTCTTTCTTCCTTCCTTCCTTCCTTCCTTCCTTTCTTTCTTTCTTTCTTTCTTTCTCTCTTTCTTTTCTCTCTCTCTCTCTCTCTCTCTCTCTCTC
>NW_021620926.1:6314874-6351868 GCF_004785775.1 Grammomys surdaster
TCTCTCTTTCTTTTCTCTCTCTCTCTCTCTCTCTCTCTCTCTCTCTTTCTCTCAGACAGAGAGAAGTGGGGGGGGGGGGGGGCTGTGAGCACCACTAATCTCCATGCTGGCAACAAAGAGACAGGAAGGAGAATCTGTGGGTCTTGCTGGTTAGCCAGACTAGCTAATCAGTGAGCTCCAGGTTCACTGAGAGATCCTCATCTCAGAGATGAAGGTGGCAGGGACTGGAGGGAAGGCTCAGCAGCTAAGCATGCATGCTATTCTTTCAGAAGATCTAAGCTTGGTTCCATGATCTCGGTTGGATGGCTTACAAGTGTCTGTGATTCCAACTCCAAGGAATCCAGGGCTCTCTTCTGGCCTCTGTGAGCACCTGCACTCATGTGTTGGTGCGCGCGCGCGCGTACACACACACACACACACACACACACACACACACACTTAGAAACTAATTTAAAATGAATAAGATGAGGGAATGATAAAGGTGCCACAAGTGTTAATGTCTGGCCTCTACACACTCTTGCCCATTGTGGTTATTGCCTGTCTTTCTCCTTTATGATCCCTCCGTTACTTGTGTCTCTGCACATAGCTTCATGCATTGCACATCTTATCAGCATCTTAGCTCTCCACCCAGTGGTGTATGTTTGATACGTGTGGTGGTTTGAATATGCTGGTCCCAGGGAGTGGCACTATTAAAAGGTGTACCCTTGTTGGGTTAGATGTGGTCTTGTTGGAGTAGGTGTGTCACTGTGGGCGTGGGCTTTAAGACCCTCATCCTAGCAGCCTGGAAGCCAGCCTTCTGTTTGCCTTCAGAACAAGATGCAGAACTCTCAGCTCCTCCTGCATCATGCCTTCCTGGATGCTGCCATGCTCCCATCTTGATGATACTGGACTGAACCTCTGAACCTGTAAGCCAGCCTCAATTAAATGCTATCCTTTATAAGAGTTGCCTTGGTCATGGTGTCTGTTCACAGCAGTAAAACTCAAACTAATAAAATATGTGCTGAGCTGCTGGTCACCCTCAGACACTTTGGAGTGACCCTGACCTGTACCTGCTAGATTTAGTGGACCTGGGCTGAGATGTTTCCAGACATCCTCTTTGCCAGCTGGTTTCTTTTATTTTCTAACTTTGCAGACATCTGGACCTCCCTCTAGACCTCTACCATATTCTCCTGCCTCAGAGCTTTCTCCTGATCACTCCTCATGTGACCCAAAGTTCCTTGAAGATTATACTGAAGATCATACAGAGTGGTGGGCTGACTGAGAGCTTTGGTGCTGGTAGGAAGTTGGAATGGTACAGCTACAGGGTCAAAGTTCTCCTGGGCTTCAGCGCCCTTGCTCCATGCTTGTTACTCATCTCTATATCCCCTCTGTCACCAGGAACTGTGGTGAATCCCACCAGTGTCACCAGGGAAGTTGCCATTCCCTCTTAGGGTTGTCATGTTCATAAAAATATTTAATAATGAGCCAAAAAGGAATCATGGGAACAATTTCATTAAAGTTTAAAAGAAAACTCCCAGGACATCAAGCTATAAAGCTCGGTGGCTGCCTGAAGGAGGAAACAGGGAAGGGAAATGAGAAGCACTACGTGCTTGAGTGAAAGCCGACATGGAAGTCACCGGCAAGCAGCCACGTGACAGCGTGGGCGTCCTTAGAGAAAACGCAAAACCGGAGGTAGAGAAAAGGAAAAGGTCACCCTTCTCCACGTAACTCAGGAAGGGGCAGATGCGTGACGCTGTGGTTGTGGTCCTGAAAGCAGGAGCCCATGGAGCCAGGATTCTGGGAAGGAAACCTCTTCAGCATGGCTAAGGTGGGCCTGCCTTTCTGGGATGGGAATCGTCTGAGAGGTGCTCCCTCTCCCAGGTTACTCACCTGCCCAGCTGGAATGTGAGGGGACCACCCAGGCCAGAGATTCCATTCCCTTGACCAGAAAAAGATGCTTTTCTCTCAGTGAGCCTTTACTGTGAGTGGGACATTTTAACTGTCATTTGACTTTGGAATGTGTGACATCACTACCTTCTACCAGCCCTGAAGCATGGCGTCCGTGGCATCTGCAACCTACAACAGAGATTTCTCCACTTTCCTGTAGGCCGCCTACCTGTTGTCCCCACCGGAGCATTTGAGAATGCTTTGGTTTCTGACCATCTTCTATTTTGTGATTCTAAGTTATTGTAGCCAAGTCGTAGGGGAACATACCACTCCTGACAACCTGAATCTCTGTTTCCAAGCCATGGCAAGTTGTCTAACAAGCTGACTCACGTTCCCTTTGGAGGGAGCGCTGTTTTGTACGGAGGAAATAGAAGGTGGACAGCACTGCGAGTCTGGAGCAGCAGGGAAGTAGACCCTAGAGTCTTCAAGTTACATAAAATTTAGAGTCAGCATTTCAATTAGACACGCTTTATAGACCAATGGCATTTGAATGCTGAATAGCTGGTGTTTAAAATAGATTTTTCTTTCTTTCCAGAGTGTGGACAAGGGCCAGTAATTGGCAAAAAATAACCACATGCATTTCTTGGACTCTCCGTTCTCACCCCTAAGGGTTTTCTTGTGTCGGAACCAACAATTCCTTGGATGGAAATGCTGGATAGGCTGGTCGATATTTTAGGGTTTAGGGAACTGCGGATTCTTGGCCCATTCCTGCTGTTTTTCTAGTGTAGTGGGCAAATGGTAGAACCAACAGCCAGAAAGCCCATTCACGCCGCCAGCTCTGGATTCTTTGTAAGCAAGTTGAGCCACGGTGGGTGGGTGGCTTGCATATTTCTGTCTTATGAGATAATGTGGTGACCACAGCCATGGTGTCTAACCATGGTCTTCTGGAAAGCAACAAGCCCTTTGGGCCTGCTGGCCAGGGTAGGAAGACCTAGGCAACATCGGCTTGTTGCTTGCCAGCACAGCCCACCAATGGGGCAAACCGTAGCCATTGCTGGTGGAAGAGGAACAATCACCCCATTGTCAGGCTATTTTTCTTCCGTTTTCATGCAGACGCTGGGTGGCTTTGTCGAACAGTTGGAGGTTCTGAGAAGCCTGTGCTCATGGCAACAGCTTTGCCTGTGCACTTGTGTGGCTTCTCGCACTGGAAAATTCCATCCTTTAACACTGGGATTATATGTCTCCATCACTGAATCAGAGTGCACTTCAGTTGCTGCAAGCCTGAGAAATAGCCCGAGAGAGGGAGAGAAGATAGCGTTCCCTCATATAAAGAGAGGATTGAATGAAGCCAGTGAACCACAGAGCCAGCAGGTCACAAGCCCTCAGGGAGGCAGGAAAATCTTCCTGGGTTTCCCGTCCGTAGCAACAAAAAATTCACCTCTTCAAACTCAAGTATCTCAGCCTGCTGTGTAGTTGCCTGAGTCGGGGAACAAAGCATGTGCTTTCTGTACTTTTGTATATATCTGAATTTTTCAGCCAGTGAGAGTCTTTAGAGAGTATTTGAATAGCATTCTCCTTCAGCATTTCCAGACACTCTCGGCTGGTGTAAGACAGGGAAGGCTGTTCAACTGAGCATGCTCAGACTGGGTAGCAGTTCATCTGTGAGCTGAGCCGAAGACGCTTACCAACACTATGTTCCCAGAGGCCTTTGCTCTTAGCTCTGCGCCCTTCAGTCCCTGTCCAGAGTGGATCCTTTATAAAACACAAGGAGCATGGGCGCCATGGTGGAACTCATCCTCATGGTTTGGTAAATGGCCTTCTGGCTGTCTGCACTTTCTCTGATGATGGCCTTTCTCTTATCAAAGTCTGTCCCTCGGGGAAAATGACCTTGGACATCAGAAACTTAGTGTTTGAGAAAGGATAGCAATAATTATGCTTAATTTTGTTTTTTCATTTATAGTGAACAAATAGATACAAATAGTTGATATTTTAAGCCCATATATCAGAATTTTAGACATAAGGTCATGAGAACAGTCTTTGATGCCCCAGCCTCTAGTTAATTTCAACCAAATTTTTACTCTGAGCATCAAAACACTGTAATAAAGATAAGTTTTACTGATTCCCTTCTTCTATCTGGTGGCCTTGACATGGTTGTCATGGCATTTGTTTGTGTACTGTTTCCTAAGTGTTAAAAAAGTAGAGCTTTCTAGAAATGAGGCATGTAGGCTTGCTGTAAGGCTTAAGGATTTTAGAAACACACTCCTGGTGCTTGATTTTAACCTTTGTGTTTGGTTATATTTTTTTTTTAACACAAAAAAGTCTCCCTTTAATCCCAACACTTAGAAGACATGAAGGGTGGGCATTTCAGAGTTCCAGGCCAGCCAGGGCAGTATAGTGAGACCTTGTCTTTTTTAAAAAAAAAAAAAAATATTTTCAGTGTGGTGGTTTGAATGAGAATGACCTAGTAGGGCTCCATGTTTGGTTGCCTGTTTGTAGACAGTTTGGGGAAGATTACGATGAGGCCTTGTTAGCAGTATCTCACTCGGAGAGGGGAGTGGGCTTGGAGGCTTCAAAAGTACATTCTCAGTTAGCCCAATTCCTCTGCCTCCTGCCTGCAGATCAGGATATAAGCTCTGAGCTACATGCCTGGTCTTACCTGCAGCCGTGCTCCCCTCCATGATGGTCATGGACTTTTCCTCTGAAGCTGTAAGCAAGCCTCCAGTTAAACACTTCCTTCTCTTAATTAGAATACTAACCAAAGTTACTCATTTATAAGCATTGGACATTCTTCTTCTCCTAACATTCTTCCAGGGCTCCCTAGATTTTAAGTCTTTCTTTCACGTGCCCAGGATTCAAGCTTGCTTCTTCCTGATACTTATTTTGCTTCAGGTCAAGAGTTCTATGTCCATCAGCTAGTTTGGCTAACAGAAAAAGGTAAGAACAATTTTAGAATGCTGAGAAATGAACAGGGAAACTAATGATGGGGCGGGGATGTCTGGACAGGAGATAGAAAATCTGAGGGTTTGACCTGTTAACCCATTGTGTCAAAGTTATCCTAAGTTCACCAATTACTTTAAACAAATTACTTAAGATATAAGATGCTCTCTTCTGCTGGGTGGTGATGACACATGCCTTTAGCCCCAGCACTTAGGAAGCAAGCAAACTACAACCTGGGATATACAGAGAAATCCTGTCTTAAAAAAAAAAAAACTAAACCAAACCAACTCTGACATCAGCTCTGGAAGCCAGTAGGATCAGCTGGAGCTAACAATACTAATACCATAGGAAGAGATACAAAAAGCTCTGGAACCTGGAATCAGCCATATCAGACCCTGAGGCATTAATCTGTGGTGAGACTCTAAAATTTAGCCTTTTTAACCCTTTAGCCTTTCTGCGCAGCTCAGCTCTCTCGCAGAACTGTGGTGAGACCCAAGCTTGAATATGTACATGAAAGTGTGCATGCAGGTAAATAAAAACAAATGAATTAATTGTCCAGCTATTAGATTTCTTCTCTCCCTCCCCTAAGACAAAAGGCTTAAGACAAACTCATATTGTCATTACACCAACTAAATATCTACTTGAACTGACAAGTTACTTCAAAAACTATTTTGGCATTCCTTTTAAAATTTAAATTTACTTTACCTACCAAAACATTCTTAGAGCTCAACTGAAACCACAGATTGTTTGATTTTATTTTATGTACTGAAGCATCCCAACAGAACCAACATTCAATCCCAGGGCTTAGATAGCTGGTTCTGTGGTTATGAACATTGTCTGCTCTTGCAGAGAACAGGAGTTAGTCTAGAACCTACATGGTGGGTCAAATTTGTAACTCCAATTTCAGGGGACCCGATGTCCTCGTCAAGCTTCTATGGACTCCAGGCACACACATAATGTACATACATATGCAAACAAAACACTCATAAACATTTAAAGTAAATAAATCTAAAATACAGAACTACTCAGTCCTAACTGGCTGCAGAGGTCTGTGGAAAAGCAAGCTAGGCATCAATAGAGAGCGAACCAGTCTTGTAAGACAGGAGCTATGGGCAGGCTCAGTGAGGAACTCCAGGGTGCCCAGGGCTTCTGCCTGGGGCCTGTAGACTTGGTTCAAAACAAAGAGTCTAAGAGCTCTGAACATACCTTTATTCAAGTAGAAGTACAAAAGCATGTTCCTAACCCAAATGCGTACATGTGATTTTTACAGATTCTGCTACTTAGGGATGAAACACAAATCCTCTGCCTCAGTCACCAGAAGTGACTTATTGGTCTCTATAAGTAAGAGTATACATGTTTGACCGGGACAAAAAATATCATGCATTTTTCATTTGCTTTTACATTTAGATCAGTTTGATATATGTTGATTTTCTTGCCCTGATGAAACACTATACAGTGGTAGGACTATCCTAGAGGTTAACCACAAGAGTTACAGAGTGAGCTGTGTATTTATATACTGGTTGAGGACCCCTAGTGAACATTATGACCTCTGAACTATGAAAGCCTCAACTGCTTGATTGATAATTAGAATTTTAAATAATACTTTTCCTTTTCACAAAATGTTATGAATTTTAAGATGAAAAAAATGCTTTGGCATCATGTAAAGAATCATGAACTCTACGTAGTTACAAGGCAGTAACCCTGTGATCACTTCTATAAATCAAAACAGCCATGATCCTTTATATGGCCTGCAGATTCTATTAAAATACAAAAATAAAATCCAGGCACAGGAGCACATGCCTATAATCCCAGCTACTTGGGAGGCAGGAAATTTGTGTGAACCCAGGAATTCAAGACCAGCCTGGGCAGCAAAGACTGCATCCTGACACAAAAGTATGGCGATGCACAAACAATTATGCACAAAGCTACAACATACTACCCTGACTACTATCCTGAAAGGAGTACCCAAAATACTATCCTGAAGGGAGTGAAGGGGAAACAGATAAAGAAGCAATCCTAATGATTAAGGTTTTACAGGAAAGGACCTGCCACTCTCTGGAAATACTGCCCAGATACATCACTAACAGCAACATCTGTGTTGGAGGCTGTATTTCCTTATTCAGATTTGTGTGCTCTTTGTTTCCCTGTCAAAAGCAGACTGAGCGTTTTTGTTCGCCTTCAATAGAGGCCTATAAACATACACATACATGCAAAGTAGGCGCTGAATGAATGTAGCTAGGCCAACAGGAGTCTTACTGGCTCCCTGATGTCCTTGTCATCTCTTTTAGAGGGCTGTGGATGCAAACGAGGCAGCTAAAAACTTGGACATCACTTGCAAGTGTTTGGGTGTCTGCCACAAACTCAGAAAGACTGAATCCTCGAAACTTATGAATGGCTGATGTGGAAGTGACTCTTTATCAGCTGGTGGGAAGTTAACACCAGGATTCCTAAGATAATACAGAAACCAACAGGAAGCCAAGGGTGTGGCTATAGAAACAATAGCAGTAGGGTCCTCGGAAAAGAATAGGCCTGAGTCTCCTTTGGAGAGCACTCAGGCCAAGAAGAGAAGGCTCACTATGTCAACACTGGTACATTAACAGTATCCTAGGAAACTTTGAATAAGAATCAATTTCAAAGAAGAAAAATGTTTTAAGTGTATAGGCCATATTAAAATAAATTCACTCCAATGGGTTATATAAATAAAATGCTCATAGCTACTTAGAATACTTATTAAAGGATACTGTGAGAAAATATTTAGTTCGATTATCTTCTGGATTCAGTTATTCTGCAGTAAAAAGACTGAGACTAAATAGGAATAATTACACAGAGAAGTAATTGTTTTTTCTCTATTACCTTGACTCTGGATAAGGCCTGAAAATACAGTGGTTAAATTTCACCATTTGCACTGTCTCGTCTGGTACATCATATCCACACTCACATCTGGTACATACTGTTCACAGATTTGCCACATTTACTATATGCAAATGATTTCTTGGGTACAGATTGTTCGTGGGCATAGCTTCTTTGACGTGATCAGCACTGGAGTATGACTTGAGTTTTCTCATATACATACCTATATCTTCACAGGCTTTATGCATGGCACAAATTTGACACTGAGCCACCTAGGTAGTTGACTGATGGCTTTTTCACATTTGACAGTGGAATTTTACTCCAGTACAAATTCCCCAATTGTGACTAAGGTATAAAAATAATATGAAGAATGTACCATATTCTATATATTCTAGCACTGATTTACAGGAGCCAATGAGAAATTTAACAGAAAAAAACAAAAAACCTTCCCAATATTCATCACATTCAGCAGGTTTCTCTGGTGCTGACCAAGGGTTAAACTTCATGTCTTCAGTCAGAAGACATGATCACATTCAGTACATATGTGACTTTCCCTGGTCTCAGTTCTCACACATTGAATGAGGCCTGAACTTGACTAAATGTCTCTCCAAGTTCACTGCATTCATAAGGTTTCTCCTGGGTATGGACCCTTTCATGTTGGATGAGGTGCGCTCTCTGACTGGAATTCTCATCCCATGCATCACAATCAAAGACTCTATCTCTAATGGGAACGTCTTGTTGCCCAGTAAGATTGGAACTGTGACAGAAACTTTCCTCATAATTGTTGCGTTCGTATGGCTTCTCTTTCCTGTGCATTTTGTGATGCTGGATAAGGCATGAGGTTTGGCTGAAAGCTTCCCCACACTTGTTACATTCATGCAGTTCTCTCCTGTGTGAATTCTTTGATGCTGAATAAGATGGGAATTTGATGTAAAGTCTTTCCTGCAGCCATTACACGAATAGGGCTTTTCTCGGGAATGAATTCCTTGCTGTTTAACATAGGACAGCCCACATTCATCATACTCATAGGACTTCTCTTGATGATGTAGTCTCTGATGTTCAACTAAGTATGAGGTGTGGCAGAAGTCACTGCCACTCACAGTACCTTTACAGGCCATGTCCTTCTGTGTTCTCTGATGCCGAGTAAGATGCACACTTCGGCTGTAGACTTTCCACAGTTCCCACACTTGTAAGACTTGGCTTTGGCATGAACCTTCTTATGTTGAAGCTCATCTGAGCTCTGGCTGCAAGACTTATCGGGTGCGTCACAGGATTTATTGGACGCCTCACATTTGTGTGATTCCTCTCTAGTGTGTGTTCTTTTATGTCGACTAAGATTTGAGCTCCAACTGAAAGATTTCTCACGTTCCTTACATTTGTAGGGTTTCTCTCTTGTGTGAATTCTCTGATGTCTGGTAAGAGCTGAGGCCTAGTGGAAGGTTTTCCCACATGTAACACATTTATAGGATCTGTCAGTGGTAGGCATGCTCCCCCATGTATTAAGGTGGGACAGGTCCATTAAGCTTTTTTTATAGTCAGTACTCTGAAAATTCTCTGTTAGATTTATGGGTTCTTGTTTGCCAACAGCTGGAGAGTTTGGTTGGGGTTCATGTCATAGTTACTGTCATCAGCAGTCTGTATTCTAAGAACTCTTTGATCTGTATCAAGTGTGGAGTCTAGACTGAAGGTTTTTTCAGGTTTAGTGTTCTTCTCACTGCTGAAAGTTTTCTTGATGATTGTTATTTGCCTAAACTCCCTCTCTAGAAAGAGAAATTTTCTTAGAATCTCCTGGAGTCTTTCTAATCTGTCCCCAGACTTACAAACCTCTCTCGTTTCAGGAACTTGAACATTATCTTGTTTGAATTTTCCTACTCTCAATTTTTGTGAATGTACTTCTGAAATTTTCCACTTAGGAATCAACAGCTTGTTTTCTTCTCAGGTCTCTCATCTGAACAGTCATCTCTTATGACTTCTCTATTCTTAGTTTCTGGATCAAAGACTTGTAGCTCTTGTTCCCACTGAGAGAGTCCATCAGGCTTGGAAATTGGAAATCCCCCAGTGAATCCTTGCTCCATCTCGGTGCCCTGCAGAAACCAAAGCTCTGGGGAAAGACATTCAGACTGGCTCTCCAAAGACTGAAACTGGACCCTTGGTGATTCTGCTGCTTCTTGGCATGTTATTTCCTCCATCCCTGTTCAAGGGGACAATGACCATCACTAGGTGGAGAGGCGGGCCTAGAGACTGTCCCATCACGGAGATGTTCCTTGCTGAGCTGTACCAACCTTTCTGGGGCCACTCTTGACTGCCAGAAGGCTTGATTATAATTTTAAACATGATGATTCAAGGGTTCTAATGTACATGAAGTTTTTGTAGTAGACACTGATAACATGGAAAAAAGTATTGGTTTTCATAATGTACCGTACAAGAGCAAGTCTTCTCTGTGACCCTCTCGCTTCCGAGTCTGCCTTAGATGTCTGTCAGTGCTGGAAAGACTAGCTTTATGCAGCTGGCACCAGACAGCCCCCTGTTTCAGCTCTGCCATAGGCCTTTCTTTCTCCCTTGGGCTTCTCTGAGACAACAGCCTGGCATTCAAGTGCAGCAACCCCGAAATGTAAGGGAATAAACACGCGTCCCCCAAGGCTGAAAGCTTAAGGCCAAAGTGTCCATTTTCTTGTCCTGAGGCTGGACACAAGCAGGGGCTTTCTCTGGTTCCTAGGTAAGACTCCTGTCTCCGGGGACCACTCCCCAAATCACCTCCTTCCATACAAGTCCTTGCCAGACTTTCCAGGTGGAACCCCAGCTAAGGCCTGAGCGTAGCAGTGGCCCTTGGATTGATTGCCTTCTCTGTGAATCAGATTCAAAACTAAATTTGAAAAATGCTGAAATGGGTTGCCATAGATATCAGTGCATGGGTTCTAGAACTGTCAGGTGTCCAGCCAGCCGTAACTATCCCACAAATGTCTGAATCTCTCATGGAAACCATAGATGGTCCCTAAGCTTTGTTGAGCCTCAAGGACATCTCTGGGCAGGTGATATTTTGGGAAGAAACTGAGAACAAAACCAAAGAGAATGTTTTCCTAAATGACAAGTCCTTTGAGCCTTCCCCAGTGATTCTAGATCTAAGCATGAATTAACTGTAAGTGACGGGGGTCAGGGGAGGCTATTCCAGGGAGAGTGAGTCTACTCTCCAAGCCTGGTATCCGCCTAGAGATAAACGCAGAGCTGCCGCCCCCTCGTGACCTCTCGCTGGAAACGTGGTGTGGATTGGCCAGGCTAAGTGTCTGGCTATTAAGGCTTCAGAACGTTCTGTAACTGCTTGACCCAAGTCAGTGGGTCTCACCTGGGTGGGGTGATCGTCTATAGGTAACTTTTGCAGTAGGAAGGGTATTTGGTGATGGCGATTGTTGGGCCCCACCCCAGATCTCCATTGGAAGCTTGATCTTTGGCCCTTTCTTTTGCATCCTGGCTCACACTTAGGGACTTTGCTGCTGATTCTTTTTCTCATCCATGGACCTGGCCCCAGAAGCACAAGATCCCTTGAGTAGCTGGGAAGGGAGGATGAACGCACTGGCCTGGCGTAGGCAAGTTCCTTGGACCTCGGAAGTTAGCAGTCTGGAACGTGGCCGTTTTTCTAAGACAGACAGATAGGTTCCCGCACCAGCTCACATGGCATATTAAATCCTGAATTTAGCTGGAATACTGTTGCGTCACAATGAAAAGGAGCAGGCCCTGCTGCTCTGGAAAAGCACTCTGAACCACTCCAAACAGGGTAGAGCTGTGTAACAAGAACATCATAAAGGAAGTGGGCGAAGGAGAGGTCGGGTCAGCGTGAGAGAAGTTACTGAGATTCTGAGGTTTGCAGCCATTGTCTTCAGAACACCAGGATTCTCGTCTTTATAAGCACTGTATTAAGTGTAGACCTGGGCTGTTACCTTCTTTTCTGGGAGCAAATTTCCCACTGGCACGAGCAAAGAATTCTGAGACAAGTTGGCAAGAGTTGAAATGGAAAGCTGGAGGTGTGAGGGGACCCAAGAGAGTGTGAGTGTGTCTGTCTGTTATCCAGAGCGTGGGCAGAGGGCGAGTGAGCCTGGGCTTTGAGAGGTGAGATGTAGTTGAGCATGGGTGGGTTCAGAATTCTCCCAGGCATCAGCAGAAGCAAGGAAGGAGAACAGATAATTACTGACCAGTGTTTGGGCCAGGCAGCGGCTGCTGGCTTGGACCTTTTGTATCTGCTCACCCATGCCTTAGCCTCATTGTCTTGTCTTCTTGTCATTTCTTTTTTTTATTGGATATTTTATTTATTTACATTTCAGATGTCATCCCCTTTCCCCATCCCTCCTCTAGAACCCCCTACCCTATCCCCCTCCTTCTTCTTGCTTTTTTTCTTTATTAGTATTTTAAGTTAACATACAAACTGCTGGGTTTTATTACAGCATCCTCATATATGTGTCATTAGAGTTCTGATTTGTTTCCCTCTGCCCCTTCCCTTTCTTCCTCCAGCTAGTTTCCTGTCACATGTATTCCATCACCCTCCCTCCTCATCCTTTTTTTTTTATTAGTAACTTTTTAAAAAAATGTTAATCAAAGGCTTTATAAGTTTGGTAATGCTCAATAACAAGATGCCCATACAATCAGAAGTGTAACCCTATACCCAACCTAGATATACCAACTATCTTTGACTGGCGGAGACATGTGAACATCCGCCTCCATGTTTCCTCTCTCTCTCTCTCTCTCTCTCTCTCTCTCTCTCTCTCTCTCTCCCTCCCTCCCTCCCTCCCTCCCTCCCTCCCTCCTTCCCTCCCTCCTCCTCCTCCTAGCTCCTCCTCTCCTTACTCCTCCCACCTTAGCTCTCCCTACGTATCACCCTTCCTGTTAAAATTAAAAAAAAAAAACTTTTCTCTCAAAATACAATTAGAGCATAACTATACCAATTTGTATCAGTAAGGTACAAGATAGACCTAATACCCAGTCCATCATTTTGTTGACTAACCAGAACCTCTGTCATCTCTCCTAACTAACAGACTTAGTTCTGAACCTGGCTTTTTTCTTGGCTTTAGAATGAATGTCAGCTGAAAACCATCCTCTCAAATCTTTTCTCTCAAAGTAAATAGCAGGGATTGGCTATGAGACTATAAGTCTTCAACCTCGTTAGAAATCCAGAATGACTTAATTAACTGAAATTATGGGAAGCACAAAGCATAGCTTCTAAAACTTAGCCAATTTATAGAGACCGCTGGACACCTGGGCAGTCCCTATACTACAAAACGTTGGAGCATCCAATCTTCAGCCTTCTGGCCCAGGATCATCTGACAGACCTAGTGATGCAGAATTATTAAGGGCTGATTACTCTGTCTTGGCAGATATAATCAGTCGACTATTCTGCAAGTGTGTCCTTTTCCAGACAGTAATTTGTCTGTGGATGAAAAGAGGCAATTCTTGCCTAGTGACTGTCTCACCACAACTGGAGCAACTCCAAAGATGCTCAATTTCTTCTTAGAATCCAAGACAGGAAGCAGGACAGGAGCAGACAAGTCTCTAATCATAATGAACATTAATACAGAAATGTTTGTAACGTCAGTTCTGTGGACTTCTGACATTTTGAAAACCAACTATCCATGTAAGGCATTCTGGACTGTTGTCTGTTAACTCCTCTCAGCTATTTCTAAATAAAATATAGAAAACACCCTAACAATAAACTCAGAGCCATGAATTTGCTATTGGCCCTTAACTCACAGGCTAACCATATCAAATCAGTTAAAAGAATTAAAGAATGGCTGGGCCTAAACCTTGTATTCCTAAAGTGTTATATAGGCACAATGCCTATGAGAGTAACAATATTAATCTCACTTTTATATCAATAAGAAACTCGTACCAATGAAAACCTTAAATTTGAAATCAAAGTAAATTTTGTACCATTTAAGAAATTTTAACTTCGCCGGGCGGTGGTGGCACACTCCTTTAATCACAGCACTTGGGAGGCAGAGACAGGCGGATTTCTGAATTCGAGGCCAGCCTGGTCTACAGAGTGAGTTCCAGGACAGCCAGGGCTATACAGAGAAACCCTGTCTCAAAAAACCAAAAAAGAAAGAAAGAAAGAAAGAAAGAAAGAAAGAAATTATAACTTCAGCTTATATAGATAACAATTATACAGATTTCTACCAATAGGTTATGGCTATGCAATAAATAAATTCTAGCTATTCCTCCCTATTCCAACAAAACAACTACTTTTCCCTAGAAAGACAGTCCAATATTAACCACCTCGGTCCCCAAGCCCAGGGAATAGGGGCACCGACTCTTCATTAACTTCTTCAAGCTGGTTACGGGCGTTGAGATATTAGAAGAGGGGCGGGGGGGGAATTGATAAGCCTCTGACGTCTGTGTCTTCACTGCATCCAGCTGAAATTCCAGGACATCAGAGGTTCGAGCAGGTCTGCTCAGCTTGCTTGATGAGTATGTACACCAAGACTGTATATTCTGCAATATACAATTCTCAAAACAAATTTTAGTATCAAGATAATTTTTTGGCTACTCCAGCTTGTTTCTTAGGACCATTTGCTTGAAAAATTGTTTTCAAGCCTTTTACTCTAAGGTAGTGTCTGTCTTTGTCACTGAGGTGGGTTTCCTGTATGCAGCAAAATGCTGGGTCCTGTTTGCATGTCCAGTCCATTAGCCTATGTCTTTTTATTGGGGAATTGAGTCCATTGATGTTAAGAGATATTAAGGAACAGTGATTGTTGCTTCCTGTTATTTTTGTTATTAGAGGTGGAATTATCTTTGTGTGGCTATCTTCTTTTGGATTCATCGGAAGAGGATTACTTTCTTGCTCTTTCTAGGGTATAATTTCCCTTCTTGTATTGGAGCTTTCCCACTATTAGCCTTTGTAATGCTGGGTTTGTGGAAAGATAATGTGTAAATTTGGATTTGTCATGGAATATCTTGGTTTCTCCATCTATGGTAATTGAGAGTTTTGCTCGGTATAGTAGCCTGGGCTGGCATTTGTGTTCTCTTAGGGTCTGTATGACATCTGTCCAGGATCTTCTCACTTTTATAGTATCTGTTGAGAAGTCTAGTGTGATTCTGATAGGCCTGCCTTTATATGTTACTTGGCCTTTTTCCTTTACTGCATTTAATATTCTTTCTTTGTTTTGTGCATTTGGTGTTTTGATTATTATGTGACAGGAGGTATTTCTTTTCTGGTCTAGTCTATTTGGCGTTCTGTAGTCTTCTTGTATGTTTATGGGTATCTTGTTCTTTAGGTTAGGGAAGTTTTCTTCTATAATTTTGTTGAAGATATTTATTGGCCCTTTAAGTTGGGAATCTTCACTCTCATCTATACCTATTATCCTTAGGTTTGGTCTTCTCATTGTGTCCTGGATTTCCTGGATGTTTTGTGTTAAGGACTTTTTGCATTTTGCGTTTTTTGGACAGTTGTGTCAATATTTTCTATGGTATCTTCTGAACCTGAGATTCTCTCTTCTATCTCTTGTATTCTGTTGGTGATGCTTGCATCTATGACTCCTGATTTTTTTCCTAGGTTTTCTATCTCCAGGGTAGTCTCTCTTTGTGATTTCTTTATTGTTTCTACTTCCATTTTTATGTCCTAGATGGTTTTGTTTAATTTCTTCCCCTGTTTGGTTGTGTTCTCTTGTAATTCTTTAAGGGATTTTTATGTTTCCTCTTTAAGGGCTTCTATCTGTTTACCTTTGTTCTCCTCAAATTCTTTGAGAGTGTTATTTATGTCCTTCTTAAAGCCCTCTATCATCATCATTAGAAGTGATTTTAAATCTGAATCTTGCTTTCCTGGTGATGTGGGGAATTCAGAACTTTCTAGTGTGGGAGAACTAGGTTCTAATGATGCCAAGTACCCTGGGTTGCTGATGCTTATGTTCTTGCGCTTGCCTTTCGCCATCTGGATCTCCTTAGTGCTACCTGCCCTGTCTCTAACTGGAGCCTGTCTTTCCTGTTATCTTGATTGTTTCAGAATTGTGTGGGGTGGACGTTACTACTAGGGTTACTACTAGCTCCTGGGAGGCCTGCTTCCTCTGGTTTTTGTGAGATTGGGTGCAGAGCAGCCACCCAGGATCTACTCAGTGCTCGGGCCCATACTGAAAGGAACCAGTACTCCGGGCCAGGAATGAATTCCTGGGTCCTAGTGGGTCCCAGTTATTCCCTGTTTGGGGCGGGTGTTGCTGTCTCCTTACCTAAGATGCTGCCCAGGTTAGAGCTCCTGGGAGGCCTGCTTTCTCTGGGTTTTGTGAGATTGGGTGCAGAGCAGCCGCCCAGGATCTGCTCAGTGCTCTGGCCCAGACTGGAAGGCCCTTCTTGTCATTTCTGTGGCCAAGGATGGTCATATGACCAAGGGCCTTGCCTGTGGCCAGGGACAGTGCACTGAGATGAGCTGAACCCACTCTCTCTTCCTTCCTAGGGATCTGATTTGAGAAGCATTCCAAGCAGTTTTCAAGCCAAGAAGGAAAGGTTGTTGAGTCAGCGTTGTGTTACTGTAACAAAATGCCCAAGATAAGTCAGTAAAGGTAAAGGTTGACTCTGCTCAGAGTCTCAGAGGTTTCCATTCATGGTCACCTGATCCTCTCATTTTGGGCATGTGACAGCCTAATACAATATGGTGTGAGAGCAAAGGCTGGGCTCCCAGCCTCCCCTTCAAGGGTACATGTTCAGGAAACTAACTTCCTTACATGAGGCTTTATCTCTTAAAGGTCCTATAACCTTCCAGTGAGGTGATAGGCCTATGGCCAAGCTTGTACCCCATGGGATTTGGGAGGGGACTTCCAAACCACTGCAGAAGGGGCTCAGGGCTGGCCCCGCAGTGCTTCTCACATCCACAAACAAGCGTCTGCTAGCTGCGTTTCCTGGGGTGCTGTGCACATTCCTCTCGATTTTGTGTTACACTAATTCAGCCTTTTCTGTTTCTGTATAATACAAATTGTAAGAGCTGACAGCTGAACAGCTCGACCGGAGAGGCAAGGTAGCCTTAATGAAATAAATTAATTGAATAAGACTGCCCAACAAATGGCTCCATTATACCCAAGAGAGCCTGTGACTTAATTACTGATGTCACTTATCTTTCCATTTGTACCTCAACAATAAGTGATTCATTTCTCATTAACACTGGGTTATCTTCCAAAAGGAAGAAAATAGGGCAAAAAATATCAGGAAATGGGTGTGCAGGCTGACTTTGTTTCCTATCTCGTTATCCTGGGGACTCATACCAGACTCTGCTAATTAGAAGGGCACTTCAAGCACCCTACTCCTGTCCAGTCTCAGAGAGAAACCCCACTGGGAACATGCCCTTCTCTTGGGAAGAGATGATGGGGTGTCTACAAGGGAAAAGGGTGTCCTTCCTCCAGCTGGAAGGAAGATGGAGGCTGTCAGTCTGTGTATGACAGATGTGACTGGACTGAGTGGCTACAGAGGCCCTGCCTAATCCGAGTCTTCAGCGGTTGGAAGGGAATGGCCTTCAGTGTTCCAACTGTTCCTGGGAGATCGGGGCTAATTAACACTGGAACAGGTGTGAAGAGGACCCGACTTGATCTGGCCAAATTAATTGCTGAAATTGGCCTTGTGTTTGGTAACTGGAAACAGCAAATTTACTCCAGCCGGATACAGCTAATCCCTAGCTGCTCTGTAGCTGTGTGTAAAACACACTGGACCCCTGGAGAACACAAACAAAGAGGGATTTGCAGCAATGGTAAAAACACATCCTTGCCTGGGAAGGTTGGGAGCCTCTGCAGCCACAGATGGTAGCCCAGGATCTGGGACAGCCTGGCTTAGGCCTGTGGCAGCCACAGAATTGTTAATGGGGTCCCCCTCATTCTCAAAAGGCACCCCAGCTTGGACATATATTAAATGGCTACTGGACGCTGGTTTTAGCTATTTCTCTTTCTTTACCAGGAGAGTGTGGTTGTAGGATCAATCCCTGGCTTCTGTGAACAGGACTTTTGTCATCTCATTCCTGTTCCTGTGATGAAACACCCTGACCAAAGCAGCTTAGCAGATAAGGAGTTATTTTACCTCACAATTCCTATCATCATCCATGACTGTGGAGAGGCCAGAGTAGGAACTTCAAAGCAGGGGCAACTTCAGTTGAAAGTACAGACAGAACCATGCATGCCTAACTACTCCTTTCTCTACTCTTCAACAGTCCACGATCCAAACACAGGGAATGGTGCCGCCCACAGTAGGCTGGATCTTCTTACATCAATCAATATAATCAAGACAGTCTCTCATGTACAAACCTAATCCAGATGTTCACTCACCAAGTCAGGCTCTTTCCCAGTGATTCTAGATTGTGTCAAGTAGACAATTAAAACTAATCATCACGGATCTTAACTGGAGATGGGGTCTCTGTAGACGAAGCAGTTAGGATGAGGTCTTAGGGTGGGCCCTATTCAAGTATGACCAGAGGGAATAGGAACTCAGACTTGTGGGGAAAACACCATAGGAACATGAAGGCTGATAACGGTGATGCTTTTGGGAGCCAAAGAACACCAGTAAACCACCGAGATCCACGGAAGGAGCCTGGAACAGATTGTTCCTCTGGTCCAACCCTGCTGTCACCTTGGTTTCAACTTCTGACCTACAGAACTGAAACTAAAATACCTATTGTTTAAGCTGCCCTGTCCAGGGCACTTCATCCAAACAGCCTTTGCAAACACATCCAGGTGGATTCTGGTTTCAGAGTATCTAATAACACGCTAATTACTCTTAGTTTGTACCTTGACAGTACTGGGCTACCCAGTGACAATGACTGATGCTAGGGCTGAGGAAGAAGCTGGTATCGATAGAAAGGATATGTCACCTTCATTCTGCTGGACTCTAGGAATAGCATAATGTAGGTACCTCAAGGTGACATCAGGCTGGAGGAAGGGTGGATTGTACAGGTGACCTTGTGCTCAAGTCAAAACAGTGCATATGTCTCAGTGCCCGCCTCCCGCCACCATCGGGTCAGGGATGTAAGGTGTGGGGTGGTACACTGCAGAGAAATCCCCTGAGCTTGGCTGGGAGGATTCAGCTCCCCGAGGAGGGACAGCTCAGCAGGGGCTACCTGGACTTTCAAAGACAGAAGAAACAGGAAGATGTGTTGTGGTGCTGGGACATGAGGAGGCGGAGTCTGCTTCACTCGGAGTCATCCAGCTGCTGGACTGGAGAATATACACCTGTATATTCTGTAGGGTTTCCCAGTCTCTCTTGTGCTTCATGGCCTCAGTTGTCAAAAGACTAATGTCTGCAGACCACACCTCAGGCCTGAGGCAGGAGTGTGGAGACAGACTGAAGAATTTCTGATTCGTGGTCCAGGGCAGGGACATGAGGGTCCATGCCTAGACCAAAACCACCAGTTCTGAGCAAGAGGAGCTCAGGGAAGCAAAGGTGACTTGGAGGGGACCCCAAAGGGAAAAAGCTACATGTGGCCCTGAAGGGGAGAGAGGGATGAGGGTACCCAAAAACCTGAAACCCTGGTTCCAAAGGGAGCTATCCTGATCCACGATCTACCCAGCCAAGAGTTTCCATGGAATTGGCGTGAAGAGGCCATGAGTTACACCTCAAACCGTAGGGCCCTGGCATTTCCTGGGTACAGAACAGCAGAAAGGGTCGCACAGGAGAGTGAGGTTTTCTGGGTGGATTTCTCTGTTGGGTACTGAGGTCACAGTTTATTCTCTGTAGCTGGCCCCTATTGACTTTGTGTATCTGTGTCTGGCCAGCCCAAGGCAAAGTGTTTGGGTAGAATGAAACTGGGCTTTGATTTTGTAGGCACAGCATGAATTATATAAGCTCACAGGTCTGTGTTTCAAAATGAAAAAAAATAGGAATAATTAAGGTCCTGAAGCTTCCTTCTGTCCAAACCAATCCTGAAAACCCACTTTTGGAAGATCCTTACCTGTCAGCAAATCAGAAACATACGGGTTTAATTTCTCCAAAATGTACTGGGTTGGGGGAGGGCAGGGGCAGACGGAGCAGCGGGACCTGGCAGTCCACATCTGAGGAGTTGTCAAACCCTAAATATCTCGTACTCTCCAAACAGCGCTGTGCTGTCTCCGCAGCGTCATCTGTCCAGCCCAGCCACTGAGTTCCTTGCCACACCATCTAGAATTTTCTCTAACTGTATGCTGTTCTTCAGGTCTGTTTCAGCTACCAGAAGAACACCACCCACATGCCATAGTGGGACTTGGAACAGACACTTATACACCTGTGAGTGGTCAGGATGGCTTAGTCCTGCCTAGATTGACAAGACATCTTCTTTGTTTGCCACCTCACAGTGGTAGGAGAGCAAGGTGGAGTGTGGGGTCCAGAAAAATCTAACAAGAAGGACTGTGAGATTAACATATGAAGGAAGCCAGCTGGCAGAGAGGGACACCAGAAAGGCCAACAGGTAGCAGGTAGGCCATGCAGCATTAGCACATGATGTGTAAACACAAGGAATGCTGGCCCTGTGCAAGTGGCCTATAAAAGTTCCAACCCTTCGAGCGCGCTACCATGGAGCTTCTAACCTCCTCCTGGCTCTGGTCACTGCCTTAGAAGTTCTTATTTCTTTATAAACTGACTCTTTCCTCTACAATCTACATTTCTCGGCCTGATTTTGTTTTCGGCCTTGGAAACGCCATCAGCTGCCTGCTGGGTCGCATATTCAATGCCGACATGACCCAGCAGGTCTCAAGACTTGTTAGCCCCCGTGATCTTACGAGGCAATCCACCTTCATTACACACCTCTTCATATGTACACAGAAAAGCTCGCTGTATTTGTGGGCTAATGTAAAGTCCAAGGCCATGCCACATGTTAACACTCTTGCCAGCTGCTCCAGGTGACAGCTCAAACCATTTACTTCCAAGTCTGCTTTGCAAGACCAGCCCTGGCTTAGGGCTCAGAATACACACACACACACACACACACACACACACACACACACGCACGCATACACATCTCACCATCTTCCCAGTGAACACTCTGGCTGACTGGGATCTGTTTAGCATCCACATGTCCTGTCTGTGTTAAGACGGTTTTGTTCCTCGGAAGGGAGTGGAAGATTGGTGAAATCGTGTTTGCATGTCTTCTACTACACACATCAAGTGTTCAGAGATCTGGAGGGAGGCTCCCAGAGTCTTTGGCTGCTGCTTATGAGGTATGAGGGAGAAATTCTTAGTGAGCTCCAACATCCACAAGACTGAAGTGCAATTCTCTGGTTTTCCTCCATTTTTCCACCCTCCCATTGGACATTTGCATAGAAACACTTGTAGCAATGGAGTGTAGGAATGGTCTGTTTGCCTTTGGAGATGGTTCCTTTTGAGCCAGACAACCTTTTCTCTATGATTTCAGGAGCCAACAGGTTGATAGTGGATGAGGAAGGCTGGGACTGGATAGAGTGGCAGGTGGGATGGGATGTCCACTGTGGGGAGTCCTTGGTTTGAATGAACGACCTGGAACATAAGACAGAATTGAGGATCAGGCTCCTGACAGTGGATGTGATTCAGTTTGGCCAAGGGACTGAAAACGTTTTTTTTGTCTTTTTGTCTTAGTTAGGGTTTCTATTGCTGTGAACAGACACCATGACCAAGGTAAGTCTTATAAGGACAACATTTAATTGGGGCTGGCTTACAGGTTCAGAGGTTTAGTCCATTATCATCAAGGTGGGAGCATGGCAGCATCCAGGCAGGCATGGTGCAGGAGGAGCTGAGAATTCTACATCATCTGAAGGCAGCTAGGAGAAGACTGACTTCCAGGCAGCTAGGAGGAGGGTCTCAAAGCTCACCCTGAAAGTGACACACTTCCTCCAACAAGGCCACACCTCCTAATAGTAGCACTCCCTGTTCTAAGCATATTCAAACCACCACACTTTTAAAATGTTTTTAATTGATGTCTAGCAGTTGCACACACTCGTTGGGTAAGGTGGTGCTCCCATTCATGTTCCCAGTGTCTAATGATCAGGTCAAAGTGCCTAGGGTGGCCCTTGTCATCAGAAGGCAGACTTCTATTTTCAAAGGGTTAAGTTTTGTGGCTCTGAATCATGGGCTAGTCTCTTGCGAGTAAGAATGAGGAAAATACCATTTTCCATTTTAAAAGCATCTCTCAATGCCATCTGCCTAAAGCCAGGAGCCAGTGTCCTCTCTAAAGGCCACATATTAAAGCCCCACTCTTTGGTCACTGCTGGCTCAGTGAGCTTTTGTAAGCAGGGTTGAACAAAAGATGGCTTTATCTTCAGCCTACCCACTTCCAGGCCAGATTGGCTCATACATGATGGACAAAGGACCTGGGCCTGAGATGGAGAACGGAACCTAGTGAGACACTTGCTCTGGGGAGAGAAATTGAGCCCAGAGCTCCATTCATTCCCTCTGGCCTTTGAGATGGATATCAATATTGTGGCAGCTGAGGCTTAATTACTAGCTAAGGGGCAAGCAGGGCTCTTGCTCCCTGCTTCTCACTGAGGTGGCCTCCCTAGTCTTGCTCTCTGGGTATCAGCAGTGTCAGATGCCAGCTGCTTCTGGCAGTGTGGAATCCCCAGGGGGCATGAGGATTACAGAGCATCCTAGAGATCTTCCCAGAGAGGTACTTTGAAGTTGCAGCCAGGATTGGGAGCCACTGAACTGTAGAAATGAAAACTATTCATTCTCTGGCTAGGTTTCTAGAGGCTTTGGGCTATCTGTCTGTCACTGTGGCTGACTCTGTGACATTTGTAGGCATAAGGAAAGAGCTACATCTGAAAGATTATTCTGCCCTGGGAGATGGGAATTCACTGTCACCGGATCTATTGTTAGGGAAGTGAACAACACACACACACACACACACACACACACACATAAACACACGCATACACACACAAAAACACACATACACACATAAACACACACATACATATAAACACACACACAAACACACACACACATAAACACACACACATACATATAAACACACATACACACACAAACACACACACACATACACACACAACTCCTATGTCCTCTGTTGAAAACCCCTCACAGCGGGCGTGACTGGGCATGTCAGATATGTAGCTGCAGAACCAGTTGACCTGATGACCTCAGTACCTAATCTGCCCCTCAGTCGTTCATCACCCACAGTTTGGTCTTATCATTCCAGTGACTCTGGAGGCCGAGGCTGGAAGATTGCAAGTTTGAGTCCAACCTCACAAGATAATAAGGCTTATCTTTTTTAAAAGTTCTTAATTTACTTCTGGGGCCTTTCTAAACCCTATAAATGACACATCCTTCTTTAACAAAAATGTCCTAACTTTGGTGGCCCATTACAAAAGGACAGGGGAGATAATTTACTTATTTTATTACATTATAATTATTACTGCATGGATCCACGTGTGTCTATGTGTGATCGACCTCATGGGAGTGCTGGGATTACAGATTCTCACCACTGCATCTGGCCCTCTTATGCTGAATCCAAGGCCTAAGCTCCGGCTGTCAGCCTTACAGGCCAGTGTTTACTCAGCAAGCCATCTCACCAGCCAGGAGATGCACCCTGTGCACGGGCAACATAGGAAACTGCCTGCTGTCTTCTGTTCATATGGAGAGCACCCTCTATCAACCCAAGTTCAGAATCTTCCATGGTAAAAAGAAGACGTTGTTTGGGATCTTAGATATTGCAGTCCAGGGAACACAGGTTGGCATAGTTCCAGGTCAGCATTAAGACAGCTCAGAAAACTGGAGCTTAGAGGGACAGACTGTATTATGCTGTTACAAAGTACTAAAAGCTCTCCCATGGAGAAAAGAAACAATGACAGGTGCCAGGGGCTGTTTTGATTATTTATTTACATATTTGTGTAATTACTTATTTTCTTTATTTTTGAGACAGTGTCTTAAAATTTTTGAGGCAGGCTGGTTTTAAATTCATGTTGTAGCTGAAAGTGACCTTAAACTTGTGATTCTCCTGCCTCTGTAGCTCCAGGTACTGGCTTTGCAAGCATGTACCTTCATATCTAACTTGACAGAAGATATATATACTTGGGGCAAAAATAAAATAGCTCAAGAGATGCCTTATGTCTTAGTTGATGTCTTAGGGTTTCTAATGTTGTGAAGAGGCACCATAACCACAGCAACTCTTATGAGGGGGCTGGCTTACAGTTCCGAGGTTTAGTCCATTATTGTCATGGCAAGAAGCTTGGCAGCCTGCTGCAGAGATGGTGCTTGAGACAGAGCTGAGAGTTCTACATCTGGATCAACAGTGCCCAGAAACTATTCTACCCAGCATGCGGACCTACAGTGTATAGACCTGTAGCATATAGACTTGCAGCATGTGGACCTGAAACTTATGGGCCTGCAGTGTATAGATCTGCAGTGTGCTGGCCTGTAGCTTGTAAACCTGCAGCATGTGGGCATACAGCTTTCAGACCTGCAGTGTGCAGTCCTGCAGCATATAGACCTTCAGCATGTGGACCTGATGTATGTGGACCTGCAGCATGCGGACCTGTGTACAAATCTGCAGCATGCAGACTTGTAGTGTGTGGTCCTGTGTGCAGTTCTGCAGCATGCAGACCTTCAGCGCCCGCATCATACGAGGGCTTCTTGCCCAAAACTGCTGCATCAGAGTCTGCATTGTAGCAGTGTCTTAGCATGACTCCGGGACACACACATCACACTGCTGCAAATCAAATATTTAAAAGTAATTTTAAACCATTAAAGAAAATCATGAAACCTTTGCTTATTCAATCAGCACAGCCTAAAATAAGAAGCTCCTGCTGCAATGTGCTTGTTGCCATGATCCTTTTCACTGGGTACTACAGGCAAGACTGGAAAGGAATGCATTGCTGTTTTATTGTTTTATTTATTTTTTATTCACTTTACATCCTGACCACAGCCCCCTCCCTCCTCTCCGCCCAGTTTCACCCTCCCCCATCCCCCTCCCCCCACCCCCTTCCTCTTCTCCTCTGAGGAGAGAGGCCTCCCCCAATGTACCAACCGGCCCTGGCACATCAAGTCATAGCAGGACTAGATACATCCTCTCCCACTGAGTCTAGACAAGGCAGTCTAACTAGGGGAAAGAGATCCAAAGGCAGGCAACAGAGTCAGAGTCAGCCCCTACTCCACTTGTTAGGGGGCCCACGTGAAGACCAAGCTGCATGTTTGTTACATGTAGGGGGACTCGGTTGGTTTCACAGTGGTTCAGTCTCTGTGAGCCCCATGGGCCCAGGTTAGTTGACTCTGTGGGTTTTCTTGTCCTTCATCCCTCTGGCTCGCTCAGTCCTTCCTCCCACTCTTCCACAGGAGTCCCCGAGCTCTGCCTAATGTTTGGCTGTGAGTCTCAGCATCTTTCCATCAGTGGCTGGATGAAGCCTCTCAAGAGGACAGTTATGCTAGGCTCCTGTCTGCAAGCACATCAGAGTATCATTAACAGTGTCGGGGTGGGCTCTCTCCCATGGGATGGGTCTCACGTTGGGCCAGTCATTGGATGACCATCCTCTCAATCTCTGCTCCATCTTTATCCCTGCACATCTTGTAGGCAGGACAAATCTGTGGGTGGATTGGTGTCCCCCTCCTTCCACTGGAAATCCTGCCTGGCTACATGAGGTGGCCATTTCAGCCTCTTTATCTCCCTGCTGCTAGGAGTCTCAGCTAGGGTCATCCCCATAGTCTCCTGGGAGCCTCGCTTGTCCCAGGTCTCCAGCTCATCCCAGAGACCCCTCCACCAATTTCCCTTCTCTCTCCTAGCTCTCTTGCCCCCACTCCTCATACCTGCATTTCTAAAGGGACACTTATTTGAGAAGCCTTGAGACACTGCAGCTCTCTAGAGGTGCACGTTTCTTCTGAAGACTTGATGTTGGAAGGACCTTGGAATGCTAAAAGCTTTAAGATTTGGTGAAAGGCTTTCATGGCAGCTGGTTAGGGGTTTCAATCCTCTTTTCCTTTACCCACAGATCCTTGGGTTTGCAGTTGGAGGGAGGAAGCCCTTGGCTAAACCTGTTTTCTGGATTCTTGGCAGGCTGCGAGTGGGCAAGGGGCGAGCAGCAAAGCGTCAGGAGAGGATACAGGAAGATGCTTTAGGGGAGACGCCACAGCATCTTTCTGACCCCGTTGTCAGTGCTGCTTCCTTCCCAGCATTTCCTCATATTAGAGAATGAAATCATCATTGTTTTGAGTCTCTGTCTTTTAGGAACTTGATATTTGTAGTCGAACTCCACTCCTGACCCATACACAACCCAACTTGATTATCAATAAATTATCACTTATAGACAGGACGAAATACTATACAGCATTAAAAAATCATGTGGTTTCAAATTATGTTGCAGAGAGGACATCTCCCCCTTCACATCAGTCTCCCATGCACTCCTGATCACAGTGCTGTGGCAGCAGGGATAACGTGGGGTAGCTGGAGAACGAGGACTCATTGCCATCTCTCTCTATCCCCAACACCTTGACATGGTTCAAGAGTTGGGTGCAGCTATAGAAATGATTTGAAAATGATTCTTGAAATTATCTCTTTGCATGAGAAAAAACACACTGGTATGGTTTCTGTTAAAGCAAAGGGCTCACTAATGGAATCTAGCACAGTTGTGTCACTTTTATATTAAAATGCCACATATATATCACACACACACACACACACACACAAACTAATGTTTCTGGTGTTATGAAGTGCTGTCCTTAGAGAGCATCAGCCATTTCTATCTCATTTTATCTCGTGACTTCCTCCAAGGGACAGCGTACAGGATCCTACAGGTGACTTTCTCTTTCAGATGGTCTATTGCTTCGCTGCCCCTCCCCACTCTATGCAGCCCAGTTTTCCCACTTCATGGGTTCCTTTCTAGTTTCCCAACCTCCATCTGCACTTATTCCCCCTTAAACACACACACACATACACACACACATATACACACACACACATACACACACATACACACACACACACATACACACACACATACACACACACATACACACACACACATACACACACACACACATACACACACACACACACACTTAATAATTAGAGCTAGGATCCACATATGGGAGAGAACATTAGGTTATAATTCTTTATATCTAGAAGATATAAAGAATTTCAAGATTTAAACAGCAAAATTGCCAGTCAATAAGCGGGCAATGAGCTGACATATTGTTTTCAATAAAGTAAGATAACAAACAGCCAATAACTGCTTCTGAAATCTGTTCAACATTCTTAGCCACCAGAGAACTGCAAACCAAAGCTTCTGGCCTTCTCTTCTACTAACTCCCTCCCATGGGGATGTATTCATTGTTAAATCCCTCAGTTTGCTTGCTGTTATCCATGTGCTTCTGCCTAATTCCTTGGTCTAGGACACAGGGATCTATGACCCCACCAGAGGTGCATTGTGGACATCTAAAATTGTCGACATTAAAGTGTGTAAGCCAGCACTGTAAAAGTAGTAATTCCTGAATGGCCAGATTCCCATTCTTAAAATTATTCTGTTGTTGTTTTAAAAACCATATTTAAGTGTTTCTACACTATATATCTATCAGTATGTGGGGAAACGAATGCCCCTGGGATTAGTTCTAGTCCTAACCTTTGAATATATTCACTTACTGGGCACATTTTCCTCTGAGCTTCTTGCCATCCTAAGCGAAGTGTTTCACCCATGTCTGAGAGAAGGGTAGAGGCAGGAGAGGGGAGTGGGCAGTAGTATACCATAGACAAAAAGCGCTTCAGGTGTTGGGGTGGAGAAATGGCTCAGTAGTTAAGAACTCTTGTAACTCTTTCAGAAGATCCATGTTTGCCTCCTAACACCTGTGTCGGGTGGCTCTCAACTCCCTGAGGATCAAGTGTCCTCTTCAGACCTCCTCAGCTACCCACTCATTAACGTGCCCATATACATGGAGACATCCATACAGACAAACACTCAAATCAATCCTCAGGACATTTCAGGCAGACGAGTAGCTCAGTGGTTGACGACTTGCTTAACATGTGGGCAGTCCAGGGTTCTGTTCTCAGCAACACACACATGCATGCACAAGCACACACACTCATGTAGATCTGTGATATCAGATTGCCCAATAAAGGGCATTTCTCTCTTTGTGTTCAGTCTCCTGTGGAATCCTAGCGACTGCACAGTTGGGGTCCTCATATCTGTAGGTTCCTGTTCTCAGATTTAACCAGCGGAAGATTTAAAACCCATGGCAGCAGGGAGCATGGGATCTGTACAGTATTCTGAACAGATATTTGGATTTTTTGTTTATTTTTGATGTTGTTACCAGGCTTTAAAAACCCAATATGATAACTATTTATGCTGTTCTACGCCCTTTAAAGTGACCTATGGGTGACTGAAAGTATATGACTGGGCTGAAAAGATGGCTTGACAGTAAATAGCATTTGGGCTCTTCTAGAGGAACTCACAACTGCTTGTAACTCCAGTTCCAAGGGACTTTCTGGCCTCTGTAGGCATCCATGTCTGCCTCAGGCTGCTTGTCTGCCTCAACTCTGGGGTGCCCAATCACCTCCAGCAAGCCACTCAGGGGAGACAGAACACAGTCTGTGATAGAGATCCCAGCCCAAGTTTTCCTGGGTGAGAAACAGCAAGGTCTGGGATAAATGCTGTGGGTTCCAACCTCCTGTGTCCCCAGACACAACTGAGGTTTGTGGGGAGTTGGGAACAGGTCAGAGGGTCTTCTTTTTCCCTACACTCCAAGCAGGAGGGGGATAGCTGAGCACAGGATGGGGATGGGGACAATCCGGTTTGGTTCTGAGTGCAGAGAGTACAGAAGGTCTGGAAGAGAGAAGGCCTTCTCTGGGAGATTTGGGTGAGGCTCTTTATGACCAAGACTTCCTCCTGAAGCTATCCTTGAAGAAGGAGAAGGTCCTTGCTTGTCCAAACTGCTTTATTTGATGTTGGATGTGAATGCATACACTTTACTCAGGGTGAACCAGGGATTGAATACCTTTTGTGAGAAGAATCCCCAGGAAAGGATGGTCATTGGCTAAACACTCAGGGTCTAACTAAATACCTCATTAGCATGGAGAATTTCAAGTTTTTATGCTACATGACTGATTGCCATGGTCCTTTCAGTGGGGTGTCATGTTTACGTGTTCCAGATCAGGTAGTTTGGCAGGGAGCTGGCCTCACCCTTACCATTCTCAATTCTGAGATTTCCCGGAGTTTAGGCTGGGTCAACCTTACCAGTTCTTCTTTCTGGTGGCATGGTCCACTTACCTCAGACACACCCATGAAGCACATACACTCACACAGACACTTTTAAAGTATACAGGAAGATGTGACAGGTTCTAGGCAAAGACCATACCATCAAGAACGCCATCATTGTGGTGTTTTCTATCCTTCCATGCTGGACCAATCTTCAGTGGATGGACTTCACGAGTGTTTGGAAGACTAAAGAGTCTGAAATCTGATGATACCTATCTGCTAAACCACTTTTCCCAGGAGTCCCTGCTCTATAATCAGGCTGTCCCTTCAAACCATTTGTCTTTCCCATCCCTGCCCCTGTCCCACCACGCCACGCAGAGTTCTATATTCACACAACATGGTTATCTCTCTCCTCTTCTGTGCAGGGGATGCTCGTTGATCATAGGTTCCTTCCCTGGCTCACATACCCAACTGGCTTACTCAATAGGTTTTTAATAACCCTCATTGGTTAGGTAAGAAAATGGACTCCTGTGAAAGCATTGGCTTGCGACCACACACACACCCTGCCCCACCACCCCCATGTGGAAGATGGCAGAGCCAGGACAAACACCAATCCTGGCAGATTGGCTCCCAGACCAAGCAGCCTGCCCTAGATCTAAGGATTCTATATTGAACATTTTAAAGATTCCATCCTGTCATCCACAGCTTCCTATGGTTTCCATGGTGCCTCAGAGCCCTGCAGAATGGTGACTTGTAGCACTGAGAAGCAATACAGGGACTAGGGTTAGAGCAATAGAAAGCCTCCAGCTCAGTGGCATCCTCACATCCTGTGTCTAGGTCTTCTTAGTCAAGGAACTTGAGGTAGTCCCACGCCCCTCAGTAACTGGTACCTGTGTGGGCCTCAGGTTGACTGAATTTTAGCTGAAAGTTTGGGAAAACGCATCCGTCTCCACTCTGTGTCCCACCCCGCTAGAAAATAATATGGAGGAAATCAGAATGCTGGCTTTTAACTTGCTCAAACATTTTTATAATAGGTGATTCTATTTCATCTTCAGGCAGGCAATTTTGATATTAGTTTCATTAAAAATTGTCCTAACTGCTGAGAAGGCAGCATGGCTGTTAAAGCCATTGAAAGCTCGAGGGCTGTAGTTCAGATCCCTAGAAACCCTTACTGATTCTGGGTGGCAGTGTGATCTACCTGGGATTCCAGTTCAGGGAAGTGATCCCTAGAGTAAGCTGGCTAGCGAGACTAGCATGTGGGGAGCTCCTGATTTGGTAGAGAGACCCTGCCTCCATGGATAAAGGACAAGAGTCACAAAACAAATGACAATAATTTCCAATGTCAACCCCCAGTCTCCACACATGCACTCACCCATGCTTGTTCACATGTGTCCCACCTCCCAAATACACACACACACACACACACACACACACAGAGAGAGAGAGAGAGAGAGAGAGAGAGAGAGAGAGAGAGAGAGAGAATATTAAAAAGAAAAAAAACCCATAAAATTGCCGGACAGTGGTGGTGTATGCCTTTAATCCCAGCACTTGGGAAGCAGAGGCAGGCAGATTTCTGAGTTCGAGGCCAGCCTGGTCTACAGAGTGAGTTCCAGGACAGCCAGGGCTATACAGAGAAACCCTGTCTCCAAAAAAACAAAAAAACAAAAAAAAAACCAAAAAACTCATAAAATTGTTTTATTAAGAAGAAATCCATACGACATAAAATTAAACATTTTACAGAGTCCAGCGACAGTACTTCATCATGCTGGGAAGCCATTAGAGTTTCCCCTGTGCTGTAGGCATCAGGTAGCTGCCCAGGCCCCTCACTCTGGCTTCAGCAACCCCTGCTGTGCCGGTCTTAACAGACTCATTCAGCATGCACATCACTGTGTGGCCTGTGTCCACCTCTGTCTATTCCACCTGGCATGTTTTTCAGGGTCAGCTTGACACGTGTCAGCATGCCCTTCCTTTCTCCAGCTGAGTACTATCTCAGTGTATCGGAGCCCATGCTGTTTACCTACCCTCATGGACACTTCGGAGGGAACTCTTGTCTGCTGTAGATTGTTCTGCCGCGTTCTAGTACCTAAGAATGGGATTGTTGGGTCAGAGACTAGCTCTCCATTTAACTTCCAGAGCAACTTCGGTTTTTTAAAGCAAAAGGCTCAAAGAAACTGTGAGGTGTCCAAGGTCACATGACAAATGAGTAAACCCCATGAGCCAGGCTTACCTAGAGTCCATTCATTCACTCAACAAACATTTCCAGCTAGCCAAAGGAAGCCACTAAGGTGGATTTCACAACTCACAGGAAACCTTACGGATAAAAACGGGACTGCTTTAAAGCTGTAGCAGGCTTGGCTCCTACACAAATTCCTTTAAGTACGCCTTCTGAGCGAGCTGATTGGACACTGCGTCTCTGTCTTGCATGTATTTTACAGTCCTTGTGGGGTTCTCTCGTTTAACAGAAGCAAAAAGACCCCTCGCTGTCCCCAGTATCCTTCACCTCTTTTCTGCGTGGTGGACCTAGAGTGGGTTCCCACTTTGGTCTGAGATCTGATCCGGGATCCATTGATGGCACAGAGCTTAACCCGTTAAACATGGGCCAGGAAGAGGAGCAGGGGTATGGAGTCAACCTGGAGGGAGGAGGGGTGGTTCTTGAACAAAGGGGAGCATCATCCGCCCCCGCCCCCTAAGTCTGGCTGCAGAGCACAACGTCTGGGGACCAGCAACCCAACTCCAGCCTTCCTCCCTGCCCCGCCCTCTGCGGAGCCCACTGTGCGTGGCTGAGCTCACCTCCGCACCCTCACTGCGACGCCACCGCGCTCCGCCAATGGGACGCGGCTGTGCTGGTCTGCCTACCGGTGGAAAATTCCATGCTCTCTGCCGCAGCCCCTGAGGAGCATTGGGCTGTGGCGGGGCGCCTGCCCAGCCTGGCCTGATTATTGATTTAGGACCCAAACCGCGCTGCTCTTCCACTTCTAGGACAGCAGCTTTGTGAGCAAAAATCCTTGAGACACCGGTGGTGTGTGTCATTGAGGAGTGGGTGGATGGGTAGGTGTGTGTGTGTGTGTGGGGGGAAACAGAGGTGGCTTTCTCCTTGTGTATATTACAAACACCCGTTCTCACCTTGCCCACTTGCTGTCCCCTATGAATCCTGCCCCGAATTGTCCCCTTCTGCCCTCAACCCAAACTCCTAGGTGGGATTTGGCACCTCAGTGTATGTAGTGAAGATAAAGAACAGGGTGTCTTCTTTGATCTGCCTACCCTGGGACAAAGGTGGGGGGTCTAGACAGAAGGATCGAATTAGCAAAGATGTGGGACAACAATGAAGAGTCCCTTACAAGCGACTGACCTAGTGAGACAGTCTTGTGATTCAGACAGGCACAGAAGGGTCATGCTGGTTTGTCCGGAGCGAGGAGGGGGTGTTGGGTGTGGGTGCAGGAGACTGGGAGCTTGCCATGAGAGGAACGGGAGGTGCCAGAACCCTAGGGCTGTGTGACCGACCAAGTTAACTCCGTGTGAAATTATGTCAACCAGGGCAGCGGACCTGTTTCTGCCCTCCTAACCTGGAGGTAACCCGGAAAGCAGGAACCCTTGTTCCAGGAGCTGCCGCCAAAAGGGAAAAGGAACAGTTTCTTCCTGGAACAGGGTGCAGTGGGAGGGGACAGTGACAGTCATCTATATAGGATGTGGGAGTGAGAAACAAGGAGGAAATTATTCAGGTGTATTGCTTCTTGGAGCAAAGCGGCTCAGGAAGAACTGATGGACAGAGATGGAAAAGATAGAAACCCACAAAGAACCCCAAAGCCCTGAGGTAGGGACCAGGGCTCAGAATAGCAGCTGGGAACTAGGGCAAAGGCAGGTGCTTCAGCAGACTCTCGGAGTTGCTGATGTTGAAGGCACAAGAGGCCTCAGCCTTTGGAACCTCCTGCGCATCTTTCTTTGCTCTCCTTTCCTCTCCATGGCAACGTAGAAACTAGAACCCCAGTACCCTCCCCCACATCCCCAAAGGCAGCCATAAAATCTAGAAATACAAATCCAATCGTCCTCCCATCTGTTCCCGTAAAAACTAGCCATAATTCTCCGTGTCTGAGAATGGATCCTACCATCTCATTCCAGACGGGTCACACGATTCCTAGATGGGCAAGGAGAGTCAGGATCGACCTTGCTGTGCTCTGGGCCCATCTTGTTGGGATCTAGGAGTCACCCCACAAATCACAGGAACATTGATTTCAGTTAAACAGGGATGGCTTCTTGAACGCACCTCCCAAGACTGACAAGGACAACAGCTTAAAGCTGTATACTGGACATTTCTCAGAGGCGGCTTATAAAGACTAAAACATGGATGTTGGTTGTCTTTTTATTGAGAAGATTAAAGAAAAATAAAAATGTAGTCGGCAGTCATTGCTGATAAGGTCTCAGAGGGGTCTGCAGCAGAACTTTTGAACAGGGGCTTCAAGCGTGCCTGGTCTTGATTCCATTTGAGCTTTGGAACACTGTGGACCCCTTCTGGCCTTTTGTGTACTAGGTTACCTGTGCCAATCCCTTCTTACAAAAGCCTCTGGCTCCATTCACAATTCCAACAAATTGTGTAGATTGCCAACTCAGGCTCTTGAGTCCAGAGGCCACTTTGTAGAATGTCAGGCATCCTTACAACTGCTTGGATTTGTCTTCCTGGATGTGACCATGATCAACCCCCCAGCAGATAGAATATGCTCTGCTCTTAATTAGACTTTATCCTAGGTTGACAAGACTAAGCTCAAAAATACAGTTTTTCTTGGATTCCTGTTTGAACACCTGATCCCAACGCACGCAGCGGTTTGGCAAGATTGTGGACCCTTTTGTACTGTAGAGCCTTGCTGGAGGGACCAGTCGAGCAGCAGTGGCTTCGAGGTTTTAGGTTTTCTGTCCCTGCCCCCCTTCCAGCTCTCTCTTTGCTTCCTGAGCAGGAGACAGTGTGATCCAGGTTCTGGGAAGTCGATAACTAAAACTAACCACTGCATCCAACAAGTTGATACAGTGGTGTGTCCCTCGGATCTCGAGGGCAGGAACGTTACAGGAGTAGAATGTATGCTGGTCAATGTCTAAGGTGGGGCTGTAGTCCTTCTGGTTGGTAGACATAATGCATGCGGTCACTGGGAAGGTATAAGGTCCTGTGAGAATGGGCATATGCAAAAGAGACACCTTTGACCTTTCCTTTGGCTGGCTGACTATTGAGACAGCGGACCCAAGACATTTGAGTTTCTCTTTGGAATCTCAGGGTGGAAGAAGAGAAAAGTAGAACCAGCCAAAGGAGGAGTTTGTTTCTAGGAGAGATTCCAAACAGCTGTGACAATTGTCAGACCATTTTGTAAAAGAGATGGGTCCCAGACCCATTGTGCTGGGATGAAGCAGACAACACTTTGACCAGGACTGCATTGCTATGAATACATTTTGACCTCTATTTACTTTAAAGATTTATTTATTTTTATATGTGTGTCTTGCCTGCTTGTCAGTATGTATACCACATGCACACCTGGTGCCCTCTGAGGCCAGAATAAGGCATCAGATTATCTGGAACTGAATGAGATTCTCTGCAAGATCAACAAGTGCTCTTAACCACTGAGCCATCTCTCCAGCCCCTTGGCCCGTTTAAGTCTAGACCTCATGTCAACACAAAGAAGATGGGTTTAGGGCGGTTGCTGGACCTCTTTGTGTGTTCCTCTTTCTATTTGGCCACACTAATGGATATTTTTTTCTTTTATCTTTTTTCTTTCATTGTTGTTCACAGACTTCATTTCTATTAATTATGTTCTTAATCAGCTGTGTGTGTGTATGTGTGTGTGTGTGTGTGTGTGTGCACATGCGCACATGTGTGCATGTGTGTGTGTGGCTGAGGTTAGCTCATCAGGGTACCAGTGCCTTAGTTCTGACCCTAACAACTCTCATGACATGAGCAGGTATTTATTGAAGACTTGTTATGGCTTCCGGGTTGTACTGGACCATTGGTTCTCAACTTGTGGGTCATGACCCTTTCACAGAGGTCGTACATCAGATATGTCGCCTATCAAATGTTCCCATTACAATTCCTAACAGTAGCAAAATTACAGATATGAATTAGCAATGACTATACTCTCTTGATGTGTGTGTGGGATCACCACAACATGAAGAGCTGTGTTAAAGGGTTGCAGTACCAAGAGGGTTGAAAATCACTGTGCTGGAGGCTATGGGAACATGAGGTTCTATGACAGAGAACAGTGGCTTCATGGAGGCCAAAAGCAATGAGGGACCAGTATACACTGTTTTACCACTTGCCTCTCTTTGTGGAGAAGCCTTGAAAGCAGAAAGAATTCTAGAGCTTGGAATGCTCCAGGTTGTGCTGGGATCATAGGAGATGCCCAACGTGTAAGTGCAGACAGGCGGTGACTCAGGTGGAGGGGGTAGGTAGCACACTGTGACTAAATAAGGCCTTCTCTGCTGAGACCCAGAGAGACCCAGAATTGCCTGTGGCCAGTATTGTCTGCATTGCCTGATCATAGCATGAGCTGATTGTTGTATATGGCCCTCTAGCCACATGGTCATAAAAAGGCCCACTGAAGATGTACACAAGCCTGTTGATTGCATTATGGAATGTCTTCCCCTGGGAAGTTAAAATAAAACCAGACTCTGGTATCCTGGCTTCAGCCTCACTTCTGTCATAGGCAGTCAAGAAGGTAGGGCTACGGCCTGACCGCCATCTCCTATGTCAGAAGCCAGCTTCCTTTGCAGGTCTCTGGTCTTCCTTGGTCAGGTGATACTAAACCCTTTCAACTCTGCCAGGCAGGGAGGGAACTCAGAATTAGACAATTTAGAAGTCAAGTGGAAGCTCTCATAAAGCTTGGCCACCAAAGCCAGTGGGCCCAGAGTTCCTCTTATCCCCTCTAGGGTACATGAAAGGGGAGCCCCCACCCCTTCCCTCACTGCCTCTGAATAGTTGTGTTTGCATTTTAGGAATTGAGATTCCCTCCCAGCCTTGGGCTTCAGGGTCTAAAATAATCTTTGACTTCAGCAGACAGGCCTGAGCAAGTCCCGTGACCTGCAGGGACTCAGCTGTGCCCACCTGAGGCTCTGTGAAACCAAGACAACACTGTGTGCTCCTTTTGTGGCACAGCGGAAGCTGGACTGCCCCTGGGTGAGAGGCTCCAGGAGAGCAAGCTTTGCTCCGCCTAGGAAATCCTGCCCCGTTCCTGCCTGCACCCCGGAGACACTGATGTATTAAGGATTCTTTTAAACAATTTTTTATCATACAAATAACATATACGTTATTCCCACACTCCTGGCGTGTTTTGCTTGGTGGTATTACACAATACAGCACTCCCACTTACTGTAGGTTACAATCCAGTTTTCTGTAATGTGGAACATCTTATCTGCTTTTTCTTTTTCACATTTTTTATTGGCTATTTTATTTACATTTCAGATGCCTTCCCCTTTCCCCATTTCCCCTCCCTAGAAACCCCCTATCTCATCCCCCCCTCCTGGGGCATCTTTTCATAAATCATTTTTTTTCATTTTTATTTTATGTTCCTTTACTCTCTGCATGCACACGCCCAGGGCGTTCCCTACAGGTATGCATTGTTTTCCCTGTGCTTAATGTGTGTCTATGTGGGTCGCTCTGCCCTTCTTCACAAGGTTCAGGATTTTGTTTTTGCACAGGGTAACTGCTGATTCAAAGGACAAATGCATTTCCGTGGGACAGATGCCACTTTCTACCCACTGCAGGAGATGCCCAGCCAGGTCCTCAGTGGCAGTGTACGAGAGTGACTCAATTCCACACAGGATAGAAGGGGTGCTTTTCAAACTTTTGGATTTTTGTAAAAAAAAAAAATCACATGTATATATGTATATGTTTAAGAACCAGCTGTGCAGCCTGCCTATATGTGAGCTTATTTTTCTGTTTTCCTATGGGCTTGCTCATCTTGTGTTGTATTTTTATAATTTGTAAGGGCTCTATATACTAAGGAAATTGAACCTGCACTGACCACTTACAGCTCTCATTTTGTTATTTGCTCAGTGGGTTGACGTTTCTTACTCTGATCAAATATCTGACTACAAGCAACATAAGAGGAGAAGGATTTATTTTGGTTAACAGTTTGAACAGATGTGGTCCATCCTGTGTAGAAGACATGGTGGATGGAAGGAACGTGAGGTGGCTAATCACACTGTATTTACAGACTGGAAGCTGGTAGAGATGAGTCTGAGTCTCTCTCTCTCTCTCTCTCTCTCTCTCTCTCTCTCTCTCTCTCTCT